>NC_090657.1:212865182-213165182 GCF_040937935.1 Hyperolius riggenbachi | reverse complement strand
GTTAGTGGGCGGAGCAGAGCTCCGCCTTCAGTCTCCGAGCAGCGGTTGCTGCTTGGGAGACTGTTAGATTGCGGAACCGCCGTCTAATTACATGTACAGCGCTGCGATCTGCAGCGTCGCTGTACTGGGGACAGCCGTGTGACACGGCTGTCCCCATGGGACACTAGAGAGCGATCGGCTCTCATAGGCAGAAGCCTATGACAGCCCATCGCCGTTATTGGCTGGCTGTGGGGTGGGAGGGAGGTAGGGAAAAAAATAAAAAAAATAGGCAGATTTATTAAAAAAACATACAACATAAATATTTACACAAAAAACAAACACTGGGGGCGGGTCGATCGGATCCCACCAAGAGAGAGCTCTGTTGGTGGGGAGAAAAGGGGGGAGGAATCACTGGTGTGCTGTGTTGTGCGGCCCTGCAGCTTGGCCTTAAAGCTGCAGTGGACTTTTTTGACAAAAATATCCTGGTCTTTAGGGGAGGGGGAGGGGGGGGGCAGGGTAAAGAGGCTGCTGTACAGACGTTAGATTCTCACAAGAGGTGACCGTTATCGGACGCCTCTCCCAAGTTCCATTACTGTGTGGTGTGCGAGGCTTGAGGCTGGTTTCACACTGTAAACCAGTGTTGGTGATGCGGTGCGTCGCGACCCCCAAAAATAGGCCAGGTGTTCCCTGTCTTGCCATTGGCCAAGCAGGCAGTGATGCGCGCGTGATATGCGCTTGCCGTCACTTCGTGCTTCAGGTATGCGGAAGCGTATTGTTAAAATACGCTTCCGCGCATGCACATCGCGATGTCAGTATTTTTTTTTAAACCCACGCATCACCATAGACCAATGATGGGCAAACTTGGTTCTCCAGCTGTTAAAGAGACTCTGAAGCGACATTAAAAATTGCTTTTTAACTTATAATCAACATGGGCATGTCTGCCCCTGCTAAAACGCCGCTATCCCGCGGCTGAATGAGGGGTCTTCACCCCCCAAATCCCCCCTGCAAAATCCACGACCAACTTGGTCGTAGATTTTGCTGCTCATGGAGGCAGAGCTAATGGGGATTTTGCTGCTCATGGAGGCAGAGCTAATGGCTGTAGCCCTGCCTCTCAATCTATCAGCCGACGGATCTCCGCCTCTCCCCGCCCCTCTCAGTGAAGGAAGACTGAGAAGGGCGGGGGAGAGACGGCAATCAGCGCTGATAGACGCGTTGAGAGGCAGGGCTGCGGCCATTAGCCCTGCCTCAACAGGAAACGCTGCCCGGGAACAAGGAGGGGATTTGGGGGGTAAAGACATGCCCATGTTGATTATAAGGTAAAAAGCGGTTTTTAATGTCGCTTCAGAGTCTCTTTAAGGACCTACAAGTCCCACAATGCATTTTCCTTTATGGATCATGACTGTGGCTGTCAGACTCCTGCAATGCATTGTGGAACTTGACCTTAACAGCTGGAAAGCCAAGTTTGTCCATCACTGCCATAGACTAACATGACTTCCGGGCCGACACAGATCACCGCAAGTCTATGCAGAAGCTGCGCGGTAACGGAGATCGTGACTGCTGCGTATCGTCACAATATGAAAGTCTCCATATACTTCCATTGCATGGAGCGACAAGAATACTGCACCGCACCGTCCCGGGGGGAAAGGGCCCTAAAGAGAAACTGTAGAGAAAATAGCGTAGTGAATAAAATTGCTTATTTTTTTTACAATACTAATTTAGGGATGGTGCACACCAAAACCCGCTAGCAGATCCGCAAAATGCTAGCAGATTTTTAAACGCTTTTTTTTATTTTTATGAGGCGTTTTGCTAGCGTTTTGCGGATTGCTGCTGCGGTTTTCAGTATAGTAGATTTCATATATTGTTACAGTAAAGCTGTTACTGAACAGCTTCTGTAACAAAAACGCCTGCAAAACCGCTCTGAACAGGCGTTTTTCAGAGCGGTTTGCGTTTTTCCTATACTTAACATTGAGGCAGAAACGCATCCGAAATCCAAAAAATGCCTCACCCAGGCATTTTTCGTTTCTGCAAAACGCCTGCCGCTCTGGTGTGCACCACCCCATTGAGATACATTGACCAAGCAGATCCGCAGCCGCAAGCGGATCTGAAAACGCCCAAAAAGCCGCTCGGTGTGCACCAGCCCTTATAGATGATTTAGTCAGGCTTTGCCCAATTGTACAATCTTTCCTAACCCCGACTTGCTTTCTCAAAAGCCTGGTGCAGCTCTGTGGAATGTTTGTTTCCTTTAGATTGTAAGCTCACAAGGGCAGGGCTCTCTCTCCTCCTCCTCCTGTTGTGTCTTGGTATTTGTTAGTCATTTCATAGCTTTGTCTCTATTGTACATTGTATTCATCATGTTACATTTGTCATTGTAACTAGTGTTGGGCGAACATCTAGATGTTCGGGTTCGGGCCGAACAGGCCGAACATGGCCGCGATGTTCGGGTGTTCGACCCGAACTCCGAACATAATAGAAGTCAATGGGGACCCGAACTTTTGTGCTTTGTAAAGCCTCCTTACATGCTACATACCCCAAATTTACAGGGTATGTGCACCTTGGGAGTGGGTACAAGAGGAAAAAAAATTTAGCAAAAAGAGCTTATAGTTTTTGAGAAAATCGATTTTAAAGTTTCAAAGGGAAAACGGTCTTTTAAATGCGGGAAATGTCTGTTTTCTTTGCACAGGTAACATGCTTTTTGTCGGCATGCAGTCATAAATGTAATACATATAAGAGGTTCCAGGAAAAGGGACCGGTAACGCTAACCCAGCAGCAGCACACGTGATGGAACAGGAGGAGGGTGGCGCAGGAGGAGAAGGCCACGCTTTGTGAGACACAACAACCCAGGCCTTGCATGAGGACAAGAAGCGTGCGGATAGCATGCTTTGTACCGCCATGCAGTCATAAATGTAATAAAGATAAGTGGTTCAATAAACAGGGACCACGCGGCAACGCTAACCCAGCAGCAGCAGACGTGATGGAACAGGAGGAGGCGCAGGAGGAGAAGGCCACGCTTTGTGAGACACAACAACCCAGGCCTTGCATGAGGACAAGAAGCGTGCGGATAGCATGCTTTGTACCGCCATGCAGTCATAAATGTAATAAAGATAAGTGGTTCAATAAACAGGGAACACGCGGCAACGCTAACCCAGCAGCAGCAGACGTGATGGAACAGGAGGAGGCGCAGGAGGAGAAGGCCACGCTTTGTGAGACACAACAACCCAGGCCTTGCATGAGGTACCGCCATGCAGTCATAAATGTAATAAAGATAAGTGGTTCAATAAACAGGGACCACGCGGCAACGCTAACCCAGCAGCAGCAGACGTGATGGAACAGGAGGAGGCGCAGGAGGAGAAGGCCACGCTTTGTGAGACACAACAACTCAGGCCTTGCATGAGGACAAGAAGCGTGCGGATAGCATGCTTTGTACCGCCATGCAGTCATAAATGTAATAAAGATAAGAGGTTCCATAAACAGGGACCGGCAACGCTAACCCAGCAGCAGCAGCAGCACACGTGATGGAACAGGAGCAGGCGCAGGAGGAGAAGGCCATGCTTTTTGAGACACAACAACCCAGGCCTTGCATGAGGACAAAAAGCGTGCGGATAGCATGCTTTGTACCGCCATGCAGTCATAAATGTAATAAAGATAAGTGGTTCAATAAACAGGGACCACGCGGCAACGCTAACCCAGCAGCAGCAGACGTGATGGAACAGGAGGAGGCGCAGGAGGAGAAGGCCATGCTTTTTGAGACACAACAACCCAGGCCTTGCATGAGGACAAAAAGCATGCGGATATAGCAGCAATGCTTTTTGCCGCCATGCAGTCATAAATGTAATACAGATGAGAGGTTCAATAAACAGGGACCGGAAACGCTACACCATCCCAGATGTTCATTGGTCATGTTACTTGGTTGGGGTCCTGGAGTGTTGCGTAGTCATTTCCAATCCAGGATTGATTCATTTTAATTTGAGTCAGACGGTCTGCATTTTCTGTGGAGAGGCGGATACGCCGATCTGTGACGATGCCTCCGGCAGCACTGAAACAGCGTTCCGACATAACGCTGGCTGACGGGCAAGCCAGCACCTCTATTGCGTACATTGCCAGTTCGTGCCAGGTGTCTAGCTTCGATACCCAATAGTTGAAGGGTGCAGATGGATTGTTCGACACAGCTACGTCATCTGACATGTAGTCCTTGACCATCTTCTCCAGGCGATCGGTGTTGGAGGTGGATCTGCACGCTTGCTGTTCAGTGGGCTGCTGCTGCATGGGTGTCAGAAAATTTTCCCACTCCAAGGACACTGCCGATACCATTCCCTTTTGGGCACTAGCTGCGGCTTGCGTTGTTTGCTGCCCTCCTGGTCGTCCTGGGTTTGCGGAAGTCAGTCTGTCGGCGTACAACTGGCTAGAGGAGGGGGAGGATGTCAATCTCCTCTCTAAAGTCTCCACAAGGGCCTGCTGGTATTCTTCCATTTTGACCTGTCTGACTCTTTCTTCAAGCAGTTTTGGAACATTGTGTTTGTACCGTGGATCCAGAAGGGTATAAACCCAGTAATTGGTGTTGTCCAGAATGCGCACAATGCGTGGGTCGCGTTTAATGCAGTCTAGCATGAATTGAGCCATGTGTGCCAGAGTCCTACCAGAATCCTCATCATCCTCTTGTGAGCGTTGTGATAGTTGTTGTGATGCATCATAGTCGTCACCTTCCTCCTGGTCTGCTTCTGCTGACCATTCGCGCTGAATTGTGGAAGTCCAACGTGCACCGCTCTGGCCCTCGTCAGTGGTGGCATGAAATTCCTGCTCCAACTCCAGCTGTTCCTCCTCCTCTTCTTCGTCATAGCTGCTGGGGCCAGCGTTCCCTGAGGCGGATGGCCTGATGTTGGTACCATCACGCTGATCGTTTTCTCCTTCAGATTCCCCCAGTTGCATCATGACAGCTGTTTCCTTGATTTTCAACATTGACCTCTTCAGTAAACACAGCAGTGGTATGGTAATGCTGACTGAAGAGTTGTCACTGCTCACAAGCAACGTGGATTGCTCAAAATTTTGGAGGACTTGGCAGAGGTCCAACATGTTGGCCCAATCGGATCCACAGAAGCTTGGCAGCTGTCCGGATGCGCCTCGGTACTGCGCCGTCATGTACTGGACCACTGCACTCTTCTGCTCACAAAAGCGTGCTAGCATGTGCAGCGTAGAATTCCAGCGCGTAGGGACATCACACAGCAAGCGATGGTGGGGGAGATTGAAGCGCTCCTGCATCTTGGCGAGTGCCCCCGAAGCAGTACTGGAATTTCTACAATGTTTGGCCACTCGACGCACCTTCAACAGAAGATCGGCCACGCCTGGGTATGTCCTCAGGAACCGCTGAGCTACTAGGTTCATCACGTGCGCCAGGCAAGGGATGCGTGTCAGCTTAGCCAACCTTTAAGCGCGAATGAGATTACTCCCATTATCACACACAACCATGCCCGGTTTCAGGTCCAGCGGTGCCAGCCACAAATCCGTCTGTTCCTTTATTCCCTTCCAAATTTCCTCCCCTGTGTGCTGCTTATCCCCAAGGCAGATCAGCTTCAGCAACGCTTGCTGACGCATGCCAACAGCTGTGCTGCACTGCTTCCACGATCCTACTGCTGCTGGGTTAGCGTTTCCGGATGAGGTACAGCTTTGAGATGCGTTGGAGGAGAAGGAGTCAGAGAGGTAGGTGCTGCTGTTGTTATCCAGTGGGAGGGACGGCGGTGCAGCTGTTTGCGGCGTGGGCAACACCCGCGCCGTAGCAGGTGAGGAATCGCTGCCAGGCTCCACAAGGTTCACCCAGTGCGCGGTAAGGGAGATGTATCGACCCTGTCCGAACGCACTCGTCCAAGTGTCAGTGGTGAGGTGAACCTTGCAGGCAACAGCATTCTTCAAGCTTCGGGTTATTTTGCTGACCACGTGCTCATGCAACTCAGGCACTGCAGAGCGCGCAAAGTGGTAGCGGCTGGGAACCACGTAACGTGGGATGGCCACTGACATCATGCCCTTGAAGCTGTTTGTCTCCACCACTCGATATGGCAGCATTTCGCAGGCCAGAAGCTTGGCTATGCTGGCTGTTACTGCCACGGCCCGGGGGTCATTTGCTGGCAATTTCCTCTTGCGCTCAAACATCTCCGACACAGACAACTGAACCGTAGCGCTGCACACGGAAGGGCTGTTGGTTGTTGTGTTTGATGAACACTGGGAGACCTCAAGAGCACTACTCCGGAAAGTGACAGTGTCAGCGTCGTCTGATGTTTGTGAATGTTGTGAACCACGCAATGGCTGGGCTACTGCTGCTGCTGAGGCGGGTCTGGTGGTGAGTCTGGTGAACCCAAGGGAGGCAGTGTTGCTGGTACCCTGTCCTGCCGCGTTTGCCCACAGAGTGGGATGTTTGGATAGCATGTGGCGGCTCATGCTGGTGGTGGAGAGGTTGTTAATACTTTTCCCTCTGCTCAGGCGGGTCTTGCACACCTTGCAAATCGCCATGGTAACATCCTCAGTGCAGTCTTCAAAGAAAGCCCAGACTTTGGAGCACCTGCCTCCTTGCTGGCGATTTCTGTTTGCTCCTCTTTTGCCTCTCACTTGAACTTCCACGCTTGTGGTGCCTGAAATTGCGCGCCGCCTACCTTGTGGCACAAGGCGAACTCGTGCAGCAGTGGGTTCTTCAACAGACTCATCTGTGCTGCTGCTACGACGGCGATGTTCTCGTTCACAAACAAAATCTGGGTCTATGTCCACATTGTCCATACCCTCCTCTTCCATCTCCTCAAACTCGTCATATGTCATTGTGGGGGGCCGCCGCCGTGGAGTAGAGCTCCCCAGAACAACCTCTGCGCAGCTCACTCCAACGTCGTCTTCCAGATCTTGTCGGCCGACCTCCTGCAATTGCAACCCCTCCTGCCCAACTTGCTCTGGGATTTGGGTTTCCGAGTCCTCCTCGGACTCGCCTTGTATTTCAGTGCGCGGTGCATTTCCCACAGTTAATGGTTGTAAATCCGGGCACAACATTTCTGGCTGTTCCTCCATTGACCTTTGAAAGGTGGAAGTTTGTTGGGCTGGGAATAGCTCCTGCGAATACCCCATTGTGTCCTGAGGTAATTCATCGGACTGGTTATCTGGCAGTTGTGTGCGTGGTGTCGCTGCCGGTTGTGTCAGCTTTGTGCCCACTGGCTCCTTGTAACTGGCTGAGGACTCGGACCTCGTGCGTGATGTGCTGGTGCTGCTTAACCCACTGCTGGACGCTTGAGAGGTCATCCAAGTAATTATCTGGTCCTGTTCTTTTGGATTTGTGAGGGTTGTTGTCCTGGACAACATGGGCGGTATTGAGTGGGTTTTCTTGGGTGCTCCCCTGTGGCCTGTACGTGAACCGTCAGGGGAAACACCTCTTCCCTTGCCCCTTCCTCTTTCACCGGATTTCTTCCTCATTTCACTTATCCTTACAGTACACGCTGACTGGCACAGTACAGTGGCAGTACAGAAATGCTATACAGTACCACTATTCCCAGCAGCGACACAGAGCACGATGCTATACAGTGGCGGGTGAGCGGTGTACCACTATTCCCAGCAGCGACACAGAGCACAATGCTATACAGTGGCGGGTGAGCGGTGTACTACTGTTCCCAGGCCCAGCAGACACAGAGTGGAAGTAAACACAATGCTATATAGTCTGGCTGAGCGGTGTACACAGAGTGGCAGTACACACAATGCTATATAGTCTGGCTGAGCGGTGTACACAGAGTGGCAGTACACACAATGCTATATAGTCTGGCTGAGCGGTGTACACAGAGTGGCAGTACACACAATGCTATATAGTCTGGCTGAGCGGTGTACACAGAGTGGCAGTAAACACAATGCTATATATAGCGTGGCTGAGCGAGGTACACAGTGGCAGTACACACAATGCTATATAGTCTGGCTGAGCGGTGTACACAGAGTGGCAGTACACACAATGCTATATAGTCTGGCTGAGCGGTGTACACAGAGTGGCAGTACACACAATGCTATATAGTCTGGCTGAGCGGTGTACACAGAGTGGCAGTACACACAATGATATATAGTCTGGCTGAGCCGTGTACACAGAGTGGCAGTACACACAATGCTATATAGTCTGGCTGAGCCGTGTACACAGAGTGTCAGTAAACAATGCTATATATAGCGTGGCTGAGCGAGGTACACAGTGGCAGTACACACAATGCTATATAGTCAGGCTGAGCCGTGTACACAGAGTGTCAGTAAACAATGGTATATAGTCTGGCTGAGCGGTGTACACAGTGTCAGTAAACAATGGTATATAGTCTGGCTGAGCGGTGTACACAGAGTGGCAGTAAACACAATGCTATATATAGCGTGGCTGAGCGAGGTGCACAGTGGCAGTACACACAATGCTATATAATCAGGCTAAGCCGTGTACACAGAGTGTCAGAAAACACAATGCTATATATAGCGTGGCTGAGCGAGGTGCACAGTGGCAGTACACACAATGCTATATAGTCAGGCTGAGCCGTGTACACAGAGTGTCAGTAAACAATGGTATATAGTCTGGCTGAGCGGTGTACACAGAGTGGCAGTAAATACAATGCTATATATAGCGTGGCTGAGCGAGGTGCACAGTGGCAGTACACACAATGCTATATAGTCAGGCTAAGCCGTGTACACAGAGTGTCAGAAAACACAATGCTATATATAGCGTGGCTGAGCGAGGTGCACAGTGGCAGTACACACAATGTTATATAGTCAGGCTAAGCCGTGTACACAGAGTGTCAGAAAACACAATGCTATATATAGCGTGGCTGAGCGAGGTGCACAGTGGCAGTACACACAATGCTATATAGCCAGGCTAAGCCGTGTACACAGAGTGTCAGAAAACACAATGCTATATATAGCGTGGCTGAGCGAGGTACACAGTGGCAGTAAACAATGCTATATATATAGTGTGGCTGAGCGAGCGGTGTACTACTGTTCCCAGCAGCGACACACAATGACTGGGGGGGACCCTGGATAGCGTGGCTGGAGAGCGAACTTCCCTGCCTGCCTACCCAAAGCTAAACCCACAGAGAAATGGCGGAGATATGACGTGGTTCGGGTATTTATTTACCCGAACCACGTGACCGTTCGGCCAATCAGAGCGCGTTCGGGCCCGAACCACGTGACCCGTTCGGCCAATCACAGCGCTAGCCGAACGTTCGGGGGAACGTTCGGCCATGCGCTCTTAGTTCGGCCATGTGGCCGAACGGTTTGGCCGAGCACCGTCAGGTGTTCGGCCGAACTCGAACATCACCCGAACAGGGTGATGTTCTGCAGAACCCGAACAGTGGCGAACACTGTTCGCCCAACACTAATTGTAACCACCAGTTCTGTATGTTGACGCTTTATAAAGCAATAATAATAAATAATAACTGAGAGCTTTAAAGCCAATAGAAAAGATCTCTGCTCTCCCAGAATGCTCTGGGGGGAGGGGGTGAATTCTAGGCTGAACATCACTGGGAGGGCGGGGCTACATGCCAATATACAGCAATATATAGCTATAGGAAGTGTTTCTGATGTTGAAACCACGATAATTATCATAAGAGGGTGTACCCTGAATAATTTACTGCATTCTGCTATATGTCTCTTTAACCACTTGAGGACCGTAGGCTTACACCCCCCAGTGACCAGCCTTTTTTTTTACAATTCAGGCCACTGCAGCTTTAAAGGGATACTGTAGGGGGTCGGGGGAAATGAGTTGAAGTTACCCGGGGCTTCTAATGGTCCCCCGCAGACACCCTGTGCCCCGCGCAGCCACTCACCGATGCTCCGGCCCCGTCTCCGGTTCACTTCTGGAATTTCAGACTTTAAAGTCTGAAAACCACTGTGCCTGCGTTGCCGTGTCCTCGCTTCCCCTGATGTCACCAGGAGCGTACGGCGCAGACACAGACCATACTGGGCCTGCGCAATATGCTCCTGGTGACATCAGGGGAAGCGAGGACACGGCAACGCAGGCACAGTGGTTTTCAGACTTTAAAGTCTGAAATCCCAGAAGTGAACCGGAGGCGGGGCCGGAGCATCGGTGAGTGGCTGCACGGGCACAGGGTGTCTGTGGGGGACCATTAGAAGCCCCGGGTAAGTTCAACTCATTTTTCCCTGACCCCCCTACAGTGTCCCTTTAATTACAACTCGGCACACAAGTGATTCCCCCCCCCCCCCTTTGTGCCCACCAAAAGAGCTTTCTGTTGGTGGGCTCTGATCGCTGCAGGGATGTTTGTTTATTTTTAAAAAAATAAATTTACATTTTTTTTATTTTTTTTTTACACCCAGCCCTCCCTTCCTCCCCCCATCAGCCAATCATCGCGATCGGCCTATGACAGCCGATCACTGCTGTGCCTCCAGAGGGGAGAACCAAGTGACACGACTGTCCCCAGTACAGCGCTGCTGTAGATTACAGCGCTGTACATTGTAAATTGCCATCTAACAGTCTGCTAAGTGGAGATGTGCGCACATCAGCGTGCGCAATCTGCAAAACCCAGCCCCAGGACTTCATGCCAATTGGCGTTGGGAAGTCCTGGGGCTGCCGCCGCACCCACACGGATTGGCGTGGTGCGGTCATCAAGTAGTTAAGACGTTACCACTGCAAGAGTTGCACATGACTGCAGTCATTTACTAACCTTTCAGCAACACCTTTATATCCTGATATTACACAAGTGACAAATGAAGTTTAAAAAAAAGAACAGTCCAGGTTTTCTAGTTCATTTATGTTCTCCACCTTTAGTGAATCAGCTTCTGTGACCCCAGATTGCAGATCAAACAGAACCGGGTCATGAAGTAAACATCATCTGACTGATGATGTTTGAATGATTAAAATCCTGCTAAAGCCCTTCACCGGACACACCTCTGATTTGTGTCAGAGGATCACCGTGGCAACCAGACGAGTGGCATTGTCATGTCAGCTACGGCCACCATTATTTCTGCTGTGACAGGTGCTCATTAAGGAAAGCTGTGCTGTGATTATTACCGCAACACGTAGCAACCAGCATTGTCATGTGAAATGACAGAGAGGACATCCTAGCGTTGCTAACACCCCCCAGCACTTTTCTGGACTCAGGACTGCCGGAGGACTCAGGGCTCGTTTCCACTTGAGCCGCATGCGTCTGCAAGACGCGCAGCGGCACTTCCAGGTCTGCGGGTACACAGATGAATCCCATCAGCCGTGCTATTCACAGCTGTGGCATTCGCAGCTTCCCGCGCCATTTCGGATGGTAATGTCGTCCGAATCGCTAACGCAAGTGATTCGGCCGGCCGCGCCATTCTACCCTATGATAGTTTCCTTGCGCAATTTGCGTTCGGAAAAATTCTGTGGATTTGGTGGGTAAACCGCGCCAGTGGAAACGGGCCCTCAAACTATTACAAATTACAAATTTTAAGGACTTTCCTCCACTCTTCACATTCTTATTATATCCCCCAACTGTCCCGATTTTGCTGAGACAATCCCGTTTTTGTTTCTCCTGCACGGCCTCCTGGGGCTTCCCAGCTGATCATAGGCACAGCAGCACCACACATTGACATTGAATTCTGGCCAACAGGAGCAGCACCAGCTTCCCCCTAGCCAATGCTAGTGCTGATAGTTACCATCCAATCAGAGATGAGGGCGGGACAGCAGACAGCAAGGTCAATGGGCTCTGCTCCTGTCGCTCACCTCCATTGACTTTCATTAGCCCAGTGTTTTTGGAATCTCTGGCGAAGAGCATTTAAGGAGTTCCCAAGGATTCCCAGAGGATCCCTGGAACTCCAAATGTTCCCTTCAGGCTTAAACCCTTCCCTCCCCATCAGGGTCGGGCCGAGGCAGAGGCGAGAGAGGCTCCAGCCTTGGGGCGCAGTGTAGGGGGGCGCACAACTCACTCAGCTATTATTCCCCTATTGTGTTTGAAGCAAAGAGAAATAAGAAAAGGGGGTACATGGCAGTGACTGCAAGCCAGATAACTAGAGATTAAGGTGTTGGGGGCCCTTGGGCGTCTCTTAGTCTAATAGCAATCCGTGTACGGGGCATTGCTAGGATCCTATGAGATCTGGGGCACTTTTGGGCACTCCAGACGAAAAATTGGTGGGGCCACGCACCAGAATGTGGGTGTGGCCATGGGTGGAGCCAAATGTACAGGATCTAAACAGCAGTCTAAGTAAGCCTGCCCTGCAAAATGTTGGATGAAGCCCTCCGCTCAATTAATACAAATAAATGCAGCATATCGCATAAATAAGCAGTGCCACTTAAACATAACTAGGCAGAGTTAGTTGGCTTCTGTGCTGGCTGGTCTGGTTTTCTGCTGGGTGGGCTGGCCTGCTGCCAGGTTTTCTGGCAGTCCCCCATAGCATTCCCTGGCCTTCTAGTGGACCCCCCACCATGTTCCCATGGGCCTCCCATTGAACCACCACAACTCCCGGGCACGTGCCACTGATCTTTGGGGCTAGCAACGGCCCTTTCAGTGTGTGACAGCTGGGGTGGAAGGGATGGAGGGGCACAGTTTGGCGTCTCAGCCTTGGGTGCTGGAGGACCTTGTCCCGACTCTGCTCCCCATGTTCCTGATCCCCGAATCTGAAACCTCTGCTGTGTGTGTGTGCGTCTGTGTGTGTGGGGGGGAGTTAAGATGCACTCCTCTTTCATTAAACTTGGAGGCCACAGAAGCTCCCCATACATTGCAAAGGCTTCAGTAAAAGAGGGCCGTGCCCCTGCCTTACAATCTAGAATGACATGAAATGTAACCCCCCCCCCCCACCCCCATATATAGCAGAAGAATAAATAGAGCACTCTTCCCTTTTCTTCACGGAGAGGAGGCACTCCGCTAGTAGTTTCATGTATGTTTGGCTCCACCCACAGTATATTATGACCACGCCCATTTGTTTTGCTTGCCAAATAGCATCCTTTTTTGTATGTTCCTATAATAGATGATAACTTCATCCTATCTTCCAAGAAACAGTACACCTGTTCAGCTGTTGGGCTGCCAAAAGGGCTTTACTATTGGCTGGGTGATATGGGCAGGGCCAGACACAGGATTCTGGCAATAGGGGAAGTTAGATAGGTGTAGCCAGCATGGCATTTGACTAAATTTAATGCAAGGTGTATTTAACTTGGAACTATGCCAAATGCAGGTCCTGAGGATTTGGACTGGCCAGATTCAAGGCTGCATACAATTTGTGTATTTGTTTACCACAGTAGTGACGCAACAGTAGGCGGGGCAGACCAAACCAGACGCCACTTGGGCTAGTCGTTTTCTGCAATTATGGACAAAACAACACGAGGTATTCTGATTATTTATGTGGTTCAGAGGTACTAGTGTAAAATAAAATTAAACACTGTTAGGAGGTAAAGGTAAACTTACCACCTCTCAGGGAAAAACCTTAATAGTTAAGTTAAAGGGAATCTGAAGTGAAAATAAAGTCGAATCCCCATGCTAGCATGCTCCACTGCCCAGCTCCATACCATGCTTCACTCCACAGCGGAGACCTGCGGTGAGAGCAGTTTGAGTTGCACAGTAACAACGCAGCCGTATACAGGAAGTAAACATGGATCACTTCCTGTATATGGCTGCACTGTGCAACTGCCTTTATCTGTGTATACTGGTTATATACACTGGCATGTCTTCCAGCTGCTCTATACTCTGCATGGTTACCTATAATGGAATATGCTACTCTGATAAGGCATGTTAACTTTGATAAGGCATGTTATTTGTCTTAGTGAATCAAGCCCATTGTCCCTAAATCGCCCCCCTCTCTCCCCAGGCCTCTTTCTTTAAAGGGACCCCTGTGTGGCTTCCTCTGTCTCCCAGTCCTGAGTGTGGGAGTTGATGTAATTAGGTCACAGCCTAGCATACTAGACTGATCCAGTCTTCTATTCACTTTCTGCACCAATTGGAAGGTGGGTAGTTTGTCATGTTGATAGGTGGGCTGTGGCATCATCTGAGAGGAGGAGCTTTTGCAGCTGCGCCAAGGAGAAGAAGCCTGGTAGAAAGCTTAATGTAGGCATGCTGTTTTGTTTTCAAAACATGTTATTAGGTGGAAATGTGATATACGGTACACTATTTGTTTCAGAAAACAATGGGAATGTACCACTAATTTAGAGTAATAAGCAACATGGCTCCCTCCAGTGTCAAGCATATTGCCGTGGGCCTATAAGTGTTCAGTAATCAAAACACTTATAGGTCTATAGTAGGGCAAATTCACTCATTACAGAACTTCTGTGCTGTAATGTATCTACAGTCTGAGAGACTTTTAAAGGGTATCTGACCAGAGAAATGTGTGCGGCCGTGACAAACTCTCCTTACACAAGGAAAGACAAGAGCAGGTAACAGACTATCATTAATCCGTATAGGAGCGCAGTGCACATAAAGAACAGTGGTGGAGGACAGTTTAACCCATTCGCGTTCCGTCGTTTTCACTTGAGAAATGTTCACCTCCCATTCGTTAGCCTATAACTTTATCACTACTTATCACAATGAACTGATCTATATCTTGTTTTTTCCGCCACCAATTAGGCTTTCTTTGGGGGGTACATTTTGCTAAGAGCCACTTTACTGTAAATGCATTTTAACAGGAAGAATAAGAAAAAAACGGAAAAAAATCATTATTTCTCAGTTTTCAGCCATTATAGTTTTAAAATAATACATGCCTCCATAATTAAAACTCACGTATTGTATTTGCCCATATGTCCCGGTTATTACACCGTTAAAATTATGTCCCTATCACAATGTATGGCGACAATATTTTATTTGGAAATAAAGGTGCATTTTTTCCGTTTTGCATCTATCACTATTTACAAGTTTAAAATAAAAAAATATAGAAATATTTCATCTTTACATTGATATTTAAAAAGTTTAGACCCTTAGGTAAATATTTACATGTTTTTTTTTTATTAATTTTTTTTTTTTTATATTAAAACATTTTATTTGGGTATTTTTGGGAGGGTGGGATGTAAACTATAGTTTTATAATGTAATTGTGTGTTGTTTTCAATTTTTTTTAGTTTTAGTTGTAGCTTTACTTTTTGGCCACAAGATGGCGGCCATGAGTTTGTTTACATGACGTCACTCTAAGCGTAACACACGCTTAGAGTGGCGCATCGGGGAGAGAACAGGCACAGCTTCCGAGAGAAGCTGTCGCTTTTTCAGCGGGGGAGAGGAATCAGTGATCGGGCACCATAGCCCGATACATTGATTCCTTGGCTACTGAATCCGCGGCCGGGAGTGCGCGTGCACGCGTGCGATCGGCCGTGGGAGCGTGCATGGTTCCTGGACGTAGTTTCTACGTCCAGAAACCAAAATAGGTTAAAGAGGAACATTAACCACGGATTTACAGTAACTTCATCCCACCCCCTTACATCCCCTTTCCCACAAGAAATATTTACCTTTGCTCAAATAAATCATGGGGGGGGGGGGTCTGCATGGCTGATATTCTGGTACAACCCCTCCCACAGTGTGATGTCATGACCATGGTGCTGACAGTTTGCTGTCTGTGAGCCTTGTTGCATTGTGGGAAATAGCAGCTTTTACCAACTGTCAAGCAAGCCGTATCTCCCTCTGTGAACTCAACTCTCAGTAATGAACATTCTGTACAAATCACCTGGCAGAACTAAAGATGTCACCACCAGTGATTCCAGACTGTAAATCAGGGAGAGGAAATAGTAGTAGGCAGTAGTGAGCGGTGCTGGAGACAGAGCAGCCCGGCGGCAGGGAACCTGGAAGGTGAGTTTGGACTATGAGCCTTCCCGCTGCCACAAATCTTTTTAATGGAGTGGGGAGGGGGGGGGGGGGGCGCCAAGGAGTGGGAGAGAGGAGTCGTATCCCTTTTCTTGTGGCTGAGACCCAGTGTGCCTGCTGCTCCTCTTTCCTTCACTGTAATGTATTGAGAAGTGTGGAGGAGAGGAGATGGGTTATCCCTGTGGGTGCTGCTGGAGAGGTAAGGCACAGCTGCTGCTACACTCTATACATTTACACAGGGAGCGGGGACATAAGGGAAGTGTAGCAGTAACAAAGGGGAGGTAGCGGGGACCTGGGGGAAGTAGCATGGAAATGAAGGAGGGAAGCAGAGGCACAGGACAGAGTGGGCACACAGGGGACAAAAGGCAGGACAACACATGGAATCCTCGGTGTGGCGACAGGTCGGCGGTTAATATCAGCCTGTCTTTAAGTTTAGGATTCAGTTGTTAATTTAAAGTGGAATATAACCCTGCATTTCAACTTTGGTCTAAAACATTATTTACAGCATATTATATGCAACCAGCATTTTTTTTTTTTACTAGACCAGCATTGGAAGGGTTACACACAGAGCTTTAAAGTTCCTGGAGAGAATTACAGACGCATCCGAAGCTTAGATAGATACATTTAAGCAAAACAAAATGTAACAAGTGAGGAATGTTACACACTCTTTGGCTGTCCTCCAACTCCTGCACAGTCAGAGAGAGTGAGTCACATTCCACAGTTGTTACATTTTGTTTTGCTTAGATGTATCTATCTAAACTTCAGCTGCAGGAGCAGTCCACTCCAGGAACTTTAAAGCACTGTGTAACCCTTCCAATGCTGGTCTAGTAAAAAAAAAAAATGCTGGTTGCATATAATATGCTGTAAATAATGTTTTAGAGCAAAGTTGAAATGCAGGGTTATATTCCGCTTTAAGGATTGTCGTTAACTTTAACTTGAGAGAAAACTTATTTTAAGGTTAGCCTAAAGTAAATTGCTTAGGGAATACTACATGATTTATCACCCTGGGTATAACTGTAAAAAAAAAAAAAAGCTCTGAATCGTTGTTAAATACAGGAGATAAAATTAGTGAATTGTGGCCATTGAGACTATTGCCCGATTTGAAAAATGAGCGTTTAGGCCCAGTGCACACCAAAACCGCTAGCAGATTCGCAATACGCTAGCGGTTTTGGGAGCTGATTTCAGAGCGATTCTAGGCATGTTTAGAGAGGTTTTCTAAACATACCTAGCGGTTTTGGGTGCGTTTTTGTGTAGCAGATTACACATATTGTTACAGTAAAAGCTGTTACTGAACAGCTTCTGTAACAAAAACGCCTGGAAAACCTCTCTGAAGCAGCGTTTTTCAGAGCGGTTTGCGTTCTTCCTATACTTTACATTGAGGACGAAACGCTTCAGAAAACCGCAAACGCGCAGCAGGAGGTGCGTTTGCGGCAGGGCAAAAACCTCAATTCGCCAGTGTGCATCATCCCATTGCAATACATTAGCCAAGCGTTTTTACAGGCGGATGCGGCCGGCGGATCGCTCCAAAAACCGCTCGGTGTGCACTGGGCCATACTCCTTGACTGAAAATCGACCAGGAAGTGCCCTACAACACCTGATGTCAGATTTAAGAAGGAATCTGATCAAGAATCTGCTGAATAACTGTCTTCACCACAGCATCCTGCAATGGTCGATGGGCCGCTACCACTAGTGGGCAGCGGACTACTGCGCTGCCTGTGGCTGACAGGTTGAGGTCCCTGCGTTAACCATGCCGATGCAGAAGACCCTTACTTCTTCGAGGAGACTAACACAAAACTTCGGTAGAAAGTAAATGCAGAAAATGCCGGTGTAGCAAGTTCAGAGCGAAGACCCCTGGGAGACAGATGCAGTCATAGATCAGGCTAATTGTCAGGGCAGGCGGAAAACAGACGTCAATGAAACTGACCAAGGTCATACACAAGCAAACTGAAAAACAGGAGAACACATGAAGGCAGGTGATGAGGAGGTTACAGCAGGGGCAACTGCAAGAATCCCTGCCAGAGTGCCATGCATGCATATAGAGGGCTTTGCCATGTGCATTGTGCATGCGCAAGCGCGATAGTTCCCTGCCAGCGAGTCCTTGTGTGCGTGTAAATTCCAGAAAGAGCGCGGACTGGATGCTACCACAATAAAGGTAAGTCAGAGCTCCGATGACACCCCCACTAGTGTTATACCGACTGATGTCGTAAAAAACTATGCAGAATTTTATACTTCACAGCTCCTCTCCAAAACCGATCGATAAAGATCACTGTTCTTCTGATCAGCTTTGGGTCAATTGTTTCTAATTTTTTACAGTTGAAACCAAACAACTGATCAATTAAAAACTCTATTGAATAGTGGTGGGGAGCTGTAAATATATGTCCTGCCCACCAGCATTCTGAATGTTGCAATCAAAGCAGCCACTCTGCCCACACAGCTTGGAAAAGACTCCCTCAAAGTGAACCTGAACCAAATTAAATTATTTTCCGATTTCCGTTCGATCTGAAAACTCTCGGAAATCGATCGGAAAGCAGATCGGACAAGTTGGAAATAATCGATCTGACAGTAAATCGGGCAGAAAATCTCAGTGTGTACCCAGCATTAAGGTGGCCACACACACCATACAATTTTTTAAATATCTGTTCAATTCAAGAATAACAATCAATTTTTCTGACTGATTATAACAATTCAAAAATCTGACCAATGTACCACACACGTATGTTCAATTTTTCCCCAGTCGTGAATAAAATAATTGACAGCTCTGAAAAAATTGGAACTGTACATAATAATAATTGACAATCCATCACACACCATACAATCCTTGATAAAGTTGGTATAAGATTCCCAACATGTCCAATCTCCCTAAAAAAAACAACGATTTTTTGGGACAACCGATCGTAATGATCTAATAGCTGAAAAATGGGATCTTTTAATAGTATGGTGTGTATCCACCTTAAGACTGAAGGGGCCCATACACTTATACGATTTCCCGCCGATATACGATATACAGCAGATTTCATCACTGTGATCGAATCTGCTGTGAAATCGTTGTGCAAACGCTGACCGATCGATTTCCATCCGAAATCGATGGTTCCCGCCGATCTGTCCGCGCGGAAGATTTCGCTCGATCGCCGGCGGGTTGGGAATGCGTCAATAGCGGCGTTCGAATGTCCGACGACCGATGCTAGCGGCAATACATTACCTGTTCAGCTGGCGCAAGTCCCCGCTGCTCCTTCTCCACTGGGCTCCGGCTGGCTTTACTTACAGGAACTTCCCGACAGGAAGTTTACACAGTAGAGCGCCCTCTACTGTTTAAACTTCCCCCGACAGGAAGTAAAGTGAAGCTGGAGCCCAGAACGGAGAAGAGACAGCGGAGACTGGGGTACTCGCGACGGCCGGATCAGGTAATGTATGCTGGGGGCGGCGGCAGCGGCAGCTCCACAGACTGTGAACCGGTTTCATAGTGAAATCGATTCAAAATCTGTTTGCAGTGTTGGCAGCCAATAGATCCCTCTTTGATCAGATTCGATCACAGAGGGATCTATCTGCTGGTCGATCTGGTGGCAATCGACCAGTGTATGGCAGCCTTTATGCTAGGTACACACCATACAATTTTCTGTAAGATTTTTTGTTATGGTGGACATAGATGGCTCGTTTCTTGCGCCGGATCGAGCAAGCGTCTCGATGCTGGCGCATCCCTGCTCGTCCGTGCGTGCGGATCGATTGCCGCTAGTCCCCGCCAGCGCTTCCTTATCACCGCTCGATTCCCTGCCATTGTCCGCAGGCGGGAATCGAGTGGGCGGGTGTCGAGCGGCTTGATCGGACCAGCTGAATATTATCAGCTGGCCGGATCAGCTGGTCGATACACGGTACAGAAACGTACCGTGTATCCCCAGCATTAGATTTACCTGCCAGATAGAGAATTTCCAACATGTTAGAAATTATCTATCTAACCATCTATCTACCAAGCAATTAGGCATTGTTCTACTCAGCAGGAGATAAACAGAAGACACTGCACCAGAGATAATGACCAGTCTCTACAGGCCCCCGTCGGATTTTTCCGAACGACGGGTCGTTTGAACGTCCCGTCGTTCAGTCGTCCGCACGCCAAATCGGGCGTGTGTACAGAATGTAGTTCGGGTGATAAGACTGGTCTTGAGCGATCCGCCCGGTGGATCGCTCAAAACCAGTCTTATCACCCGAACGACCGTCTGTACACACGCCCGATTTGGCGTGCGGACGACTGAACGACGGGAAATGCAAACGACCCGTCGTTCGGAAAAATCCGACGTGTGTATGGGCCTTAACAGTACTTTACAGAAAATAATCCAATGCTGGGAATACACGTTACGTTTTTGCATTCAATTCGGCACGTGATCTATTAGCCATTCGATTTTCTGTTCGTTTCTCTTATCTTCCACTCGTTTTTCTTATCTTTTCCCATTGTCCTCCATGCAGAATCGAGTGCGGAAATGATCGGGTGGGAGATCGGACGTGTCGGAAATTATCTATCGAGCCATCTAAATGGCTTAGAATTGAGCCGTGTGTTCCCAGCATAACAGAAAATCGTATGGTGTGTACTAGGCGTGTGGCTGGATAGTGTACTGGTTAAGGGCTCTGCCTTTGACATGGGAGACCAGGGTTCGAATCCTGGCTAGGTCAAGTACCTATTCAGTAAGGAGTTCAAGGCAAGACTCCCTAACACTGCAGGGTGGCCTCCTGAGCGCGTCCCAGTGGCTGCAGCTCTTGAGCGCTTTGAGTCCGAAAGGAGAAAAGCGCTATACAAATGTTCGGATTATTATTATTATTATTATAGGCATTATATTACTGTTCCGAGGAACTGTGCAGCTGGAATTACAACAGTGGTCGGTCGAGCACAATCGCAGGCGATCATCTCGTGTATGGAGACTCTCACTTCGGTTGGCAGCTTAGCCGTATGATCACACAGACCGTCACAAGCATTGCTCTACTCCTCTGCTACTTCTGCAGCTTTGAAATTGCCGCTTTGGCTGTCAGGGCTGTGAACTGAGCATTGTGTAAGGCGAAGTGTTGACAGGCACTGAGTAGTTTTGACAGTGTTAAACCGGAGTAAAATGAACACACACCTCCCCCTACTGGTGAGAGCTGTAATTACCAGGGTTTATGGGGAGATAAAAAAAAAAGAGGGTAAAGTTCACTGACAAATGGAGATGGTTATTGAAAGGCTGTGAATTCTCAGTTGATGCAAATTTTATTAAAATAGATGCATCTTGGAAATACAATTGCTGCATTTGATTGGTGCATTTCCAAGCTGCAAATATGTGCATAGAATTAGCATAGACATTTTATTAACTCAAAATAGCGGCACACAGCGTGTCGCCAGCAGACTGTTTACATGTGCAGTGTGACTGTCGCCGCTCCCCTGCCTCCTGTATTGCACCGCTCCCCGCCTGCATCCCTTCCCTCCAATCAGTGGAGAGGGAAGGGACGCAGGCGGAGAGCGGCGAGAGTAATGTTGCACATGTAAACAGCCTGCTGGCGACACGCTGTGTGTCACTAGCACAGAAGTTTAGTTTGGGGGGCATAACAGAGTGCAGGGGGAGACAGTATAGCAACAGAGGCTGGGCATTATATGCAGACCCAGCCTCTGTGTGCAAATAGGATTCTAAGAACCCACCTCAGGTTCTCTTTAAAGGGAACCAGAGCTGAAAATATAAAGAAGTTATACATACCTGGGGCTTCTTCCAGGCCCATACGGGCTTATCGACCCCACGCCGCCAGCCTCCTCTGCCCGCAGCTACGAGGACCGACTCTGCGCTGATCCGTCAGTCGGACCAGCTCTTTGCGTATCTCTGCAGGAGTGTATGGAGAGATACATAGAGGGCGCACTTCTCCTGCGTAGGCCGGCTCCGATGACATCAGCGAGGGGAGCCGGTTCTCATAGATGCAGGCAGCGGTGGATGGCGGCGTGGGATCGATCAGCGCGTATGGAGCTGGAGGAAGCCCCAGGTATGTATAACTTCTTTTTCATTTTTTCACCTAGGGTACATCTCTGGTACCCTTTAAGCTTAAAGGGAACCAGAGACGAAGCACCCTTGTGTATTTTACCATATATATCACTAAGAACATAAGAGAAAACACTTACCATGCTCTCCGTTTCATCCTCACTGCTAAAAGTGTCTGTTATCAGCTGTGATAAGAATCCCGGACTGAGCATTCAGTCTGGCTTTGCTGGGAATGATTATAGCTGAGTCATTATAGCAGAGCCACAAGGGGGCAGTCTTGGGCTTGAAAAGACACCAGAGAAGACAGACTCAGCTATAATCTTTCCTTAGCAAAGCTAGACTGAGTGCTCAGTCGGGGATTCTTATCAGAGGTGATAACAGTCAGATTAAACAGAGAACAATGAAACAGAGCAGATTAGGTGTTTACTGTCATGTTACCACTGATTTATAAGGTAAAATACAAGAGGGTGCTTCATCTCTGGTTCTCTTTAAGGCTCCATGCACACTGCAAATCCGTTTCCCAATTCAGATTCCGTTTCCGATTTTTAGTTCCGATTTTCCCTAAATACATTCAACAGAAAAAAGGATCAAAAAACGCAGCATGCAGTAAAGATTAAAAATCGGAATCGGATGTAAAAACCGATTAAAAAGCGGAATCAGAATCGGAATCGCATGCAGTGTGCAGGGAGCCTAATGGCCCATACTCACGGGCTACAATTGTTGCCGCAACACGCGGCGCGCGCGTGTTGCGGCGACAGGTCGCCCGTGAGTATGGCGCGCGCGCCCCGAACCATCGCTCATCGCTGCTGTCGCCAGGCGATTGACACGGTCAACTTCGCCGCAACTGTTGCAAGTCCGCCTGTGTATGCAGACTAGCGACAGTAACCTAACAGCCGGTGCATTGAGTTTCCGGCAGGGGGGATGAACGTCGGTGACAGCTTCCGTCGCATCCATAGTCCCTCTTCCGTGTGTGTATGAGGAGGGACCTGGCGACGAGCTGTCGCCGAACTGTCGCTCACACGCTCCCGTGTGCGAGCGACTGGCAACAAAAGTAGCCTGTGAGTATGGGCCATTAGTCTACCCAGCAGAGTTATTGGCTGTACTTGGGGCTCAGGAGAGGTTAATGACTGCACTACATACAGTACTGCAGCCATTCACCCCTTAAGTGCCGCCAATACCTCCTCCAGGCCCCCCAAGTGCTGCATTTATTCGCTCCCTTTTATGCAGCTCAGTATCCCCCCCCCCAGCCCCTTTCCTTGCTAATTGGTGTGGTCAGGACTTTCACACCTGTGTTTTCTTGGCATTTCCTTTCCTCAAAGTGTCACTTACCACTGGGTCCATTGCTGCAAATTGGAATGTCACTATTATTACACACATTACTCAGTGTGCTCAGAGTTGCCCATGACTCGTGTGTAAGTCCACCCCTATACTTTTATAAAGTGAATCAGACCTACATTTCTAGACTTATACTCGAGTGTATACAGTACATGATTAACCGAGTCTGGTGAAAGGACCATCTTCAAGCGGACCTGAACTCAGAACTTCCTCTCTGCTCTAAAAGATCAGCAACAACATACTAACCTTTAACCTGCTGGGCGTTCTGATTATGCGCAGCCGCACGGCTGCGCATGGTTTTTTATACCTAATTTTTTTTTATATATAATCATGTAGCTAGCCTAGCGCTAGCTACATGATACCCCCCTCCCTGCCAATTCCCACCCACCCTTCCGATCGCCGCCGGCGCCTATGCCCGTCAGGAAATCCCGTTCTGAACGGGATTTCCTTGAGGGCTTTCCCCGTCGCCATGACGCCGAACAGAATGATGTCATTGACGTCATAAGGAGTCCCGATCCACCCCTCAGCGCTGCCTGGCACTGGTTGGCCGGGCTGCGCACGGGGTCTGGGGGGGGGGCCTATTACGCGGCGGGTAGCGTAGCGGCAAGCGACGGCGATCGGAGAAACACGCAGCTAGCAAAGTGCTAGCAGCGTGTTTCGAAAAAAAAAAAATTCAAATGGGCCCAGCAGGGCCTGAGTGGTGGCCCCCGGCGTCTCTGGACGAGCCTTGCTTGTCCAGAACGCTACGGAGGTTAAAGAAAAACCTTGCTGATACATACCCTGCAATAAATATCCAGTGTGTCTGCTTCCTGCTTTCATGGAAACAGACATACTGTTAACATCCTGTGCTTATCAATTACCTTCTATGCAATGGCAGCCAGTTGAATCAGCTGAGATCAAATTACATCTTGTGATTAGACACAGATGAGGGGTAATTAGACAGGCTAATCTCTCTAAATACATACAGGCTGCATTTCTCTATATTTTCCTTCTGTCCTGTGCAAGAGTTCAGGTCCATTTTAAACAAAACTGTAAAGACAGAAATATGGACGTTGCTTGCTATCTCTATTGCCAGGCCGGATGTGCGGTGAATTCTTGTCACCGAAAAAGATATTTTATGATCATTCAATGTTAATAATAATAACACTCCCATAACTTCAAGGTGAACTGAAGAGAGAGGTATATGGAGGTTGCCATGTTTATTTCCTTTTAGCCACAGCCCCTGAACAAGCATGCAGCAGATCAGGTATTTCAGACTTTAAAGTCAGATCTTACAAGACTAGCTGCATGCTTGTTTCTGGTGTTATTCAGATACTACTGCAGAGAAATAGACCAGCAGGGTTGCCAGGCAACTGGTATTGATTAAAAGGAAATAAATATGGCAGCCTCCGTATACCTCTTACTTCAGTTCCCCTTTCAGTTCCCAATGCATGGTGCTTAGGGGTAATATTTGACTACTCTCTGTTTTATTCCTCACATTCACTCCTTAACCAGCTCCTGCCATCTCCAACTCAAAAACATATCTCGCATCAGACCTTTCACACTCACTCAGTACACAACTAGAATGTTAATACATGCTCTTATAATATCTCGTGTGGACGACTGTAGCATACTGCATTGTGGACAACCAACTACCAGACTGGCACCGCTCCAATCTGTACTGAACTCAGCTGCTCATCTCATGCAACTCTCTTCTCGCTCTTCCTCTGCTTCTCCTCTCTGTCAAGCTCTTCACTGACTGCCAATTACCCAGAGGAACCAGTTCACAGTCTTAAAGGACATCCGAGGTGAAAATAAACTGATGAGAAAAACAATTGTATCTATCCTCTTTCTCCTAAAAATGCATTTTTAGCTATCCCACAGTTTTATTTTATACTTAAATCTAGTTTTTAAGTTTTTCCTGTTTCATTGTCTCTGCTCAATGACACATGCATTGAAGTATGCCAGAGCTCAAATCTATGAATTATTAATCATTTGTATCTCTTTTCTGCTCTCAGTAGCTATTTACTGACAGTAAAGTGACGGTAATTACTTATCATTAAAGGGACACTATGGCGAAAAATTTTACAATTTAAAATATGTGCAAACATATATAAATAAGAAGTACATTTTTCCAGAGTAAAAGGAGCAATAAATTACTTTTCTCCTATGTTGCTGTCACTTACAGTAGGTAGAAGAAATCTGATAGAACTGACAGGGGTACTTATCCGTTAGCCGGGCGCATCCGGCAGGTGGCGCTAATTACTATTCCCCCTCCAGGCCGCCATGGATAGTAGGGAAAGATGTAACTCTGGTGGAGATTTGTCGCCACCTACAGGATGTGCCCAGCTAACGGAAAAGAACCACTGACAGGTTTTGGACTAGTCCATCTCTTCATGGGGAAATTAACTATTATTATTACTTTAATTTGTAGTAACTCTAAAAAATAACTACAATTAAAATATATAAGGACTTACCTTCTAAGCAGAGGCACTCTATAGACCAAATACACAAAATAACTCTTCTCTCTTCCGTTCAATCCCAGAACCCCCATCACTCCACCATTGCTCATTGTCCCCTTTTCCAATGGTAAGCCTCCATTGCCACACAAGTGGGTTATGGCTCAGCCCCTTCCACCTGATAGGACCCTGTAAGTATACATAAAAGATAGTTAGCCCCATCCAGCTTATCCCACTATTGGGTGAGTCATGCTTGTCTTTTCCTAGTGGATCTTGGACATAATGTTTTGGCGGTTTCCGTGGTATAGTGTTTTATTCCCAACCATTGTTCCATCACATAACTCAAGGAACAGGAAAATGGTATCACGCTCGCCATAGTTTTCCTTTCCTAGAGCATCTCCAAGACAGCAGGTGAACCTCCCTTAAAGAGAACCAGAGACGAAGCACCCTCATGTATCTTACCATATACAGTATATCAATGGGAACATGATGACAGTAAACACCTACTCTGCTCTTTGTTTCATTTTTCACTGCTCAGTCTTCTTGTTAACAGTCCTGATAAAATCCCCGACTAAGTATTCAGTCCCATAATTATTATAGCCGAGTCAGTCTTCTGTGAAGTCTTTTCAAGCCCAAGCCTGCCCCCTCGTGGCTCTGCATTCCTGCTACGAGGATACATAGCAGGAAATCTGAGCCACAAGGGGGCAGGCTTGGGCTTGAATAGGCATCACAGAAGACTGACTCCGCTATAATCATTACAGGACAAAGTCAGAATGAATGCTCAGTCTGAGATTTTATCAGAGCTGATAACAAGAAGACTGAGCAGTGAAGAATGAGACAAAGAGCAGAGTAGGTGTTTACTGTCATGTTCCCATTGATATATTTGGTAAAATACACAAGGATGTTTCATCTCTGGTTTTCTTTAAGGCCCATACACACGGCATACATTTGTCTGTAGTTGTGAGGCAGCAACAAACAGACAACAGCATATTTATGGCAGCGACAATTCGAGTTGGTGACAGTTGTACACACGTGACAACAGAAACAATGAAGACACGACGAAAGCTGCCTGCCACAGACTACGTATAGTAGTAGTACTATGGTAGCAACTCTGCTGTCTGTAGGAGAGTTTCCTACACACGACAGGACGCCAACAGACTAAGCAACGGTTTGTGAGACAAAAGTCACCAGAGATTCACCAGTTGAATTGCTCAAACATGGCTGTGTCTGCAGACAGTCTGTTGACAGTCTTTGTCGCTTGCCATGTCCACACCAACAAACCGGCTCACAAACCGTCGCTCAACACGTGTCTGTACAGACATTTGTATGCTGTGTGCATGGACCTTTACAGAGGTGAATAAGGCTAGGCGTGTTCAGGGAAGGGGACCAGAGCCATCGTGGGAGCAGGGCACTGAAACTGCTCCGTTACTCTGCTCTGGGTAGTGCAGGTGTCTCATGTAGTGTTGCCGACCTCAGAAATTTTTTTTTACTGACAAAGCTCAAAAAATTTACTGACCGAACATTCACTTTACTGACCTCTAATATCACTTGAATTAAATATGTCACACCCATGGGCGTAACTAGAAACAATTGGGCCCCCCTGCAAAACTTTGGATGGGGCCCCCTCCCGCCAAAAAAAATCTACAATCTTTGTCTGCAAAACTTTGTATGATTCCTTATCAGCGTCTGAGCAGATGCAGTCATTAGAAAAATTGTTCAGAGAGCAGAAAGTTTTTTCTCTCCTTGCCCTTTGTTGTCAGTCTCTCAGGATGGGGCCCCTTGTGGTTTATGGGCCCCCCTGCGGCTGCATCCCTTGCAGGATCTATTGTTACGCCCACCGCAACCCCATGTGCAATACACCAGAAACCACATGGGGCACAAAGGAGGAGGAAGAGTGCAGAGACAGAGGCGGACTCTGGACATGCAAAGTATTAATGCACGGGTACTGGTGGGGGGGGGGAGGGTTACATCTACATTTGGGGGGACATAACTGGAAGTTTCCACTGCGTTCATTGTACTCTATTACCGCACGCTGTTACCGCCGCACACCCGATCGAGCATGTCGGCTCCAGATTTTCCAGCATGTCTGATTGTTACATGCAACCAAATTTGAGCTGAAATTGCTTGAATTGTCGATTGGGCATGCTCTCGGCGGCACCGATTTTCATCAGATAATTATCAAATGTGATGGTTACTGATGTATGTCCACCTTTAGGTAGAGTAGTGTACATTACAGAGTGACACAGGAACTGATAAGCAGTAAGTGCTCTTATCTACTATGGAAGGGAGGTTTTTTTTTTTTTACTGACACCACAAAGTTATCACAGACTTTACTGGCAGCCCAAGTTTTTTTTACTAACAGCAAATTTACTGATTTTGGTTGGCAACACATATCTCATGGAGCAGTAACGTTCATGCATGTCATTTAGGGAGGGGAGAAATAAAGGAGGTTATGAAGGTAGCACTTGCCCTGGGCATGGGGTAAGGGGGGAGGGGGCAGAGGACACATGCGGGAGTACATAGGATGGTGTCTGCACGTGACCTGGTATGGGGTAAGCGGGGGGGAACAGAGGACACATGGGGGAGTACATGGGATTGTGTCTGCACGTGACCTGGCATGAGGTAAAGGGGGTAAAAATTGACGTACTTCAAATATGACCCTGGACAAGTCACCAACCCGCAGGGATGATGCAGTAGCTGGCACCCAATGTAGAAGAAGCAAAGATGCTTTGGATGCTGGAGAAATACTGTTCTCTCAGCAGCAGATAGTTCATTCAAGGCAATCAAAGAGTAAAGGGCACCAGTGTGTATTTTCTTAAATGCTTTCATCCATCAGATGCATACAGTTCCAGCAATCACCAGAGTGACAGAGCAGCCTGACAGCCGTTTCACGGGTCTCCCCGCTTCCTCAGAGGCCAAAGGGCTCTGTACTCTCCGACTGCCTTGAATAAACAGGGAACAGGGTACCCCACAAAGTTTTGCTGGGGGGCTCCATGATTTCTAGTTACTCCCGATTTCTTTTTTTTTTTTTCTTTCTTGTGTCTCCTTATTTGTATTCATTGATTTTTATCAAGATTATTTAGTCAGTGTTTGCCCATTGTAAAATCTTCTCCCTGATTTACATTCTGACATTTATCACATGGTGACATTTTTACTGCTGACAGGTGAGGTCTGTGGAAAGAGATGATGCATTTTTGACAGCTAGAAACAGCTGTTATTTCCCCACAATGCAACAAGGCTCCCACAGTGTGATGTCAGCACCATGGTCATGTCATCACACTGTGGGAGGGGTTTCACCACAATATCAGCCATACAGGCCCTCCTGATGATCGGTTTGAGAACAGGTAAAGATTTCTCATGGGAAAGGGGGTATCAGCTACTGATTGGGATGAAGTTCAATCCTTGGTTACAGTTCCTCTTTAAGTTGTAGTAAAATATCAGCAAATATCGGTAAATTATACCGATATTCTACTATCCCTAATTGGGCACCCTCGTTTCCCAGTTCCTGCTATTCATGCACTCATCCCCTGGCTTGTCTTTCTGGCAATGTTACGCTGTGATAGATGCTCAGAGAACAGATCAGGTGGTTTGGGTGCAACCGGCGCCACCATAGATCGCAATGTTGGTGGCTACGGAGTCCGGCTATGATTAGCCAAGCTCTAGATATTGGTTCCAGAGTGCCAGATATCAGTTCCATATATTGGGCCTGATGCACAGAATTGCGGTAATACTGCTGTGCACAGACAGGACACGGCAAGCTTACCGATACTCCCAGCAGGAAGTACCGAAAGTTACGCTATTAGCCCGACCTGCAGTACTCTAGTTGCGTGACTGTTACTACCGGTAATGCTCGTTAGTAACACTAGTTGCCATAGCAACGGTTGCGTTACTTGAGTATCGCGGGTCGTGCTAATAGCGCGACTCGCCATACTTGCTGCCAGCGGTTAGGGTAATATTGCCATGCGCAGTCTGTGCACGCCAATATTACCGCAATGTTGTACATCAGGCCCATAGTTTGTGATGTGCCGTGTTACAATGTGGCCGTTAAAGAGACTCTGTATAAAAAATTAAAAAAAAAAACGCCCCCTGGGGGGTACTTACCTCGGGAGGAAGAAATGGGATTTGCGCTTTTCCTGAAAATGCATGCAGCAGTGCGATAACTCGTACTGCTGCGCAGCGCATATGATAAGAACTGTAGAAGGGCTGTCTAAGCAGGCTATGCGCATGGCACCGCGTATAGTCTGAACGAACCCTAACTGGGGGCCATTCACACTTGCCATAGCCTTATTTTGCATGCAATTTTGCATATGCGATTTTTCGTAGCAGTGAAGTTAGTTAACATTACATGTGCAATAAACGGGTTTTCAGCAAAACGCACACGATTTCAGACGAGAGTGACCGCTGCCTCACTGCTGCTTTTGTGTTTCAGCCAAGATTTTCTTTCCCCTCTAATTCCAAAACATTAGTCAGCATCTGAGCACGATTCACAAATCATTCTGCTGAGAACTCCAAAAATGACTTGAATAGGTGTCAGTCATTGTTATTCTTGTTTTAGTCCGGGCTTAATGACACTTTGTGAAATTCTCCTTTAACTTTATTTCCATCAGTGTAAATTCTGATGAAATTTGCATTGTGCAACTTCTGCCACTCCCTGGAAATTGTTGACTTGAATTACGTGAACCCCGCAGGGTATGAGCCCTGATTACACCAGGCTGGCAGGGAGTCCACCAGGCTGGCAGGGAGTCCAACAGAACTGGACTGAATGCTGCTTATTATTGTGTATTTATATTGTACTGACAGCTTTAGCAGCACTTTATAGAGTACATAGTCATGTCCCCAGTGACTAGGGATGGTCAGAAATACCTATTTTTGATTTAGTGGAAATTGTGATCTCCGACAATGCTGATTACCGATTCTTCGGATTGCCAGCTTCCGATTTCCGATTTTGTGATTTTTTTTTTTTTTTTTGCATTCTCTGATTGGCCAAATACTTCTGAGTTCTATGATTGGATAAAATTACAGAGTACTGCAGAAATCTGATTTCCAAACGGAAATGTGGACATTTTATGAACATCAGTGTTAGGGAGTCTTGCCCACGGTTTCCTTACTGAATAGGTGCTGGCTTACTGAACAAGAAGAGCCAAGATTTGAAAGCTGGCCTCCTGTTTCAGAAGCAGAGCCCTTAACCAGTACACTATCTAGCAATACGACGTTCAAAGTGCGGCCGTTGCGCTGCAATCTACTGAGGTAAGTATCTTTCTTTGTTTTTTTGTGGTCGCTTCAATGAAGCCTAAACAAGGGCTATCATTTTGATCAGTGTTCTATTAAAGGGCAACTGAAGCTAGGGAGATAAGAAGGCTGCCATATTTATTTCCTTTTAAGCAATTTTAGTTGCCTGGCTGTCCTGCTGATCCTCTGCCTTTAATACTTTTAGCCATAGCCCCTGAACAAGCATGCAGCAGATCAGCTGTTTCTGACATTATTGTCAGATCTGACAAGATTAGCTGCAGGTTTGTTTCTGGTGTTAGGGCTGGTTCACACGGGCGTCTGCTGAGCTTTTGCTTGGCATTGCGTTCAAACGCCAGCGTTTAAAAGCTAGCTTTTGAAGGCTTTTGAAAAGCGTTCAAGGCTAGCAGTTTTGGTCTCTGCTATTGTTTCCTCGCGTTTACTGCCTCTGAAAGCAGCATGTTGCTTTTGAGACTAGATGCAACGCTGGGATCTACTGCCAGGCTTTCATGAAAGCCTGCAAAAGCCAGCTCTAAACGCTCCCATTCACTTGCATGGGATGGCAGTAGATCCCAAGAAACGCTGCGTCTGAAACGCTGCGTTAAACGCCACAAAAACGCCCGTCTGAACCAGCCCTTATTCAGACACTACTGCAACCAAATAGATCAGATGGACTACCAGGCAACTGGTATTGCTTAAAAGTAAATAAACATGGCAGCCATCATATACCTCTTGCTTCAGTTGTCCTTTAAATGCATAAAAAAAGACCTTGCACTAAAATGGGTGTGGGCAGGGCAGGACGGAGGTGTGAAAGTTAACAAACTATACACACACAACACACCTAGCAACACAGCGCTTACGCCAATTAGATAGGGCTGCCACCTCATCCCTTTAAATACCGGGACATATGAATTATACATGCCTTGTGGCTAGTTATGCTGGAAATACACGGTTCGTGTTTGAGCCATTTAGATGGCTTGATAGATCATTTCCCACATGTCCGATTTCCCGTTGGATCATTTCGGCGCTAGATTTCTCATAGAGGTGAATAAAAAAACGAGCGGAAGATAAGAGAATCGACTGCAGAATCGAGCGGCAAAAACGATCGAGCGCAGAATCGAGCATAAGAGGCAGTTTAGGCACTGATTATGCGTGAGTAGCCCCAGAACCTGTATAACTTAGATGTGCTTGTGGCAACCCTAGAATTAAGTGGTGAGCTCCCTCGCCAGCCGGGACTGATACTTAGACGTTTTATGGACTCTATAAAGCACTGTGCGTTGCGTCGGAGCTAAATAAATACAGGAAATGAAGAGTGGCGGCTGACACCCCGGAACACCTGAGCGTGCCGTTTTGGCGAGCATTTGCTCATCGCGTGTCATATCCCAGCGCCGGTGTTCCGACGTGATAACCTACACGTCGAATTTGCCTACATCCACTATCAAACGTATACCAGGAGGGTTAGGGGTTAGGGTTGGGGGAGGGGAAGGGATAGTAAAAGTCTATGGGATGTAGGTTAGTTCGACGTGTAGGATAAAGTGTTGGAGCACCGGCAGGCCCAGGAATGTGACCCGGGTCTGAGTCGCCCATCAGGAGACGGCTCGGTGGGCTCCTGTCTCGTCTGGCGGGTCAGTCCATTGTGTTCTATGATGAGGAACAGCGACTGCGTTCAGCGGCAGCGACGTAACCCCCGGGTTGGGCTTAACTGACTGAATCCAATTATGGAGCGCTGACAGGCAGACAAGTCCGGACAGAGGCGTCTCTTTGTTGAAGGTGTCAGGGAAGGCTCTCAATCACTCGCCCCGCTGACGACTGACAGCGCTCCCTCACTTATTGTTATTTTTTAGCTAACGTAACAGTAAGAGAATGATTGGTGACAAAAAAACAAATATTTTCTTAAACGCCGTAAATGGTGGGAAAATTACACAGCTGAAAGGAGATTAAGTGATTATAATTGCAGCAAATCCTCAGTACATATATCAGCAGTGATGTCTGCATGCTGTAGTCATCCACATAAGGGGAGGGGGGGGGGGGGGGGTCATAGCCAGAACAAGTCCGTAAAGGCAAATCTATTACAGTATGATTTCGTTATAATAAGCTCGGGTATAGTAAACAACCTCTCCAGGTCTCGGGCCAATCTCCATTATAGGTCTATGGAAGCAACACCTGGTATAGTAAACCCGGATATAATAAAACGTCTATTGTATTATAGTAAACATGTTTTTTGGCCATTGTGACGCTGACTCTGGATATAGTAAACAGTGGGCGGTTTATGTGTTATATGTCAGTGGGCGGGGCATTCATCATGTTAGTGGGGGAGCATGTGTCATATGTCAGTGGACGGTGCATGCGTCATATTTCAATGAGCGGCGCATACGTCATACGTCAGTGTGAAACACATGGTCTGCTGCTCTCTTCAGGCTGGTTGCAAGTGAGTTGATGTCGGATAACATTTGTAAGACAAGAAGAATAGCCCCAGCGCTGGATATACAGTACTGTACAAATAAGCAGCCTGGGGAAAATGTAAACAAAAGAGGATGCAGCATTACCACTTCCACATCACTGATAAACGTATCGTCACAGTCCTCCCACGGGATTGTACGCATTTCCGGGTATCTCGTTCCTTGTTAGTGTGGAGCACAATACACAGGCTACTTTCACTTGTAGTGTAGATAAGAGCAGCCTACTTGCTGCAAGTGCGAAGTCCCGCCCGCGGAGGTATCGGAGCCACTTGCATTACAGATGCGAGTGTCTAATTATGATTGGCTGCATTTTAAAGAGAGGCTTCATGATTGGCCCAAGTGTGAGGAGAAAGTTTTGCAGGATACGTGCTACAAGTCCCGCCCACGGAGGTATCGGAGCCACTCACAGGAAGCGAGTGGCTGCCTCTATTCAATGAGGGCTGCAATTTTTAAGGAGCTCTGGATACTGTACCAGTGATTTGTCCAGCCTGGCTATGCAGCCCTAAGGTACACTTAAACCTTGTAGTCCACCATATGTAAAGTGCTGCTTGAACTGTACCTCCAAAGAGAGGACAGAGTTGATCTTTTGCAGCAGAGGATGTACCAGTGCATGCTGGGCTATTTCTAGGACAATTTCTTATACAGTAAACTTCTGATATAGTAAACCATTTTTCCTGGTCCCATGGAGTTTACTATAACAGATTATATACTATAATATGTTAGAATACACATACAGGCATTTTTGGAGGCTGGCATATTGAGTGGCTTCTACAACATGCTAGTTCCCAGGCTAGAATTACCAAGAGGAGAGACCCAGCACCATCTTCAAATGTATTCAAGCTCTTTATTTCAAGGCATCAAAGATACAAATGCCAAGTCAATGCGACGTCTCGAGAGGAGCTTCCTCTATTTATCGAGCCAACAAGCCCTCTGAGTTAATACAATTACAATCAGCCTTAAATAGTGGTGGCTCCACAGTGGAGCCAATCAAAATGGCCTGGATGCCCTGTAGCCAACCAATCAGGTTAAGTTCCTGCCCATAAGCCCTCCCATTTGGTAAAGGACCTGATGGGGAACTGCATCTAAAACTATAGTCTAATCCGTTTAAATCAGCCGCTGAAACGCCGACCAGTGGGGGCAGTGCATGTCCAGAAGTAAAAAACGTCACATTTCTGACGTACACGTAAATCCACAAAAGAAATACGTGTAAAAACGTACGCGTCAAAAACCCGGAAGCGTTAAGATGAATTGGACAGATTAAAAATAACAATAAACAGAACCAACCTATATTATTAATAAGCTAGATGCTCTAGGTCCTGGAGGTCTTGACCGTGAGTGAGAGATAGTTCCATGTAATTAAAGATAGATGTTTTGTTGTAATTTATTTGGTCTGGATGCCTCGGGCCTACTTGTTCAGGTTGGTTCTGTTTATTGTTGTTATTTTTAATCTTTCCGCTTCCAACTGGCCGCTGTTTGCTGATGGAAGGGAATGGTGTTAAATTAATTGTCTTTGGCCAGTCTAGACTGGCTTGCCGTCGGGTGCGGTCGCCAGTCTGGGAAGGCTTATTAATACAATTTTTAGTTTTTGTTTACTCTATTCCTTTTCCGACTGGTTGCCATATTTTTGGGGGGACCAGTCGGGAGGAGATGGTAGTGGGTACACGTGGCCGGCCCAGACTGGTCTCCGTTTGATGCGGACGCCAGTCTGGAAAGGCGAGCGATTATGATTATTATTTTTGATGACGGCCTCTGTCTGGCTGCCGCTTTGGGTGGCCACCAGACAGCGATACATATTTTTCAATTTATTTACCTTTTTTAATGGAGTACAGGTGGATCTGTATCCTTTTTAACCACTTGCGGACCAGGTACATTGAATCAAGCAGGTGGTGGTACCGTTCTGACCGGACGTTGATTCAACGTCCGCGCTAACAAGCCGTCCCGACGCGATCGTGCGCACCCGGAGGGGGAGATTAAGTTGTCATATGACAGCTCAGGTGATCGCGTATGGCTGCTGATCACTACGATCGCCGTCGGATCGTAGTGATCACTTTGACAGTGGCGGCGGCAGGGGGGGAAAGAAGAGGATCCACTCACCTCCCTGCCGTTCCAGCGATGATCGGCGCCCCCCTCTGCTCTGGCCGGCATCTCTGCTCCGTCTGACGTCAGCGCCGGGTCCCGGCTTGATGACGTCATCAAGCCGCGACCCGGACATGAGCGTCATTTGGAGTGGAGACGCATACGTTTTAACGCGTATTTCTTTTGCGGATTTACGGGTACATCGGTAATGTGACGTTTTTTACTTTTGGACATGCAATGCCCCCACTGGTCGGCGTTTCAGCGGCCGATTTAAACTGATTGGACTATATTTTTAGATGCAGTTCTCCATCAGGTCCTCCACCAAATTGGGAGAGCTTATGGGCAGGAACTTAACCTGATTGGTTGGCAACAGGGCGTCCAGGACATTTTCATTGGCTCCATTGTGGAGCCGAGCCACCACTATTTAGGGCTGATTGTGATTGAAGTGTATTGTTGGCTTGATAAGGAGGGTGAATACATTGGAAGACTGTGCTGGGTCTCTTCTCTTGGGAATTCCATTTGCTGTTCCTGGAGGCAGAGGGACAACGACCAAAGCACATCGCATTTGGATGCTTGGTTGCCTACCACTGCTCACTTACAGTTCCCAGGCTGTGGTAATGCTTGTGTAGCAGAACGAGTGGGCAAAAGTGTGATTGATTTGAGGAGCTAAGGCTCTGATTGGCTGTGCTCACTTGACCAATCAGAGCTTTACAAATCTATTGCTAGATCAAACTGATCTTACGTTTCAAAGACATATGAGCATCAGTAGGGAGCTGACATGCTGATCCTCCGTCTATTACACTTTCTAAATTACTCACCTGGAATGCTGATCATCTGGATTCAAATCAGATGTTCCCCCTTACAGGGCCGGGCCGAGGCATAGGCTGGAGAGGCTCCAGCCTCAGGGCGCAGTGTAGGAGAGGGCGCACAATTCATTCAGCTGTCATTCCTAATTGTGTTTGAAGCAGAAAGAAATAAGAAAAGGGGATACATGGCAGTGACTGCAAGCCAGATAACTAGATATTAAGGTGTTGTGGAGGTTGTGGGCCCTGTGGCACCTCTTAGTCTAATAGCAATAAGTGTGTGACGGCTGGGGTGGCAGGGATGGAGGGGCGCACTTTGCTGTCTCAGCCTTGGGTGCTGGAGGACCTTGTCCCAGCTCTGCCCCCTTATTTCTACAGCACTGACCTATTATCTAGCATTAGCTTACGTATGTTGCAGTCTAACAAGGGAAGGAATACAAGATATGGAAAGAGGACCTGTCTCATCAGAGATGAGAGAAGACAGAATGCAGTAGAAGGAGAAGAGGACCTGTCCCATCACGCTGACAATCTTAGAGGTGAAGAAACACAGGATACAGGAGGAGCGAAAGAGGAGCTGTCCCATCAGGCTTAAGGTGCCATTACACTTACTCGATTTCCCACTGATAGCAGATTTATGAAATCGATACGCAAACGCTGACCGATCAACCGTTTTCCGTCGGAAATCAATCCCGTCGATATGTCAGCGTGGAAAATTTTGCTCGATCACTGGTGGGTCGGGAGTGCGTTGATAGCGGTATTCGAATGTCCGATGACCGACGCTAGTGGCAATACATTACCTGTTCCGCCGGCGCGTGTCCCCGCTGTCCATTCTCAGTGCTGGTCTCCGGATGGCCTCAGTTACTTCCTGTCGGGGGAAGTTTAAACAGTAGAGCACCCTCTTCTGTTTAAACTTCCCCGACAGGAAGTAAAGTGAAACCGAAGCCCAGAGCAGAGAAGGGACCATGGGGACTCGCGCCGGCCGGATCAGGTAATGTAAGCTGGGGACAGTGGCGGCAGCTCCACAGATTGTGAATCGATTTCCTAGTGAAATCGGTTCAAAATCTCTTTGCAGTGTAGGCAGCCAATAGATCCCTCTTTGATCAGATTCGATCACAGAGGGATCTATCTGCTGGTCGATCTGGTGGCAATCGACCAGTGTATGGCTGCTTTTACAATCTTATAATCACTTATTCCGCTGAGCTGCGCTCACCAATAACACCTATAAGATAAAAGGTCGCTATACATAGCGTAATTCTGTCGCAATATTGTAAAACACCCAGGTGATAGTGAAAAAATGCACTGCTTGTGAGTCCGCTCCCCAATATTAGATTGCGCTCTCCAGATTGTTGCCACCTCAGAAACCAGGTGGATCTAGCATGTAATGGTGTAAATCACCCCACTGGCACTTTCAATCTTCAATGCTGCTTTAATACTCATATAAAAGTTTCCACCATGTATGAAACATAAAACACATAAAACCATCATAGCGTATTATGCCTGAGAATAAAAAGCCATCCGCGCTATAATTGGCACTCACATAGTTCCTCTTGAAATATAGCACATCATATGTCCTGGCAGTGGGGTCTGTCCTGGCATCTGGCTCGGCGTCCCGCGCTTCCTCAGATTTCTCCCGCCTTGGACTCCCGATCTCCCGCTATCCAGTGAGATAGTTTCGGCTTCGCTCAATTACAGTGACGTCAGACGCGCACGAACGTAGCTCCGCCCTACGCGTTTCGTCCAATCGGACTCCTCAGGGGCTGACGTCACTAGCGTGTCTCGTCCCTCTTATACTGCACTGCGCTCCGCCTTCTGTTCTTTAATCTATGCGTCCCAATACAATGTAGGCTACAACAATATGACCGCCGCTACTAGCTATTCAGCATCTTTCTTAGGGCCCGTTCACACTACACGCGTTTCCATATGCGTTTTGGAAACGCGTGCGGGGGGGGCCGACACGCAGGACATCAGACATTGCATAGAGTGCAATGTCTGATGTTCACACAGCATGCGTTCCGGACCTGTGCGGTCCGGGAACGCATGCTGCACGCAGATTTTACAAAAACGCGCGGCTGTCCCATTCACTTTTCAGTGATGGGATCAGCCACGCAACGCATACGAACGCGGACATGCGTGCGTTCGTACGCGTTGCGGTCCGCATGCGTTGCGGTCCGCATTTTGTAGTCTGAACGGGCCCTAATCAGTATCCGGACTCATCAAATTTGGTTTATTCTAGGGTCAATTTTCTATACTGAAAATCCCCAATAAGAAAGTACTGGAATATTTTACAGTTGGACCCTACCCTTAAAAAAGCTGTGCCTGAAAAGCCTAAGTTTGTTTACAGAAGAGCCCCAAATTTGAAATCAAAATTGGTTAACAGCTTTATTGAACCCCCAAGAACTACAACAGGGGATTTACTGGGACAAAAAGGTTTTTTCCCCATGCAGGGGGTGCAGGGGATGCAGAGATATTAAACCCTAGAATAAACCAAATTTGATGAGCCCGGATACTGACTAAGAAAGATGCTGAATAGCTAGTAGCGGCGGTCATATTGTTGTAGCCTACATTGTATTGGGACGCATAGATTAAAGAACAGAAGGCGGAGTGCAGTGCAGTATAAGAGGGACGTGACGTGTTAGTGACGTCAGCCCCTGAGGAGTCCGATTGGACGAAACGCGTAGGGCGGAGCTACGTTCGTGCGCGTCTGACGTCGCTGTAATTGAGCGAAGCCGAAACTATCTCACTGGATAGCGGGAGATCGGGAGTCCAAGGCGGGAGAAATCTGAGGAAGCGCGGGACGCCGAGCCAGATGCCAGGAAAGATTAGTGGACAGCGCAGCCCTATCTAAGTGTGATCCATTTACAATCTTATAGGTGGGGGAACACAGCATACAGTAGGAGGGAAGAGGACCTGTCCCATCAGGCGTACAGTCTATGAGGTGGGGGAACACAGGATACAGTACGAGGGAAGAGGACCTGTCCCATCAGGCTTACAGTCTAAGAGGTGAGGGAACACAGGATACAGTAGTAGGGAAGAGGACCTGTCTCACTGGGTTTACAATCTAATAGGTGAGGGAACACAGGATACAGTATAAGGGAAGAGGACCTGTCCCATCAGGCTTACAGTCTAAGAGGTGAGGGAACACAGGATACAGTAGTAGGGAAGAGGACCTGTCTCACTGGGTTTACAATCTAATAGGTGAAGGAACACAGGATACAGTAGGAGGGAAGAGGACCTGTCCCATCAGGATTACAATCTAATAATTGAGGGAACAAAGGATACAGTAGGAGGGAAGAGGACCTGTCCCATCAGGCTTACAATCTGAGACGTGAGGGAACACAGGATACAGTAGGAGGGAAGAGGACCTGTCCCATCAGGCTTACAATCTGAGACGTGAGGGAACACAGGATACAGTAGGAGGGAAGAGGACCTGTCCCATCAGGCTTACTGTCTACGAGGTGGGGGAACACAGGATACAGTAGGAGGGAAGAGGACCTGTCCCATCAGGCTTACAGTCTATGAGGTGGAGGAACACAGGATACAGTAGGAGGGAAGAGGACCTGTCCCATCAGGCTTACAGTCTATGAGGTGGAGGAACGCAGGATACAGTAGGAGGGAAGAGGACCTGTCCCATCAGGCGTACAGTCTATGAGGTGGGGGAACACAGGATACAGTACGAGGGAAGAGGACCTGTCCCATCAGGCTTACAGTCTATGAGCGATAAACTGCTAGAGACAATTTTGTTCATCCCTAGCCCAGGTGTCTGCAGCCTAGGCTGGTGCTGTTGCACCATGAGGCTGCATGAGTGATTTGCTCTTTGCTGTGAAATAAATCATTATCAGCCAGGCTACGCACATGGTACATGTCGGTGTGGACCGCCTGGCCCCACCCTCGGCTGAAGCCTGGACACGGGCGGAATGGAGATTGCCGGACGGGCAAAGAATGGAGAGAGGCTTTGATGTATTGCATACATGTGTCAGACACAATTATCAGGAGAGGGAAGAGACGCAGGACCTTTCAGGGAAGCTGTGCGGAGGCAGACAGAGTGCCAAGACAAAGGGGACTGTAATCTGGTGCTAATTACAGGGGAATTATTATAACCATCATCATTATTACATCTATATTCCGGGGTACCTCTTCCAACGCAAAAATGGGGGAACAGAAAATCAAAGGAATGTGAATACAGCGCTCCGGGCGCATACCTTATTCTGCAAACACACCTGATTATGGTCCACAGCCCTTTGTGAGATTTGGGCGCTACCATAGACCACAATGTAATTTGTAGCTATGGCAGTGCCTACTAAGTCATTTTGGCAACAGGGTCCATCTATAGCCCAATTCTGGACAGTGGCGGTGGCATTAACGGAGATTACTGAGGGCGCTTTCACACTGGCGCGGTGCAGCATTTTGTTGCAACCTAACACTAGGGCAATGGAAGCCTATGGGGTCGTTCATATTGCGTGCAGTGCGTTAGACCAGGCCGAGGCAGAGGCGAGAGAGGCTCCAGCCTCAGGGCGCATTGTAGGAGGGGGCGCACAACTCACTTAGCTATCATTCCCCTATTGTCTTTGAAGCAGAGAGAACCTCGGGGGGGGGGGGGGGGGTGTAAGAAAGTAAGAGGGGAGGCGCTGGACGTGGGAGAGGGCATGGAAAGTGTTCAGTTTATCACCGAGGGAAAGAAAGAGTGCTTATGCATTGCATTGAAGTTCTGGCGGAGATGGCCCGAAACCTGTGGCCTAATGACACCTGACTGAAGGAGCAGTGGCCAGGGGTCGTTTGCAATCCTCGTCGCTCTGGTGCGCAATCAGGAGTTGTGAAGGAGGTCCAGTGAGGGGAGGGATCTCCCTATGATCCTCTCCGCTGGTCTGATGACCCTCTATAGTTTGTATCTGTCCTTGGTGGAGGAGCCAGCGTACCAGACCAGACAGATTCAATAGTGGCAGTGTAGAAGCTCATCCGCAGCTCCGTAACCATACCAAAGGAAGAATAAAAGTCTCTGCTGGGCTTTCCTCTGGGCGGTGGCGGTGTTTGCCTTCCAGCTCAGGTCATTGGAGATGGTTGTGCCCAGGAGACGCGCACTGGTTACTCTTTCTACCTCAGAGCCGTCCATGTAGATTGGAGAAGGAGTGGGGGCTTTCTTCCTGAAGTCAAGTCCACTATCATCTCGACAGTTTTGGCTGTGTTGAGGACCAGTCAGTTCTCCCTACACCACCAGCATATACTGTCAACCTCCTTACGGTAGGCCTGCTCATCATCCTTGGTTTCAAGTCCAACGATGGTGGTGCCGTTAGCAACAGATCTGCTGGAAATCTGTGCCTGGCATAGGATTCATTAACATGTCTGTTGATCCGCTGGCTTCGGATCCCATAAATGGACCATTTTCACGGTCAATGTGAACCCAGCCTTAACGAGGAACTCCAGTGAAAATAATGTAATAAAAAAAGTGCTTCATTTTTACAATAATTATGTATAAATGATTTAGTCAGCGTTTGCCCATTGTAAAATATTTTAAATCCCTGATTTATATTCTGACATTTATTACATAGTGACCTTTTTACTGCTGGCAAGTGATGTAGCTGCTGCTTGCTGTTTTGGCAGTTGAAAACAGCTGTAAACAGCTACCGTATTTCCCACAATGTAACAGGGTTCACAGACAGGAAACTGCCAGAAGTACCTCGGTACTCAGAGTTTCTTGTGGGAGGGGTTACTTGTAGGAGGGGTTTCACCACAATATCAGTCATACAGCACCCCCTGGTGGTCTGTTTGTGAAAAGGAATTAGCTACTGATTGGGATAAATTCTTGGTCGGAGTTTCTCTTTAAGCTGAATACTCACCTAACGACACAGGAAGATAAATCACAGCAACACACCCAAATGACAAAATTCGCCCGCCCCCCGATCCATGTTTCTGCTGGCGGGTACATGGGATGGCACATGACGGGAACAAACGAGAGTTCAAGCGCTTACGGTACTTGCGCGGGAGTAATCGTGGATCTTAAAGATCTGATCCGGCGTTACAGTCATTGTCTCTGCGTGTGAAACATTGTTCCTGAAACCACGCGTCTGTACCCACATTGCAAGATCGCATAATGAAGAATCGCTTGTCGCTCAAAAAAAATCGCTGGTTATCAGAAATATCGAATAGTGGGTATGGGCTTAACATAAAACCCTCAATCGGGGTAAAATCTGTTAGGTAAAGCCCATGGTGGACATAATGACCTTTACAGAAGTGTCCTGGCTCTGCTCGTTGGCATCGGGGTACCCCCCATTCCTGGTCTCCATTGCTCCCGTGCCACCAGGAAGTTCCTCTAACGGCGCAGAGCTATTGTGAAGTGCACAGGCACGAGTTTCTCTGCGCTCACGTGAATCAGCACCGGCGTCTGCACAGTTGTCATCATCGCTAGGCGGAGCTTCCTGGTTTTCATATTATATACAATATAATAACATTTCTATAGTGCTTTCTCCTGTAGGACTCAAAGCGCTTAGGCTCTCTCAGATTCAGTGGTTGGTAGTAGGATGAAGTATTCACACAACAAAAGTTATATTTTTGCAAATGCCAAACTTAACAGGTGGGTTTTCAGTCTGAATTTAAACACGTCCAGGGATGGAGCTGTCCTGATCTGTTGAGGTAAGGAGTTCCAAAACGTAGGGGCAGCATGACAGAAGGCTCTGTGACCAAAAGTTTCCAGATGGACTCTGGGTATGACTAGATTATTAGAACCTGTGGATCTGAGAATGCGGGGATTGCTACGCAGCTGTAACATTTCCTTCATGTATCCAGGTCCTAGATTATTCATAGATTTAAATGTCAGTAGGCCGATCTTGAATAGGACCCTCCAGTCTATAGGTAGCCAGTGAAGGGAGTGCAGGAATGGCGTTATGTGGCAGTGACGGGGTTGGTTGGTCAGCAGTCTGACAGCAGTGTTCTGTATCAGCTGTAGGCGGTACAAGTCCTTTTTTGGAAGGCCAATGTAGAGAGCATTGCAGTAGTCCAGTCCGGAGGTAATGAAGGCATGGACTAAGGTTGGCAGATCTTCTGGGGGGATGAGGTGCTTGATTTTTGCGATCTTCCTCAGGTGAAAATAAGATGATTTCACCACAGCAGAGATTTGAGTTCAGAAGTTTAAATCCCCACCAATTAGAACTCCCAGGCTATGCACATGCTCAGAGCTGTGTAGATCTGTGCCTCCTATTCTAATTGGACTAGAGGATTCTGTCAAATATTAAAACGAGTGGAGGCTGTGAACAGCAGAGACTCCAGCGGCAACACACTTCTGAAAACCGTAATCTACCCCAGCTTGGGGTTAATTTAAAAAAATTAACCCCGGCTCAGGATACTTCAAGTGTGGTGACGACAGATTCTGGGTGGGATCAAATAACGGTGTTGATGCAAATGTACACGAGCCACGGTTTACACGTTGTTGCCACTGTTTCAATGCAGTGGCTGGATGGTGTACTGGTTAAGGGCTCTGCCTCTGACGCAGGAGACCAGGGTTCGAATCTCGGCTCTGCCTATTCAGTAAGCCAGCACCTATTCAGTAGGAGACCGTAGACAAGTCTCCCTAACATTGCTACTGCCTATAGAGCGCGTCCTAGTGGCTGCAGCTCTGGTGCTTTGAGTCCGCCAGGAGAAAAGCGCGATATAAATGTTATTTGTCTTGACTTGTCACTAACATTACCGATACAATATGCCTTATATTCCTGTACAACAAACCAGTATCATTTCATGGGAAATGCCAGGAGACTGGAGCCAAACTAGAATGATGCCATCAGAATATTCCAAACTATTTTAACATATCCGCAGGTTTAAAAGCAGATCTGAACTCAGAACTTCCTCTCTGCTCTAAAAGATAAGCAGCAGCATAATAACCTTTACAGAAAAAAAAATCTTTGCATCTGATACAAATCCAGCAATAAATATGCAGTGTGTCTACGTCCTGCTTTCATGGAAGCAGACATAGGGCTAGATTCAGTAAACGGTGCTAACCCAGTTAGCATGCCTAAAGACTTTAGCACCATTTACTAAATTCACATTGCGCGCGGTGCGCGCAAAATGTCGCATCGGGGTGCAACAAAAACGGGCACCCGATGCGCCTATAAGGTCGCTTTGGGTGAGTTTATCACGCCTAAACTAACTTTAGGCATGATATAGGGCTTTTCACAGGCGTGCTAACACTTACCACGGTTTACTGAATCAAGCCCAAAGGGTTAACATCCTGTGCTTACATATCAGCCTGTCGCGGAAACACGCGTCAGGCACACGACGGGCATGAATGATTGTGGCACTTTGCACGGGAATCGTTGGGGATCTTAAACTTCCAACCCGCCATGACAGACATTATCGCCACGTGTCGCAAAATGTTGTTCGCTCGATCGCGCACACGTACCCACGTTGAGAGATTCCAGAAACTATTGCTCGTCACCCAAAAATTAATTGGTTGCATGGAAAATCGTTCATAAAATCGTGCCGTGGGTTTTTCGGTCTGATTTCAGAGATGCTGAAAGAACCACAGCTGGACCTGTTGCTTGGAATTCAAGAAGTAAGCATGAAATATCCATATGGAATGAGCAGCTTCAGACCTGTTACCAACTTCCCCTGTTTAGGAAACCATTGAAAAGGCTGTCTATCTCCACATGAAGCCAGGCTCTCAGCAAACAGCATCTTGGACCCTCTACAATCTCATCTGTAGAGATCAGCTCAAGGCAAGGGACGGAGGCCAATGTTACTTCCATCCTAATCCTGTTGGATCTCTCAGCCACTTTTGATAGAGATGACCATGAAATCTTTCTCAACAGATTGCAGAAGTACTTTGGCATCAGTGGCTCAGTCCTCTAGTCTGACAGAACACAAAGAGTATCCCGGTCATGTCCAACCTTGCACCTCTAAACTTTGTGCCACAAGGTTCAATCCTATCCCCTCTGCTATTTGCAATCTACATGCTACCACTTGGGACAATCATCGCCTAACGTACTACTGCTATGCCGATGGCACGCAGCTTTACTTCTCCTTCAAACCTGGTGGAACAGACCCTACTCCAAAAATAAATTCTTGCTTAGCTGACCTACAGAAGTGGATGAATGACAACTGCTTGAAGCTGAATGCTGACAAAACGGAGGTCCTTGTTGTCTGAGGCCAATGCCTGGCATTAAAACATCTCTACTCTAAATCAACACCAATCAGAACAGGGAATTCAGACATAAATAGCCCTGACCTTGTGCGCAGCCTTGGTGTGATAAGCGATGGGGAATTGAGCTTCAGAAACCAAATCTTGGCTGCAGTCAAATATTTCTACTTTCATCTGAGGAACATTGCACAAATTATCTCATCCCTCAGAGAGGACCTTACAACCCTAGTTCATCATGGCTGGACTACAGCAATGCCCTCTATGCAGGCCTTCCAAATAAGGACCCATACCATCTGCACTTAGTACAGAAATTTGCTGCCAGGTTGCTAACAAACCAATCCCATCATGGTCACATTACACCAATTGTTTGCTCACTCCACTAGTTACCTGTAGAGTGCACTTGAAACAACCAGAGTTACAGGTTGCCCAGCAAGCTCATCAGAAACAGTCTGTATGCATGTTCAATTAGTTTGGCTCTGTAATATTAACCTCTTGAGGACCACGGTATTAAACCCCCCTAGTGACCAGGTCATTTTTTGTTAATAGGGCCACTGCAGCTTTAAGGCCAAGCTGCAGGGCCGCACAACACACAAGTGATCCACCCCCCTTTTACCCCCACCAACAGAGCTTCCTGTTGGTGGTGTCTGATCATCCCCTCCAGTGTTTATTTATTTTTCATAAATATTATTATTATTATTATTTAACCAGTTCACCCCCAAGGGTTTTTATCCTAACGGACCAGAGCAATTTTCAGTTGTCAGCGCTCCTCCCTTTTATTCCCTAATAACTTTATTACTACTTATCACAAGAAAATGATCTATACCTCGTTTTTTTCGCCACCAATTAGGCTTTCTGTGGATAGTACATTTTGCTAAGAATTTTTTTATTCTAAATGCATTTTAATGAGAAAAACAGAAAAAAAAGAAAAAAAATCATTATTTCTCAGTGTTCAGCCTTTATAGTTTTAAAATTAAACATTATCCTGTGGATAAAACAAACACGTTTTATTTTCCCAGTGGTCCCGATAATTAAACCGTTTAGATTATGTCCCTACCACAATGTATGGCGACAGTATATTATTTTGAAATATAAGTGGTTATTTTTCTGTTTGTTCTGGCCATAATTACAAGCCCCTATGTAATAAATTAAAATTAATTTTCCCCCATAAAATATAGAATAAAAAAAGCTGAGTCCCTAAGGCAACTATTTATTTATTTTTTTAAGCCGATTTTTTTTTTACAAGTGTTTTTTTTTGGGGGGAGGGTTGGAAGTGTAATTTTAATAATGATGTGTATATACTTGAAAATGTATGTATTTTGTAGGTGTAATATACTTTTTGGCCACAAGATGGCGCTAGTGAACACTCATAGGCCGTGTTCATTTTTTTTTTTTTTTTTTTTTTACACTTTATTAAACTGTTACATTTCCTGTTTATGTGAATGGACGTAGCCCCTGTATGCGGTCACGTCCATTCACTCCAGGCACTGCGATTGGGTAGAGGACTGTTCAGTCCTCTTCCCCAATCACCCAGCACGGGATCCCGACGGTAATGGTAGCGGTAGCGGCGGACACACGGCGGTAGCAGCGGCGGGAATGCGCGACGTATTAAAACGTCATGTTGCTGTTAATAGCGGTAAGCATGACGTTTTAATACGTTAGGATGGCGGTAAATGGTTAAATAAAAATGTGTATATATATATATATATATATATATATATATATATATATATATATATATATATATTGCTTTTTGAATACCCCACACACAGTTCCCCCGCTGGCTTCAGCCTATGACAGCGGATCACCGCCGACACTCTGGAGGGGACAGCCATGTCACATGGCTGTCCCCAGTACAGCGTTGTCTTAGATCGCAGCGCTCTATTGCCCTAATAGACAGCGGTTTCGGCATCTAACAGTCTTCGAGCGGCGATCGCCGCACGAAGACTGAAGGCGGGGCGGAGCTCCGTCCACCGAGCAGAAGATGCGCGCGCAATCTCCTGCTAGCCCCATAGACGGCCGTTCACGCCAATCGGCGTGGAGCGGTCCTGGGGCTGCCACACTGCTCACGCCATTTGACGTGGAGCAGTCGGCAAGTAGTTAGCAGGCTGACATATCATTGCTTTCCAGCAGTTCTGGAGGTGTGTTCAGCTTTCAGGGACAGCAAAGATGATTTGCATATTCAGCAGTGATGCATTGTGGGACATCTCAGAGCTCACTCCAATCTGAATATTCAAATATACCTTCTGTGTAAGGAGGCAAACTTCTGTTTTGCATAACATTTTAGTAAGAGGTCTTTTTGGTCCTTCGTAGCCGCTTACACACTCCTAGGAGTTCTGGCTCGCCATGAGCTCGCTGGGTAATCTGTAACTCTGATATCACATGTGATTGGGACCCGGAGGAGGATGTCAGCATTACCGCGTCGTCGGTGGTAGGAGAGGAGATACGATCCTGCGAGGGGAGAGCGAATCCTGCGTCAGGATCAGGTAAAAAAGAATCACTCCGTGCGCCGATCTGCACTGGGGAAGGCACAAGAAAAGTGGCGCTGCATCTCACGGAATTTCAATAAAAAAAAATACGCCCAATAGATTTTCACATAAATTCTTTTTATAAGGATATTATCACATATATCAGATTACAAAAAAATAAACATGACTCTTTAGGACTGGACAGAATAGAGAATTACAAATATTTATATAGAAATATATTTTTTAAATGAACCAGAATGAGGGGAGTGGAACCTTCACCCTGAACCTGAGTTCGGCCATCTTGTTTCCTTGATGAAGGTTAGTGTCTGCCTGAGGCGGCCTGGTGCGGGCTGGGAGTCATTACTGATGCCTCTCACATGGCCGCTTCCTGTCCTTCCATATCACACAGTACAGCTTCCTCTCGCTCTGTCAGGAGCCGCGTCCTCTTTGTCCCCACCGCCGCTTCCCACAGGGGTAAGCCCAGGAGACCGGCCTTCGCAGCGCTTCTCGGAGATTCAGGGGGGAAAGGCCCTGAGTGTGCCATTAGCAGGAGCTCAATTTCACGCCGAGGAAATCATTTTATCCAGAGAAATGGCTGCGGAGCGACGCAGAAGCGATGTGAAGTGTAATCTTCGGGGGAAGGCGGGGGGGGGGGGGGGTTAGAGGAGGACTTTTCCAGAGACATAATTGAGTAAATGAAGTCTAAGTGTTCATTATACAGATGGGTGCCTTTGTCACCGTGTCATTTGCATACTTACCATTTTGGTCTCCTATTGATTCCTGCAAAGCCGTTCTCTGAAAGCGCCAATGATTAATAATAAAACCGCGTTATCTGCCTCATTAGGCGTCAGGAATTTGGAGGAGCGGAGGGTTAGGAGGAGTGGTGACCCTTCGCATGCCGGAGGATTACCCAGGCGCTTCTAAGGCACAGCTCTAGACTGAGCAGAAAGTGGGACGCCGCATGAGAAACCGTGCAACCGGAAATCGCTAAATGCCGACCCTGGAATTATTATATTACATTTTGAACACAGAGGAAAAGCGGCCCAGGGTGCAACAAAGTCACTGTCAGAATGATGATTTAGTTGTTAGGGCCCTTTTACGCCGGCCGCGTTTCGATCACAGTTTTGGATGGTTTGCGATTTGCCGAAAGCATTAACATGGAAGTCGCCGTGCCCTTTTACCTCCAGTGCACTTTGATTTTTGGCCAATCGCAATGTTGCATTTTTCGTGCATTTGGGATAGGCCTATAGTTAGTTTTGTCTTAAATCCCATTGAAAATAACGGGAAGAAATGCGCTCAGCGTAAATAGAAAGAACCGTGGTTGCATGGCAGCGCATTTGCGATGCTGATCGTGATTTTCGCTGAAAAGGGGCTCTTGGTGTACTTAGGTTTACACCTGGCCTGTGCGCTTGCGGTGCGATGCTCCGCCCCATCGCATTGCAATGTCAGTTACATGACCCTGCGGCAGAATGCGCTGACAGGGTCCTACGCATTGTTCCGTTCCCCCTCGCCCAGTGACATAATCCCTGCTGGACAGGAAGTATGTCACTGTGATTACCCTGGTTCTGCATATGCACTCCGCCGCCAACATGATAAAAAATTCTACCCATTGACTTACATTACTTTCGCCGCTGCTGGGTCACCACGGTAACGTGCTGTTGACTTTGCAGCAGCTCGGTAGCCGGTTGGGCACTTCCAGTGCAACGCAACACAACGCAGTAAGTGTGCTAGGCCCCATTGCCTTCCACTGCAGTTGCGTTACCCTGCGGTCAAACAGGGTAACAACACAGCTTTTCAAGCCAAGTGTACAAGGGGCCTCAAAGAAACAAAAGGTAGAGGAGCTAGTGATGAGGAGGAGGCACTTGAACAGCACATACGCAGTGGCCTGCAACCCAACTGGATTGCGGACTTCACAGCGACACAATAGAGGGTATCGGAAGGACATCAAGGGAGCAGACGAGCTACATGGGGCTAGAGGAAGCCTGAGGTAAGTAAAAATCCTGTAGGCCTTGTTCACATTGCGTTCGGCTTGCGTGTCTGTCCGTGGTGGGCTTTTTTTTGGCGTTTTCCAGCGATTTTCTGTGCGTTCGCTCGTTTTTGTGGGCGTTTTTGCAGAGCACTTCCGTCTTTTGATCCGGAAAAAAATCTGGAGTAAAATTGCCAAAGCGATTTTGTGAGCGTTTCGCGTTTTTCCTATACCTTCCATTGAGGCAAATCGCCTTAAAAATGGCCCAAGCACCGCTTTCCTAAGCGGGTCGCAAAAAACCGCTCAGATATGAACTCTCTCATAGAGAATCATTGCACAAACATTTTCAGGGCGATTTTGAAAATCGCCCGCGCTTACATTTTTACAAAAACGCTGTAGATGTGAACAAGGCCTTATTCCCATTCATATGAGGTTTATTTTATGGACTAAAACAGAACCCTTGTTTTTAATCTCGCACATATCTCGCATCCAACCTCAGGACACAACTAAAATGTTAGTACATGCTCTTCTAATATCTTGTCTGGACTACTGCACTGTAGACTACCAACACACTGGCACCGCTCCAATCTGTACTGAACTCAGCGTACATCTTTCTTCTCGATCTTCCTCCGCTGCCCCTCTCTGTCAAGCTCTTCACTGGCTGCCAATTACCTGGAGGATCCAGTTCAAACTCCTAACCCTAACCTACAAAGATTTTCACAATGTCTCCCCTTTGTACATATCCTCACTAATTTCTGGATACCAACCCAACCGCAATCTCAAATCTGCACATGACCTGCTGTTGTCCTCCTTTAGAATTACCTCCTTGCATTCACATATTCAAGACTTCTCACGTGCTTCACCCCTCATCTGGAATCTCCTGCCACAACACATCCGTCACTCTCCAACCTTTGAAATCTTTAAAGAGACTCTGTATCAAAAAAAAGTTCCCCTGGGGGGTACTCACCTCGAGAGGGGGAAGACTCAGAGTCCCAATGAGGCTTCCCCCTCCCCTGTAGCTACAGGCACTCCAGCGCTGGCTCCCCCGAAGTGTCCCGGAATCCTCCCTCGACAAGCCTGACAAGCACTGATAAATTTACCTTTCCTGGCTCCAGTTGGGGTGCTGTTGCGGCTTTCCGCACAGAGATTAGCGAAAATATCTGATGTCCGTCGGGTCCGCTCTGCTACGCTGGCACAGGAGACTTGCACCTACGCAGTAGAGCGGCCCGACAGCGATCGGCTATTTCTGCCTATCTCCGTGCGGAGAGCCGATACTGCGCCTGCCATGAAGTCGGGGAGGTAAATATTTACATCGCCGCCGTTCCGGGAGGATTTTCTCCGCCGCCGTAGGACCGAGGAGGACGGGGGAAGTCTCAATAGGATCCGGAGGCTTCCCCCACCCAAGGTGAGTACCCCCCAGGGGAGGTTTTCTTTGTTACAGGTTTTCTTTAAACGCTCTCTTAAAACTCACTTTCTCTGACAATCATACGCTCTACCTTAGGCCAGTCCCCTTTGTCCTCTGACCAAGTTGCCTTCCTACTAGATATCCTAAACACACTGCCTCTAGGTATGTTTATTAAATACTACCCCGCCTATTGTTGACATCTATTCCGCATGGGAAGAAATACGTTCCTATTTCTGCCATCGGAGATGCACTTTGGATGAAACAAAATTCAGTTTTCTACCACTGTACATGTAAAACAAGGAATTTATTTCATTGTTTTTCTTGCTCTGCTGGCTTGCTTGGCACAGCGGCCATTGACAGCCGCGGACTACATCCGGCAGCAATAAGAACAATACTTTGGTAAACACATTAATTGCTGTACGCTGAGAATGATATTTACATGTATGAAGTGAGGGCGCCGGGGCGGGAGTGTGACCTGGAGTAACTGTCAGCCATCCAGTTATTTGCACGGGTTGCCCCCACCCTAGTCACACATGTATGAAGTGAGGGCGCTGGGGCGGGTGTGTGATCTGGAGTAACTGTCAGCCTTCTGGTTATTTCCACGGGGCGCCCCCACCCTAGTCACACATGTATGAAGTGAGGGCACCGGGTCAGGAATGTTACTAGGAGTAACTGTCAGCCTTCTGGGTATTTGCACGGGGCGCCCCCACCCTAGTCTCACATGTATGAAGTGAGGGTTCCGGGGAGGGAGTGTGACCAGGAGTAACTGTCAGCCTTCCGGTTATTTGCATGGGGCGCCCTCACCCTAGTCACACATTTGAAGTGAGGGTGCCGGGGCGGGAGTGTGAACGGGAGTAACTGTCAGCCTTCCGGTTATTTGCACGAGGTGCCTCCACCCTAGTCACACATGTATGAAGTGAGGGCGCGGGGCGGGAGTGTGACCAGGAGTAACTGTCAGCCTTCCGGTTATTTGCACGAGGTGCCCCCACCCTAGTCAACATGTATGAAGTTAGGGTGCCGGGGCGGGAGTGTGACCAGAAGTAACTATCAGCCTTCCGGTTATTTGCACGGGTCCACCCCACCCTAGTCACACATGTATGAAGTGAGGGCGCAGGGCGGGAGTGTGATGACCGGGAGTAACTGCCAGCCTTCCTGGTGTTTGCACAGGGCGCCCTCACCCTAGTCACACATGTATGAAGTGAGGGCACAGGGCGGGAGTGTGACGACCGGGAGTAACTGCCAGCCTTTCTGGTGTTTGCACAGGGCGCCCTCACCCTAGTCACACATGTATGAAGTGAGGGCACAGGGCGGGAGTGTGACGACCGGGAGTAACTGCCAGCCTTCCTGGTGTTTGCACAGGGCGCCCTCACCCTAGTCACACATGTATGAAGTGAGGGCACAGGGCGGGAGAGTGACAACCGGGAGTAACTGCCAGCCTTCCTGGTGTTTGCACAGGGCACCCTCACCCTAGTCACACATGTATGAAGTGAGGGCACCGGGGCAGGAGTGTGACTAGGAGTAACTGTCAGCCTTCTGGGTATTTGCACGGGGCGCCGCCACCCTAGTCACACATGTATGAAGTGAGGGTTCCGGGGCGGGAGTGTGACCAGGAGTAACTGTCAGCCTTCCGGTTATTTGCACAGGGTGACCTCATCCTAGTCACACGTGTATGTAGTGAGGGTGCCGGGGCAGGAGTGTGACCAGGAGTAACTGTCAGTCAGCCTTCCGGGTATTTGCACGGGGCACCCACACCCTAGTGACACGCAGCTTCTACAAGAGCCCATTAATGTGGCTGCCTCTCATTGGCTGGACACTGCGTTTCCGTACTGCCAGAACTCCTTCGGCTTCTCGTGGTACAAGTAAGGATCAGCAAGCCTGCAACTGGCACAACGAGGCAAGGTGACATGAGAAAAAGTATTTTAAAGAGACACTCTGGGCAAAATGGATCACCAATACACTAAGGGCTTGATTAACTAACCGGCACTAAGCCGGTTAGTGTGCCTTATTACTTAGTGGACGCAACTTACATCACTAAGTAGTTTGCGCCCACACATGAGTCTTAGTACCGCTCACTGCGTGTACAGCGCGGCTGCGCCTATATTAGTGCGCGGTGCGACGATAACGTTGCACCCGCTGCCCCTTTATAACGGCGCATCGGGTGCCACTGAGCTTCAGGGGCGCCTGATGCGCCGTTATCGTTGCACGAGGTGCAACGTTTAAGGGGCAGCGGGTGCAACGTTATCATCGCACCGCGCACTAATATAGGCGCACTCGCGCTGTGCGCGCAGTGAGCGGGGCTGCGTGAGAAGTAGCTTTAGGGGCAAAAAATTGCTTTTCACACCGCTGCTAACGCTTAGCGCCGGTTAGTGAATCAAGCCCAAATAGTCAAACGTTTTAGAACACGCTATTTTTTTCCATTTTTTAGAGGAAAATGCAATGAGCAGCTTGAAATGATATAAAGCTAAGTAGCGAACTGCCAGAGCGCAATTGTGGGGAAGCAGCACTCGTGATCGCAGGGGACCCCAGCAGAGGGGAGGGGCTTGGACTTCTTTCCTCCACCTAATGGTTTCTGCCTTCCTCTCAGTCTAAAGCTGGCCATACACTGGTCAATATGGCCAGCAAATTGATCCCTTTCAGATCACTATATACTGTCTTTATAAAGAATAAAGGCCATGAAGAGATGGACTAGCCCAAAACCTGTCAGTAATGTCAGATTTCTACTACTTGCTGTAAGTGACAGAAACATAGGAGATAAGTAATTTATGGCCCATTTTACTCTGGAAGAAACATACTTCTTATTTGTATGTGTTTACATGCGTTTTAAATTTTACAAATTTCACGATAGTGGTACTTTAATTAAAGTTTCTCTTTAGACCCCATTGATCTCAGTCTGGACGCTGATTAGATATGTGCATAATTCAGAACATGAATATTTAGCAGCGCACAGAAGCAATATACTTGGCATACCGCTAGATCAGTACACATGCCATTACTGCGGGTTACTAACCTATAGAAGGAAAACAGCCCATACATTATTTGTATGTCTAATTATGTTACGTTTCTCCTCTGGTTATCCTAGTGCAGCTCTATACTGTATGGTTTTAATCACCCTTATTTATTAAAACTTGTTTATCTCAGTCTCAGGCGCTCACATATGCGTCTTATTTGCATATTTAGATATTTATAAGTCCATACATTACCGATTTTGTCTTACATCCGTTTTCCCAGATACTTATGTAGGTTCTGCATTTGTATGTGCTGTAATGGTTAGCCAGCGGATTACTATTCCCAGTAAGCCTGTGCTGATATATGTGTATCATTTATTTTAGCATCTGTGTGCGGCATATATTCAGAAGTCGTGCCTCATGGAAATTAAAGGGGAACTGAAGTAAGAGGTATACAGAGGCTGCCATATTAATTTCCTTGTAATCAATACCAGTTGCCTGGCAGCCCTGCTGGTCTATTTCTCTGCAGTAGTATCTGAATAACAATAGAAACAAGCATGCAGCTAGTCTTGTCAGATCTGACTTTAAAGTCAGTAACACCTAATCTGCTGCATGCTTGTTCAAGGGCTATGGCTAATAGTATTAGAGGCAGAGGATCAGCAGGAGGGCCTGGCAACTGGCATTGCTTAGATGGAATGGAAATAAATATGGCAGCCTCCATATCCCTCTCACTTCAGTTGTCCTTTAATGCAATTATGTTGTAGACGTGGCACACCTTACCCCAAGTCCAGGTGCTGCAACCTGTGGATGCTGAGCCCAAACATCCAACAGTATCATAAGCAAGCAAAAAAGTCCAGGTCAGCACACCGTTAGAAGATACAAGTTTCTTCAATTTATTGCTTCATTAGCACATGAATATGACAATTGTTTCGGGGCCACAGCGGGTCCCCTTCTTCAGATAGTGCAAACAAAGTGTTTGCACTATCTGAAGAAGGGGACCCGCTGTGGCCCCGAAACAATTGTCATATTCATGTGCTAATGAAGCAATAAATTGAAGAAACTTGTATCTTCTAACGGTGTGCTGACCTGGACTTTTTCAGTTGTCCTTTAAAGGACACCGGAGGCGAAAATAAATGATTGTATCTATCTTCCTTCTCCTGACTAGAGATGGCCCGAATCGTTCGACCGAGAACTTATTCGCGCAAACTTCGGTGGTTTGCGGTGAACCGCGAACTATATGCAAAGTCAACCCGCCCCCTATACTACATCATTAGGGTCAACTTTGACCCTATACATCACAGTCAGCAGACACAGGGTAGCCAATCAGGCTACACTCCCTCCTGGAACCCCCCCCCTATCCTTATAAAACGCAGGCAGCGTCAGCCTTTTCGCTCACTCGTGTGGCTGCAGTAATTAGAGAAGGGAGAGAACCTGGCTGCTGACATAGGGAAAGCTTAGTTAGGCTCTTGTGTTAGGCTTGTTAGGTTGCTCCTTCTTGCTGATCCTTATTGCTAAAAAGCACTCCTCATCCTCAACAGCTCTTTTGAGAGCTAATGTTGTTCTTGTGATCTATTTTTTTTTGTGTGTGTGTCCCACAGACACTTGTGTTGCATATACAGCCCTGTCAGTCAGTTGCAGCTGCTGGACCTTGGCCCCTTGGTAATTCCTACTGTGCAACTGCCAGGCCCAGCACATTCAGTGACTACCTGTGTGTGACAGCTGCACATTTGTAATACCAATCACTGTATACCCACCTGTTCAGTGCACCTACCTACCTACGTGAGCGCACACAGTTTTGTATACCACCAGTCACGGCACCTGTTCATGGTACCTGTGTGTGTGACAGCTGCAAATTTGTAATACTAGTCATTGCATAATTGTTCACAGTACCTGTGTGACCGCACGCTGTTTAATATACCAGTCCGTGCATACCTGTTAACTGCACGTGTGTGACAGCTGCACATTGTATTGTAATACCAGTCACTGCATACCTTTCACTGCACCTGTGTGACTGCACATTGTATTAGTCAAGGTAGTGCATACCTTTCACTTCACCCCCCCCCCCCCCATATGGACAAAATAACAGGCAGAGGCAGAGCCAGAGGTAGACCCAGAGGCAGGCCACCCGGCAGGTCTGTTTGAGGACGTGCTGACGAGATTTCGTGCAGCCCTGGACCAAAGTACAGTGCTCAAAAGAAGGCACGTCCCATCAACTCCCAAGATTGTCAGGACGTGGTTGACTATTTAACACAGAACACTTCATCTTCCGTAGCCACCAGCGCTACTACAAGTTAGGGGAATTAACTGATTCACAGCCATTATTGTTACAACAAGATGAAAGCGCTAAGCAAGTTACAGCACCTCATATGTCTGAGTTAGGTGACACTATGGACGTAAGGTGTGAGGAGGAGGATGATGAGTACCTGCTGTTGGTGCAGTTTATGAGGTGTCTGAGGCAAGCGAAGCTGGGGAGGATGATTATGAAGATACGGATGCCACGTGGGATCCTAATAGACAAGATGACCAAGGGGACAGTTCAGAGGGGAAGTCAGAGAGGAGTAGGAGGAGACGACTCCATGATAGAAGCAGAGGGAGCTCGTCGTCAGAAACAGCTGGTGGCAGTGTCCGGCACCATGTATCATCACCTATGGACAGCCAGCCCACATGCCCTTCAATGTCAGCTGCTGATGCCACCATAGTGCCATCACCCCAGGGGGGCTCAGTGGTTTGGAATTTTTTTTTTGTGTCTGCCTTAGATCAGAGCAATTCCATCTGTTCTCTCTGCCGCCAAAAATTGAGCCGTGGAAAGGCCAACACTCACGTAGGGACAACTGCCTTACGAAGGTACATGCAGGAAAGGCACAAACTGCAATGGGAAGACCACCTGAGGAAAAGCAGCACACAAAAGCAAAGCCACCCTCCTTTCTCCTTCAGGTGCATCATCTTCACCCGCTTTCTCCCTTGCACCTTCACAATCACAGCCACCCTTCTCCACTCCGCCTCTCACCTTGAGCGGTTCCTGCTCCTCTGCACACAGCAGCAGCCAGGTGTCCGTGTTTGAGGGGAAGAAGCCAATGTCTGCCAGTCACACCCTTGCTCGGCCTCTGACAGCTGGCTTGGCGGAACTGTTCGCTCGCCAGCTGTTACCATACCAGCTGACAGCTGGCTTGGCGGAACGGTTAGCTCGCCAGCTGTTACCATACCAGCTGGTAGACTCTGAGGCCTTCCAAAAATTTGTGCCCATTAGAACACCGCAGTAGAAGATACCAGGCCGCAATTATTTCTCAAAAAAGGCGATACCCAAACTGTACCATGAAGTTGAATGGCAAGTGGTGTCATCTCTGGCACACAGCGTTGAGTCAAGGGTCCATCTGACCACGGATGCCTGGTCTGCCAAGCATGGTCAGGGGTGGTACATTACTTACACAGCCCATTGGGTCAACCTGGTGACCGCTGGCAAGCAGGGAGTACGTGGCTGTGCAGCGGACCCAGTTGTGACACCTCCACGGCTTGCAGGCAGGCCTGCTGCCATCTCCTCTCCTCCTGCTACATCCTCTTTGCTGTCGTCATCCTCCTTGGTTCAACTTTACTGGTGCTGTGATCTCCTCTCCAGCTACACAGCCCCAGCTCTCCAGGGCCTACGCTGCATGCCAGGTACGATGGTGTCACGCCATCTTAGACATGTCTTGCCTTAAAGCGGAGAGTCACACTGGAGCAGCTCCCCTGGCTGCTCTGAACAAACCGGTGGATCAGTGGCTGACCCCGCACCAACTGGAGATCGGCAACGTGGTGTGTGACAACGGCAGCAATCTCATTTTGGCTTCGAATTTGGGAAAGTTGACACATTTACCCTGCATGGCACATGTGCTGAATCTCATAATGCAGAGATTTATGTCTAAGTACCCAGGCTTACAGGACGTCCTAAAGCAGTCCAGGAAGGTGTGTGGGCATTTCAGGCGGTCTTACACGGCCGTGGCACGCTTTGCCGATATTCAGCGGAGAAACAACTTGCCAGTGAGACACTGGATTTGCGATAGCCCGACTCGCTGGAATTCAACGCTTCTGATGTTCAACCGCCTGCTACAACAGGAGAAAGCCGTCAACCAGTATCTCTACAACTACAGTCAAAGGACACAGTCTGGGGAGATGGGGATGTTCTGGCCGACGTACTAGACACTCATGCGAAATGCCTGCAGGCTCATGCAGCCGTTTGAGGAGGTGACAAACATGGTGAGTCGCAGTGAGGGCGCCATCAGCGACTTGATCCCGTACGCTTCCTGGAGCGTGCTGTGCGTAGACTGGTGGATCAAGCTGTGGAGGAGCGTGAACTGGAACAGGAGGAAGAGTTGTAATGTGGGCACAAACCCAGTCAGGGCATATAGTCACATTTATGGACCACATCTCCCAGCATGCATTATTGAAGCAGCTGGTCAAGGGTGCAGAATATCACTGCAAATGCTTTGAATTGCAGTTCAAGCAACATGGGGGCACCTGAACAGACCACAAGATGACACTACAGATCATCCTCTGATTGAACGCCCTCTACTGTTTAAACTTCCCCAGACAGGAAGTACAGTGAAGCTGAAGCCCAAAGCGGAGAAGAAGACAGCGGAGACCGGGGGACTCACGTCGGCCGGATCAGGTAATGTACGCGGGGGGGGGGGGGGGGGGGGGGGTGTCAGCGGCAGCAGCGCCAGCTTCACAGATGGTGAACCGGTTTCATGCTGAAATCGATTCACAATCTGTTTGCAGTAAAGGTGGCCATACGATCCCTCTCTGATCAGATTCGATCAGAGAGGGAGCTATCTGTTAGTCGATCTGATGGCAAAATCGACCAGTGTATGGCCACCTTTAAGCAGTGCAGGGGAGTGACAGGCTGTCTGTGAGGCAAGCATGCTCTGCACTGCTTGATTCTCCTCTCCTCACGGAACAAAAAGTGCAGAGCTCCAATCACCTCTCCTGCTGTGTCTCCCCCCAGCTGGGCTGCACTGCGTGTGGCTGCAACTCGTTACCAACTTACATTTATAATGTGCCGGGAATACCTACTGCCTGGGGAGAAAACCTAGAAGAGGACGAATTACGAGAGAACTTCCTGCACCCACGCTGTGCACAGCTCACTCCAGTAAGTAGCAGTCTGGACGGGGATTGTGGGCGGGCTTGCTGGGCAGCCTCTCTTCTTCATTGGCTGGAGAGAGGTGCCTGAGTGAAGGAGTCAACTGATTGGAGGAAGGGCGGGACAAAGGAGGAAGATGAAGCCTGTAAATTTCCTAGCTCAGTCGCCCCGGGACAAGCTTGGCTTTGCCGGGAAGCGCACATGCGCAGTAAGAATAGCGGCGACAAGCGCCTGTTTTGACGGATGCCTTTTTAAAAAGGACGGACACTATGGACAGGGGATTTTTAGTGTAGTAAGTACGGACTGCCCGTCCTTTTACAGACGGTTGGCAACACAGCATGAGGACTGGAACAAAATCATAGAGTGGAGGAACACAAGAAAGTTAATATAGCGTAGCATGGATACAGAGGCGCCGAAAGGATAAAAGAATCTAAAAAGTTTAAAACAGGAGGAGGCAGTGGTGGATTTACCTCCTCCAAGCAGACACAAAAATTGCCAATGTATTTGTCAAATACAAGTTTATTTACATACTCCGGGGTACAATGCAATGCGTTTCGCAGGTTTGATCCCGCTTCATCAGGCAATATCATATGTGGTCAGTAGAAGAGCCAGGCACCTCTGACAAGAAAGTTAATGGTGAATACACACAGTACCACCTGGGCACCCTCTACTCCAGCGTCCCATAGCAGCTGTGATGACAGCTATGGCTATTGCTATGTCCTAGTTCCCATTGCAAACATAAAGGAGATCCTGGAGTACGTGAAACTGGCAAAACACATGGCACTTACTTCCAAAGTATGCTGAGCTTTGTCTTAAGGTGTACCCAAAACTACATGAAAAATAGATACTTACCCAAGAAGTTGGAAGCCTCTGGACCCTCCTGAAGCTTCCCACATCATTCCTGGCCCACACGTTTCCAAGCCGGAACACATCTGACAAGGGCTTGTTGGAGATGTCAGTGTGGCTGTGCTGTGCATGTGTGAGTACAGCCATGCCTGTGTACACGAGTGTGGCTGTGCTGTGCCTGCGTGAGTACAGCCATGCCTGTGCACACCAGTGTCTCTGGCTAAGTCCGCAGGCACAGCCACACTCACACAGGCGCTGTATGGCCGCACTCATGCGTGAGGAGGAGCAAGGGGGTCCCGAGCAGCAGTGGTGGTCTCCTGGAGGACATGGAAAGCCTCTGGAGGATCAAAAGGCTTCCCTCTTCTTAGGCAAGTACCGTATTTTTCAGACTATAAGAAGCTCCTGGCAATAAGACACACATCTTTAGAGGACAAAAACCAGGGGAAATATATATACTAAACCTGGTACATCCATGGTAAAGGGGCATCATGTGGATTATGCCCCCTTGTACCTCGTGTCTCCCTGTGTCCTCCTCAGTCACCTTCTGTCCTCTTGTGTCTGCCTTGTGTCCTCTATGCCCCTTTGTGTCACCCCTGTGTCCTCCTCTATGCCCCCCTTGTGCACCCCTTATGTTCTCCTCTATGCCCCTTTGTGTCCCCCTTGTGTCCCCTCTATGCCCCTTTGTGTCCTCCTCTATGCCCCTTTGTATCCCCCTTGTGTCCCCTCTATGCCCCTTTGTGTACTCCTCTATGCCCCTTTGTGTCCCCCTCTATGTCCCTTTGTGTCCTCCTCTATGCCCCTTCGTGCCCCCCTTGTGTCCTTCTCTATGTTCCTTTTTGCCCCCCCTGTGTCCTCCTCTATGCCCCTTTGTGTCCTCTTCTATGCCCCTTTGTGTCTCCCTCGTGTCCTCCTCTATGCCCCTTTGTGTCTCCCTTGTGTCCTCCTCTATGCCCCTTTGTGTCCTCCTTGTGCCTCCCTTATGTCCTCCTCTATGCCCCTTTGTGTCCCCCTTATGTCCCCTCTGTGCCCCTTTGTGTACTCCTCTATGCCCCTTTGTGTCCCCCTCTATGTCCCTTTGTGTCCTCCTCTATGGCCCTTCGTGCCCCCCTTGTGTACTCCTCTATGCCCCTTTGTGTCCTTCTCTATGTTCCTTTTTGCCCCCTTGTGTCCTCCTCTATGCCCCTTTGTGTCCTCCTCTATGCCCCTTTGTATCTCCCTTGTGTCTTCCTCTATGCAACTTTGTGCCTCCCTTGTGTCCTCCTCTATGCCCCTTTGTGCCTTCCTTGTGTCCTCCTCTATGCCTCTTTGTGTCCCCCTCTATGCCCCTTTGTGTCTCCCTTGTGTCCTCCTCTATGCCCCTTTGTGCCCTCCTCTATGCCCCTTTGTGCCCCCCTTGTGTCCTCCTCTATGCCCCTTTGTGTCCTCCTCTATGCCCCTTTGTGTCCCCCTTGTGTCCTCCTCTATGCCCCTTTGTGTCCTCCTCTATGCCCCTTTGTGTCCCCCTTGTGTCCTCCTCTATGCCTCTTTGTGCCTCCCTTGTGTCCTCCTCTATGCCCCTTTGTGTCCCCCTTGTGTCCTCCTCTATGCCCCTTTGTGTCCCCCTTGTGTCCTCCTCTATGCCCCTTTGTGTCCTCCTCTATGCCCCTTTGCGTCTCCCTTGAGTCCTCCTCTATGCCCCTTTGTGCCTCCCTTGTGTCCTCCTCTGTGCCCCTTTGTGTCCCCCTTGTGTCCTCCTCTATGCCCCTTTGTGTCCCCCTTTGTGTTTCCCTCTATGTCTCCTGTGTCCTCTGTTTGTCGTACTGTGGCCTCCTCTGCATGGGCACAGTGCAGGGAGTCTCCGACATTGCGGTGGGTTGGAGGTTCATATTGGCAGGAGTTCACAAGGCAGGAACTCCCTGCATTTGAACTATAAGACACAGTGATTCCCCCCCCCCCCCCCCCCACACACACACACACATACTTTTGGGGGAGGAAAAAGTGAGTCTTATCTTAAATACAGTATGAATTTAATCTTTTTTTTTTTTTTTAATGCTACCTTGGGTTCTCTTTAAACATCATACACACACTCAGTGCTGCCAAATTATCCCTTTAAATACCGACACATATGAAATATACAGCTCTTGTGGCTAGTTAGATGCAGTTTAAGCACTGATTATGTGTAAGTAGCTAAGTAGCCCTAGAACCTCCATAACTTAGATGTGTCAGAAGAATTTATTGTAAAGGAATGTTTTGGCAACCCTAAACACACTATATATATTATATATATATATATATATATATATATATATATATATATATATATATATATATATATATATATATATATATATATATATATATATATATATATACTATGTACATACACTAACACTAGATTAAAGTGGTCTGAAACTTAGCATTTCTTTCCTCGAAAAGATTCCTTACAGCCTTCAAACAGTTAAACAAACCACATTTTCCTGCGGTGGAAAGCCCCTTCAGCTTATGATCTGCTTCCTCAAAAGTGATAACATTATCTTTTGTTTACATTCCCCAGTTGTTGTAGGATTAGCCATACTATGCCGGGAGGGGGAAAAACACATAAATAAGTAGATAAATACTTGGTCTATTTACATAACACATGTACAGTGGGTTGCAAAAGTATTCGGCCCCCTTGAAGTTTTCCACATTTTGTCACATTACTGCCACAAACATGCATACATTTTATTGGAATTCCACGTGAAAAACCAATACAAAGTGGTGTGCATGTGAGAAGTGGATCGAAAATCATACATCATTCCAAACATTTTTTTACAAATAAATAACTGCAAAGTGGGGTGTGCGTAATTATTCGGCCCCCTGAGTCAATACTTTGTAGAACCACCTTTTGCTGCAATTACAGCTGCCAGTCTTTTAGGGTATGTCTCTACCAGCTTTGCACATCTAGAGACTGAAATCCTTGCCCATTCTTCTTTGCAAAACAGCTCCAGCTCAGTCAGATTAGATGGACAGCGTTTGTGAACAGCAGTTTTCAGATCTTGCCACAGATTCTTGATTGGATTTAGATCTGGACTTTGACTGGGCCATTCTAACACATAGATATGTTTTGGTTTAAACCATTCCATTGTTGCCCTGGCTTTATGTTTAGGGTCATTGTCCTGCTGGAAGGTGAACCTCCACCCCAGTCTCAAGTCTTTTGCAGTCTCCAAGAGGTTTTCTTCCAAGTTTGCCCTGTATTTGGCTCCATCCATCTTCCCATCAACTCTGACCAGCTTCCCTGTCCCTGCTGAAGAGATGCACCCCCCGAGCATGATGCTGCCACCACCATATTTGACAGTGGGGATGGTGTGTTCAGAGTGATGTGCAGTGTTAGTTTTCTGCCACACATAGCGTTTTGCATTTTGGCCAAAAAGTTCCATTTTGGTCTCATCTGACCAGAGCACCTTCTTCCACATGGTTGCTGTGTCCCCCACATGGCTTGTGGCAAACTGCAAACGGGACTTCTTATGCTTTCTGTTAACAATGGCTTTCTTCTTGCCACTCTTCCATGAAGGCCAACTTTGCACAGTGCATGACTAATAGTTGTCCTATGGACAGTCTCCCACCTGAGCTGTAGATCTCTGCAGCTCATCCAGAGTCACCATGCGCCTCTTGACTGCATTTCTGATCAGCGCTCTCCTTGTTCGGCCTGTGAGTTTAGGTGGATGGCCTTGTCTTGGTAGGTGTACAGTTGTGCCATACTCCTTCCATTTCTGAATGATCGCTTGAACAGTGCTCTGTGGGATGTTCAAGGCTTTGGAAATCTCTTTGTAGCCTAAGCCTGCTTTAAATGTCTCAATAACTTGATCCCTGACCTGTCTTGTGTGTTCTTTGGACTTCACGGTGTTGTTGCTCCCAATATTCTCTTAGACAACCTCTGAGGCCATCACAGAGCAGCTGTATTTGTACTGACATTAGATTACACACAGGCACACTATTTAGTCATTAGCACTCATCAGGCTATGTCTATAGGCAACTGACTGCACTTAGATCAAAGGGGGCCGAATAATTATGCACACACCACTTTGCAGTTATATATTTGTAAAAAATGTTTGGAATCATGTATGATTTTCGTTCCACTTCTCACGTGTACACCGCTTTGTATTGGTCTTTCATGCGGAATTCCAATAAAATTGATTCATGTTTGTGGCAGTAATGTGACAAAATGTGGAAAACTTCAAGGGGGCCGAATACTTTTGCAACCCACTATATTGTACTGTCCATGTTTTGATTTCAGTGAATGTTCTATAGTAAATGAAGATAATTCTGTTCCTGGTGGGAACCATGTCTTTTGCCTACAGTTTAGACTAAATCATGATGTAATTTCTGCACCTTTACTTTTTTTTTCTTTTCTCCTCCAATCGCTGAGTCACCTCAGCCTTGCTTGTAAACACAAGTGAGCAGGGGATCGTGTTTCAGATGAGCAGCTAGGCAGGGAAATAAATGGAAGAAGAGAAATATATTATAGATAAAAAGAACCCCCAGCATGCAACTGTTTGGCACTGACTACTAAAGGGCCAGTGCTCCTTAAGTATGTGATAACTCCAAACCATAACAGCAGAAAAAGTTTTGAAAGTTTTGAGTGCAGAATTATCATCTTTATCACTAAATACACTCAGACCAGTTGCTGTTGAAATTTGATTTTTATGGTGACAATCCCGCTTAAATAAATAATAAGAATCAGCTTGAATAAAATGCAATGGCAGCTTTCAGAGCAGATAAACTGTACTTTGGGAACTTGTAATTTGTAAATGGACAATATTACTTGTGCACAAAAGCAAATATGATAACTGTATGGGCAATAAAAAGTAGAAAAGCACAATTTTATTGAATATTGTCAGAGTTTCAGACCACTTTAAAACTGGCCAGGGTGGGAAATAAAGACAAAACAACTGAACAGGAAGGAATAGTAATGGTGAGGGGTACATACCAATAAAGCAATATCGCCAATAGTAATTTTAGTAAAAATATATAAATCTTTATTATATCAAAAAAACAATAAATCTAAAATAAACCCGACCTCATGTCCCACACGCCTCATCCATTCATCCCCACCGCACAAGCAATACTCCCAGCTTTCTAGCATGTGCACTCAAACTGGGTTCATATGGTAGCACAAAACAGACAAGATATTATTGCAATGTTAATAGAGCTCTAAAAAATGCACTAGCATGCCCATTGTAAGCAAAAATAGCCAATACAAATGCATAGCGCTGCGATTTGTTTGTAATAGTAGTTCCTTGTTCCAAAGAGCACTAGGTAGTCCTTCTGTCACAAAAAGAAGATTATAGCCAATAGTGCTGGATCAGATGGATATAAGCAGCAATGGTGGAAAAGCAATCAGCAGCATGCACTTGAAAGCAACGTTGACACCCATGCATTGGTATCTGGTAAGTATAGCAGAAAGATGCCTTAGATCACTGTTAGTCAATCAAGCCACGAACAAACAGAGGATCTTGTCATACATAAGTCTGTGTCCAGTTAGCACAGTAGATGGATTTTCCATACATAATCCATAAGCACAGGCAAGCAGAGCAGCTCAATGGCAAGAGCTAACCACAGACAGTTCCACAGTGAGTTATTGTAGTAATGCGTACTGCTCACCAATCCATTGCTTTGAATGTCATCAAGCGGCCTGCCGTGCAGTTTTTCCTCCAGATGAGAGCAGTATCAGGACAAGCCGAGTAGTGCAAAGGCAGCAAAAGGACTCTGTGTGGAGAGGCAGTCGGGAGGTCAGGCAAGCCATTGGTGATGCCACTTCACAGCCCCGACATGTTTCACGAGTCACTCCTCGTTTCCTCAGGGGGCGTGGCTCACCAAAAACAGCTGATGGCCGCCTATAACGGCACTTGTGCCCAATCAGACACAACACATTCATGGCTCCACCCACTTCCTCCGCGCTGCGTACCTAGCGCTGACCAGGAACGCCTCAGCATACACTCCACAACCAGCCACCGCAAGCCGGCGGCGGGGGAGACGCCAGACAGCGCGCATGGCCAGACGCTTGACGCCGGCCGGGACAGATCCCCCCACACAAGCCCCATATCCGCCCACAGCAATACGGCGGGCGGAAGGGGCAGCAGGGACCCGCCCAGCCGACGTCAAAGGCAGCACACCCGCACCTCGCCCTGGCAACTTAATGCCAAGATGGATTCAGGCACAGCGGGCGGCTCCAAGGTAAACAGCAGCGCGGAGGGGAGGCGGAGCTGTCACACCAAACCATATGCAAACACATACCTCATCCATATGTAAACACTAATACATTCGTTATTTCATGCAATCTGCAATTACACCCATATCTATCAGTTTCTTTTATGTATGTATTAGCAAGTAAGAACTGCAAATAAGTAGCAGTTCATAACAAAAGCGGCACATCTGCCAGTTGTGTCAAAAGAAAATATTAATAATAATAAATGGGGTTCTTTAGAGCTGAAGCCGCATGGTAACCCACAGCAGGGGGCTAGGACACCCAGAAGGGAACAGGTACAGTCCCGCTCACAATGGGCAGTATATAGATGCCCAGCAGAAAACCTTGCATTAGTCACAAGAACCCGTCTATAACGGAAGAAAGGGGGCATAACCCTCCATTTCATTTAGTCCTGGGGGGGAGGTAGCTCTTAGATTAAAAATCCAACGGCACTCTCTTTGACAGAGCAATCTATCAAGATTGCCCCCTCTTATTGAACCGTGGACTCGATCGATTCCAACAAATCTTAGTCCCCTGGGGTCGCCCCCATGGTATCGCCTGAAATGCACCCCGACAGGAGCAGTGGAGTTAACACTTCTTATACTCTTGACGTGCTCAGAGATACGTTCTCTGAGTTCACGTGTTGTTTTTCCTATATAGAAAGCCCCACAGGGGCATAATAGTAAATAAACCACCATTTTGGTGGCGCAATTAACAAAGTGTGATAGTTTCCACTGTTTCCCGTCCGGGAGCACCACAGACGACCCCACATGCATGAACCTGCAACAACTGCAGCCCCCACATGTATAAGTTCCCAAAGTTCGACAATGCGGTCGTGCATTATTTTCGAAATGGCTGTTAACTAGCATATCCCTCAGGGATGGTGCTCTTTTAAATGTAATGTTTGGCCGTGGTGGAACAAAAGGAGACAACCGTGAATCATTACATAATATGTACCAGTATTTGTCTAAAATCCGTACAATTTCCTCATGCTGTATACAGAACCGAGTGCAGAGCCTGGTTTGTTGTTGGCCAGATCTCGCCACTCGGTTAGAACTGAGAAGTTTGTTTCTATCACTATCCAAAGCTCTTTTGTAAGACTTTCTCAAGGTTTTGTCATCATAACCCCGTGCTTGGAAGCGCTTGCGTAACTGGCCAGCCTCCTGTACAAAGGATTCAATTTTAGTACAATTACGGCGAAATACGGGGAAATAAAGACCACCTCAAGTGTGAATCCAGTAAGTACAGGAGCAGCCCCTGACATCGCCAAAAGATACGGATCGTCAGTGGTGTCCCCTAAACACACTGTTCTCCTCCTCAACCCGCCTACCTGAAGCTGTGCACAATGCATCATCCCTCCGCCCTCCTCCATAGTAACAGGTTGCTGGCTTGCCAGTGACACTTATGTACAGCCTTGGCCCCGAATTGTCGCCCAAGGGTTCAGGTCCTGACAATGTTGCCGACCGCGGAACAAATTTTTACTGACAAAGCTCAATGAGGAAGAAGAGTAGAGAGACAGTGGCAGCGGTTTTTCTGTTGATAGCATTCAGAGAAAATCGGAATCTGAATCAAAATCGGATTTGCCGTGTGCAGGGAGCACACGCTAATGCATTAGGCCTCTTGCACACTGCAAGCGATTCAGATTCTGCTTTTTAATCTGTTTTTACATCCAATTCCGATTTGCAGTTTGCTCCCTGCACACTGCAAATCGGAATCTGAATCGGATGTAAAAACAGATTAAAAAGCGGAATCTGAATCGGAATCGCTTGCAGTGTGCAAGAGGCCTAAAAGGGAAACTTAAGCCAGGAATAAAAAAATCAGTTTTACTTTCCTGGGGCTTCTACCAGCCCTCTGAAGCCGTCCTGTGCCCTCACAGTCACTTGCAGATCCTCCAGTCCCCCGCCACCAGCTAGTTTCATGTTCTCTGACAGGGAGTCGGCGGGCTTTCTGCGCCTGCGCAGGCCTGGCCACACGTATCCTTCTTCATGTTCCATTCCTCAATAGCGTCCTGCACAGTTGCAGGACGCTATTGCAGACGGGAAAAATATGTGTGGCCAGGCCGGTCAGGGAAAACGAAACTAGCTGGCAGCGGGGATCGGAGGCTCCGCGAGTGACTGCGAGGCCACTGAACGGCTGCAGGGGTCAAGTAGCAACCAAAGGAAAGTAAAACTGATTTTTTTATTCCTGGCTTAGGTGTCCTTTTAAAGTCAATGGTCGGGTTGCACTTTCTGATATGTATACTTATAAATTATTGCAATTGGTTGCAAAATCTTACAAAGTTGCAAAAAATTACACTACACTGGATCGCCCATGACGCATCCTCACAAGTTTGCCTCAGGCAGCAAAGTCTACAACCGGTGCTACTGAGGGCAGGTGTTTCCATAGGGTTACATTGGGCAATTGTCCATGGTCTAGAGCTCTTCAGGGGCCCCACAAGACAAGGACTGCACACCGTAGAAGTCCCATTTTACCTAAAGCGTCCCTGGGTTTCTGTGACAGGAGTTCCTGGAGATCCCAATGCATGCGAGTCACTCCTCCGACCAGACGTGGCGCTGTGGCGATCTGTCTCGCCTCTCATCTCCTGGATACGGCGGCGGGGAACCCGGAAGTGGCTGGCGGTAGGGAACCTGGAAGTGGCTGGCGGTGGGGGAACCAGGAAGTGGCTGGAGCGGTGCTCAGCTGTAGCGCTGGACTTTGGGGTTTGGTGGAGGGGGAAGCTGCTTGGAAGGGTCTCGGACTGCAAGGAGGGGGCATCTCCTACGTGACTGGCGGCCACACTGCGACCTCCGCCGCCACGTCACGCCTCTGTTTACTAGAGACACGTCACCTGCCCGGGGCATGCCGGGAAGTCTGTCTAACAAACTGACAGCGCAAGGCATGGGAGCTGCTTGACACCTGCACACACTGTGTAGCCTGCCTCGCCCCCTGATTAGCATCAACTCTGCAGGCTCTGGGCATACCCTACCTGTCCTGCATATTGCCTGGCACGCTGCTTTCTCTGAGCGCCTCCTGCCTAATCTCTGCATCAGGCTTCTGTGGATCCCTTACCTCTGTCCTCTCCTCTGACTGGCATCATCACTGCTGGCACTAGGCTCCTGTGTATCTCCTGACTGGCATCATCACTGTTAACACTGGGCTTCTGAGTATTCCCTGACTGGCATCATCACTGCTGGCACTGGGCTTCTGAATATATCCTGACTGGCATCATCACTGCTGGCACTGGGCTCCTGACTGGCATCATCACTGCTGCTGGCACTGGGCTTCTGGGTATCCCCTGACTGGCATTATCGCTGCTGTTGGCACTTGGCTGGCATTATTACTGCTAGCACTAAGCTCCTGAGTATCTCATGACGGGCATCATCAGTGCTGGCACTGGTTTCCTGAGTATCTTAAGACTGTCTTCATCATTGCTGGCACTGGGCTCTAAATATCTCCTGACTGGCATCATCACTGCTGGCATTGGACTTCTGAGTATCTGCTGACTGGCATCATCTCTGCTGGCATTGCTGGTTCTGGATTCCTGCCTCCTACATCTTGACTGGCTAAACAACCCTACTGACACTGGTCTTTTCTGCACCTTGTGGCCATTGACTGGCATCAGTCAGCTGGCAAGGCCCCTGCTGTGCCTGCTTATCAGCCAACATCAAACAGCGAAATAACGTCTTGCTCAACATCTCTGTGTCTGTTTTACTTTTACAATTGTATAGTCCCTATTTTCTCTCTTTACCATTCAAATGCTTAACCTTCACTTATAAGTGCCACTTCTATCTCTGTCATGGTGTCAGGCATTTTCAGTTCAGTCTTCTCCCTGAACTCACACATATCTGGCTCACTGACATCCTCAGATCCTCTTTGCTCACCCCCTGTGCTGCATATTTTTACCTATTGTCTTCCCTGGTTTGTGAATCTGTGTTCTCTGTGACTGGCATCTTCTTATTCTGGCTGACAACCCTTTCCATCTTTCTGACTGCCTAAGCATTGCTGACCCTCTGTAGTGTAACTTGCCCTGACTGCTGTGCCTTTATAGCCCACTTCCTTTACTCAGTTCGGTTGGCTGGTCCTTGTAGCAAACCAGTGTTCCAGATTTCTTCAAGCCCTGAGTGGCTTATACGTTATCTCTGCCTGTATTGACTTTTCCTCTTTGTTATGTTCCAATCCTGGTTGGTAGATTCCTGCACAACAATTGTACTAACCATCTGTCTATTGCCTGTGGTCACCTGTGTCCCTTCTTCCATCTCTTGTCTTTAACTGGAATCGACGACCATTTCTGCCTCTCTCTTTTGTGTTTGTTCTAACAATCACTGACCATGTGTCCATTTTACTGTCATCCCATGCCCAAATAATAAACCTGTTTTCAACCAATTAACCGTGTCCTCCGTTACCTTGACCAAGGCCCGTACCAACCCGTCAACGTTCTACTTGTGCATCCCTCAGAATACAGCCTCTGCAGTCAGCCAGAACCCAAAGAGCAACGATCCAGGTTCTTTACTACTTCATGGACTGATCTTAAACTGAGTAAAGCTGAATTTCAGGATAAGTTCTGGGTTGTAAGAACAGAGCTTACTTGGAGAAGCTGCCTTTATTGTTTTTCTCAAACAGCTGCTACCGCTGGATATCATTTGAGTTTTTTTGGACCAAATATTGAAACTTTTTATCTGCCTACTTTCAAAGTTTTCCAGGACTGTTGCCACCAAATATAAGTTGGACTTTTGTTCTGGACCAAGTTACTATCAAAGAAGTTTGCCTTGGCATTTGCTACCATAACGTCATTTGGGACAGAGGATCGTGTTTCTTGTTGTTAGCACTGTTTGTGCCCACAAATACTTTTGTGTCGTCTTTTTTTTAGTTTTTTTTTCCTTCTGGTGAGGAGGAACAGTATATTTTGGGTGTAAAAAAAGTTCTTTGTATTTTTAAGGCTATACATTTTTGGGAATTATTTATACATCTAGAAATTTTGTTTTTGTGTTTTTGTTTTTTTTCTGATGTCAAACATGGCGGCCTCCAACTGGGGACTGATTATGAACATTGTAAACAGCATCGTTGGAGTCAGTGTGCTGACCATGCCTTTTTGTTTCAAAGAGGTGAGTATAAGAAGAAGAGCAACTCTGGCTTAGAGGACACCTGAATTGAGAGGGATATGGAGGCTGCCATATTTATTTCCTGTTTAAAGAGAACCAGAGATGAAGCACCCTCTTGTATTTTACCTTATAAATCAGTTCGAACATGACAGTAAACACCTAATCTGCTCTTTGTTTCATTGTTCTCTGTCTAATGTGACTGTTATCACCTCTGATAAGAATCCCAGAATGAGCACTTAGTCTAGCTTTGCTACGGAAAGTTTATAGCTGAGTCTGTCTTCTCTGGTGTCTTTTCAAACCCGAGCCTGCCATCTTGTGGCTCTGCTATAATGACTCAGCTATAATTATTCCCTGCAAAGCCAGACTGAATGCTCAGTCCAGGATTCTTATCACAGCTGATAACAGACACTTTTAGCAGTGAGGATGAAACAGAGAGCAGGGTAAGTGTTTTCTCTAATGCTGGGAATACACGGGTCGATCCGGCAGCCGATTAGCCGCCGGATCGACCCCAGCCGCGTCCCCGCGCGCGGATCGATCACCACTCATCCCCGCTGGCGCTTACTTGTCAGCGCTCGATTCCCGGCCATTGTCCGCCGGCAGGGGATCGGGCGGGGGTCAAACGGCTTGATCGGGCCAGCTGAATATTATCAGCTGGCCGGATCAGCTGATCGATACACGGTACAGAAACATACCATGTATCCCCAGCATAATGTTCTTACTGATATATATGGTAAAATACACAAGGGTGCTTCGTCTCTGGTTCCCTTTAAGCGATGTCAGTTGCCTCGCTACCCTGCTGATCTCTCTGGCTGCAGTAGTGTCTGACACACACCTGAAACAAGCATGCAGCTAATCCAGTCACACTTCAGTTAGAAACATCTGATCTGCATGCTTGTTCAGGGACTATATCTAAAAAGATTAGAGGTTCACTTCAGTTTCCTTTTAAAGCTGAACCTGAGGTAAGAGTGATATTGAGGCTACCATATTTATTTCCTTTTAAGCAATACCAGTTGCCTGGCTGTCCTGCTGATCCTCTGCCTCTAATACTTTTATCCATAGACCCTGAACAAGCATGCAGCAGATCAGGTGTTTCTGACATTATTGTCACATCTGAGAAGATTATCTGCATGCTTGTTGCTGGTGTGGTTAAGACACTACTTCAGCCAAATAGGTCAGCAGGACTGCCAGGCAACTAATAGTTTAAAAGGAAATTAATATGGCAGCCTTCATATCACCCTCACCTCAGGTTCACTTTAATGCTGCTCAGTTTAAAATACTCGATTTAGGCGTTTCATCTGGACATGAGCCTCAGCATTCAGAGCTACCTCCTTGCTGTATAAGAGAAAGCAAAATGCAGCATACATTTAGGCGGTGTTCACATTGTGTTTGGCTCGCGTGTCCATCCGCATTGGGCTGTTTTTGAGGCGTTTTTTCCCCAATTCCTGGCGCTTGGGTGGGCGATACGTTTTTGTGCTTAGCGGTTTTCTAAGCGTTTTTTTCCGAGCGTTTTTGTAATCCACTCCCTGATGCAAGTCAGGAAGTGAACTCTTTGACCCGGAAAATAAATACATACAATGTATTTATTCTTAAAAACACAATCGCTACACAAAGCGATTTTGTGAGCGTTTTGCGTTGCTCCTATGCTTTCCATTGAGGCGGAATCGCCTCAAAAATGGTACCCGCGCTGATATAAACCTTCTCATAGACATTCATTGTCCACGCGGTCAGGGGGCGTTTTTAAAAACCGCACTCGGTCGAAAAAAGGCCGAAAACGCCTGCAGTGTGAACAAGCCCTCAAGGTTTGTCAGCTGAAATCTACTGAATCAGTTGATTGTGTCGGATGGAAGATGCCGATTGGCGGTAGCGGTGCTCGATTTGCAGACGATCGATGTACATTGTGTTGGCACCAGAGTTAACTTTCACCAAGGTTGTCTCCTCCTGTGCCTGGTGACTTCTCTCTATGCCAAGGACTCTTCCCTGTGTCTCCTCTCTTGGGGCGCCTGTGTCATGTGACAGATGTTTAAGGCTAAACACTGGAGATCTGACGGCATAAACGCCAAACCTCTAGTGTTCAGCTTCTAACGTTTGTCACATGGCACAGGCGCCCCGGGAGAGAACACACAGGAAGGAGCACAGCGGTATGCAGAGAAGGCACAAGGGGAGCTGGTGGATTGAAGATTGAAAATTCCTCTCAGATCAGATTCGATCAAAGTAAGCAGAGAGGTAATGACAAGCTAAGGTCACCTTAAAGGAAACCTTAACTGAGCGTAATATGGATGTTTCCTTTTAAGCAATACCAGTTGCCTTGCAGCCCTGCTGATCTCTGCGGTTGCAGTAGTGGCTGAATCACACACCTGAAACAAGCATGCAGCTAATCCAGTCTGACTTCAGTCAGAGCACCTGATCTGCATGCTTGTTGATGGGCTGTGGCTAAAAGTATTACAGACACTGGATCAGCAGGAGTTAGGCAACTGGTATTATTTTAAAAGGAAAAATCCATTTCGTTCTCAGTTTAGGTTCGCTTTAAAGTAGGGATAACAATGCTTGGAACTCATGGAGAAGCATGTGATCAGTTGATAGATTTGTACGGTTCTGATTTGCTGGTCACAATCATGTGCTAAACCAGGAAGTCATCACAGCAAATCTGAACCTTACAAATTATCAGCTGATCCAACTGGTCACATGCTGCTTCCCCATGAGTTCTCCTAAGCATTGCCATCCCTGCCTATATAGGCACAATCCACAATGATGCACTGAGGTTGGGTGGATGATGTGGGCTATAAGCACCCACTGGAATACCCGCTCTGTACTGCTCCTCAAAATCCAGCTCTGATCGCACACTACAGCAAAGAAACAGAAGCAGAGGAGCACTCCAACAGGGTATTACCTTTCATTCACTATTTGTAAAAAAAAAGATGAAAAACACTAGATGCCCGAAGACAGTTCACTTATCTATGCGCCGTAATGGTGAAGATCACCTGCACTGTTTGCCTGCTGGTGCCTGAGGTTACCAGCTTACGGTGGTCGGGATGCTGAAGCAAACACGCCTCACACATTGGCGTACCAGCAGTCTCCAAAAGCGTTTCCGCGTACTTAAAGCGTAACTTTAGATACATTTTATACACACTGTTTCACTTACCTGGGGCTTCTGCAAGCCCCCAGCAGCTGTCCTGTCCTGCGCTGGTCCTCCACGAGCCTCCGTTCTCCCGCCGCCAGCTACTTTCGGTTTCGCCGCCGCGCCACTGCTTCTGTGTGGCTCTGCGTATCCTTCGTGTTCCAGTCTGCAATAGTGCTATTGCAGAGGGTAACGCGAAGAAAAGATGCATGTGGCAGGGCTGCGCTGGCCTTGACTTACAAGTTGAGGAACGGAGCGGCGGCAGGAGAACGGAGGCTCGCGGAGGACCGGAGCGGGACAGGACGGCTGCTGGGGTCCTGCAGAAGCCCCAGGTAAGTGAAACAGTTTGTTTAAAATGTATCTACAGTTCCGCTTTACGACTCTGTCAGACATTGTTGTGCATTCACCATTACAGCGCATTGATAAACGGATCATCTTTGGACATCCTTTCAGTGTTTTTAGTCTCTTTATGAAATGTCTATAAAAGGTAATACCCTAGTATGGGGTGGGGGAAGGTTGTAAAATATGTAAACCTTAAGCTAAGAAATTCCAGGTGCTGCCTCATTCCTCAAGCTCTTTGCATTTACACCAGATTAGCAAAACATTCACATCAGCTCAGTTATTGGCAAGCAATTTTCATGAAAACCGTATGCAGCTTGAAATGCAACCAATTAAAAATCAGCAGGAAGTTGTTTTGATTGGGCCACAATCAAGCATGAAATTTGAATGCAGGGCGAATTGATTTGCATCTTATTGACCGCCAGCAGTGTTTGTCTGGAAGACTAATATTAATAGGGATGCGTGAGAACAGTTTCACTATTTGCAAATCTGTCCCGGTGTGCACGGGGGCACAGGCTGTGACGGAAGGGGTTAACTTGCCTATGTCACTGCACTGCCGCTCTCCATCCTCCCCAACACGTCTGCCTTCACAGCCAAAAGTGTGGGTGTGAATGTGGAAGTGTCAGGAAGATGGAGAGTGCCTTGCAGCACGTCAGTGATGGGTGGTGACATAGGTAAGGTAACCCCTTATGCTGCAAACACAGCGGGTCAAGTTTGACATTTTGTGAAACAGTTTCCGCTCATCCAATAAAAGCTTCTTGTTCATGCCATGAGCTGGGATTGAGATGCTCTGTGTCTTCTTGCAGTGCGGCCTAGTCCTGGGAACGCTGCTCCTCATGTTGTGCTGTTGGATGACTCACCAGTCCTGCATGTTCCTCGTGAAATCTGCCAGTCTGAGCAAGCGCAGAACGTACGCCGGGCTTGGTAAGTCCCCCTGAAGCTCATTGAATGCAGTACTCCAACTCACTGCTAGCCTGCTGACTGAAGATTTGCTGTGGCCAGGTCTCCTCATGAAAGGAGGCATTTAGCTACCTGAATTCTGGTTGGAAGTAATGGTCATGTGATTTATAGTCTTTTTTTTTTTAGCTGCTCTGCTTCAGTCTCCTCTTTGTGGGCGGTGCCTTTTCTTCTCTGACCTCATATCCTCATTTGAAGCCTTTTTTTTTGTGCTGTGCAGATAAATCAGAACATGGCTGGGTGTGGCATAAAGCGCTGTGTAGCAGGCTGTATCTGTGGTGCTATCATTTGTATTGTATTTTGTCACAGTGAGGGGTGGCCAGGTCTTTCAGTTGCAGTTTCTGTTCTGATCTGTTCCCTTATTCAGCTACTTGCAACTGTGGATTGGCTGTGATGTCAAGTCCATCCTTTACCAGAACCGGATCATCCTCAAGGCAATTCTAGGCAGTTGCCTGGGGCCTGGAGACAGTTCAGGGGCCTAGTGGACGATAACCCTTACCAAATCTTACTAAAAAAGCTAGATGACCATAAGCAGGGTGCTGCTATCTTGCCTAGGGCCCCATTTCATCTTAATCCTTTTCTGTGCTCTACTGCAATGCATACCTCCTAACATTTTGAGATCAGAAAGAGGGACACTTAAGCCACACCCCTAACCACGCCCCTAACACAACCCTAGTCACACATACTATAATGAAAATTATTTTGTTTTATAATTCAAACCACCCTGGTCCTTTCTATCCTAGTTCATTTTCCTTCTTATTAACATTTGTAAATAAGAAATAAATCAATTTAAAGGATGAGGATGAAGTTTAGAGTCAATTAATCTCATTTATCAGTATAAAAATACATATATTTACATAAATCTGAACATGAGTTGTGAAAGAGGGACAAATAAGGGGCAGGGGGACAGGGGTTCCAAAGAGGGACTGTCCCTCCAAAAGAGGGACAGTTGGGAGCTATGGCAATGTTATCTTAATGGGAGGGGCCAGGACTGTGATGTCATGTGAGCAGGGTAATGGGAGGTGCTGGGACTGTGCTGTCATGTAATCAGGCTAATAGGAGGTGCTGGGACTGTGCTGTCAAGTGAGCAGGGTAATGGTAGGTGCTGGGACTGTGCTGTCATGTGATCACGGTAATGGGAGGTGCCACGACTGTGCTGTCATGTGATCACGGTAATGGGAGGTGCCAGGACTGTGCTGTCATGTGAGCAGGGTAATGGTAGGTGCTGGGACTGTGCTGTCATGTGATCACGGTAATGGGAGGTGCCACGGCTGTGCTGTCATGTGATCACGGTAATGGGAGGTGCCAGGACTGTGCTGTCATGTGAGCAGGGTAATGGGAGGTGCTGGGACTGTGCTGGGACTGTGCTGTCATGTGATCTGGGTAATAGGAAGTGCTGGGACTGTGCTGTCATGTGAGCACTGTAATGGGAGGTGCTGGGACTGTGCTGTCATGTGATCAGGCTAATGGGAGGTGCTGGGACTGTGCTGTCATGTGAGCACGGTAATGGGAGGTGCTGGGACTGTGCTGTCATGTCATCAGGCTAATGGGAGGTGCTGGGACTGTGCTGTCATGTGATCAGGGTAATAGGAAGTGCTGGGACTGTGCTGTCATGTGAGCCCTGTAATGGGAGGTGCTGGGACTGTGCTGTCATGTGATCAGGCTAATGGGAGGTGCTGGGACTGTGCTGTCATGTGAGCAGGGTAATGGGAGGTGCTGGGACTGTGCTGTCATGTGATCAGGGTAATGGTAGGTGCTGGGACTGTGCTGTTGTGATCAGGGTAATGGGAGGTGCTGGGACTGTGCTGTCATGTGAGCACGATAATGGGAGGTGCCAGGACTGTGCTGTCATGTGAGCACGATAATGGGAGGTGCCAGGACTGTGCTGGTGTTGTGATCAGGGTAATGGGAGGTGCTGGGACTGTGCTGTGATGTGATCAGGGTAATGGGAGGTTCTGGGACTGTGCTCTGATGTGATCAGGGTAATAGGAGGTGCTGGGAGTGTGCTGTCATGTGAGCAGGTTAATAGGAAGTGGTGGGACTGTGCAGTCATGTGATCAGGGTAGAGAGGTGGTGGGACCTTGCTGTCAGTAGGTTAACGTAATGGGAGGTGCTGGGACTTTGCTGTCATATGACCAGGGATATCCCCTGATGACGGCATAGAGCCGAAACCTGGTAGGGAAGGAGAGACGGGCTAACTCCAAACACATCATCCTTAAGTAATAAGGTGCACTTAGAATTTTTATTCAGTGCAAGAACCTTATGAGCGATCTCGATGCAAGTGGGTCAAGTGTGCATGGGCCCACAATGTGAGTTGTTTTGTTTATAATTTTACTATTGTGTGAAATAAAAAAAATTGTTTTACCCCCTGTGAACAAAATCCTACTGAGCCTGGCATATTGTTTTGTCCTATGGTGGCGGACACTGTATATCTTTGTTGAGCACTTGGTGTCTGCAGGGTGCAGGAGAAGGATTGGGGCGATTGAATAGCGCTGAGGTTTACGTATACAGTTTATGCAGCTCCACTTTGGATTGGAACTACCTCTGGCAGCTCGATTTATTGCACCTACGAGTAGCGCTAGATAATTTCCTTTTGCAACCCGCATGTATTTTACCATATATATCCGTGGGAACATTAGAGAAAACACCTACCCTTCTCTCTGCTTCATCCTTCACTGTTCAGCTTGTTTCTTATCAACCCTGATAAAATCCCTGACTGAGCATTCAGTCTGGCTTTGCTATAATGACTCAGCTATAATGATTTCTGAGCAGAGCCAGGTTTTGGCCTGAAAAGACACCAGAGAAGACAGACTCAGCTATAATCATTCTTGAGCAAAGCCAGACTGAATGCTCAGTCGGGGATTTTATCAGGGCTGATAAAAAGCAGGCTGAGCAGTGAAGAATGAAACAGAGAGCAGGGTAGATGTGTTTTCTCTAATGTTCTCACTGATATACAGTACAGACCAAAAGTTTGGACACACCTTCTCATTCAAAGAGTTTTCTTTATTTTCATGACTATGAACATTGTAGATTCACACTGAAGTCATCCAACTATGAATTAACACATGTGGAAGTATAGTACATAACCAAAAATTGTGAAACAACTGAAAATATGTCATATTCTAGGTTCTTCAAAGTAGCCACCTTTTACTTTGATAAGTGCTTTGCACACTCTTGGCATTCTCTTGATGAGCTTCAAGAGGTAGTCACCTGAAATGGTCACAGGTGTGCCCTGTCAGGTTTAGTAAGTGGGATTTCTTGCCTTATAAATGGGGTTGGGACCATCAGTTGCATTGTGGAGAAGTCAGGTGGATACACAGCTGAAGCCTATCACAGGCGATCGCGCTGATAGGCTGGGGGGGGGGGGGAGGGTTATAAAGTTAATTAAAAAAAAAGCAGCATTTTATTGAAAAATAATATAAATAAATATTTATAACAAAACATACAAACACTAGGGGGGGGGGGGGGGGGGATCAGACCCCACCAACAGAGAGCTCTGTTGGTGGGGAGAAAAGGGGGGGGGGGGGGGGAAATCACTTGTGTGCTGTGTTGTTCGGCCCTGCAGCTTGGCCTTAAAGCTGTAGTGGCCTATTTAAATATGGCCTGGTCACTGGGGGGGGGGGTTAACACTGCGGTCCTCAAGTGGTTAATAATAAAGGCGTCAGAGATACGATAAACTGAGAAGTTATATTGGTGGGACCGGTCTACTTGTGTTACAGCCTTGATTTCTGCTACTTTCTGCTTAAAGCTAAGTACCCACGGGGGTACAATTGTAGCTGTCGCCGCACACGGGAGCGTGTGCGCGACAGCTCGTCGCCAAATCCCTCTGCATCCACACGGCAGCAGAGGGATTAGCGATGCGGCGGAAGCTGTCGCCGAGTTTCCTCCCCCCCGCCGGAAGCTCCGTATGGTGTGTGTGGGTAGCTGTCGCTAGGCCGCATACACATGCGGGGCTAGCGACAGTTCCGGCGAGGTTGCGGCGACGACTGTAGCCGGCGATTGAACATGTCAATCGCCTGGCGACAGCTCCGACGGGCGACGGTTCGGGGCGCGCGCATCATACACACGGGGGAACTGTCGCCGCAACACGCGCGTGCCACGCGGTTGCGGCGACGGCCGTCCCCCGTGAGTATGGGCCTTTAAGCTAAGTACCCACGGGGGTACAATTGTAGCTGTCGCCGCACACGGGAGCGTGTGCGCGACAGTTCGGCGGCAGTTCGGCGACAGCTCGTCGCCAAATCCCTCTGCATCCACACGGCAGCAGAGGGATTAGCGATGCGGCGGAAGCTGTCGCCGAGTTTCCTCCCCCCCCCCCGGAAGCTCCGTGTGGTGTGTGTGGGTAGCTGTCGCTAGCCCGCATACACATGCGGGGCTAGCGACAGTTCCGGCGAGGTTGCGGCGACGACTGTAGCCGGCGATTGAACATGTCAATCGCCTGGCGACAGCTCCGACGGGCGACGGTTCGGGGCGCGCGCGTCATACACACGGGGGAACTGTCGCCGCAACACGCGCGTGCCACGCGGTTGCGGCGCCGGCCGTCCCCCGTGAGTATGGGCCTTTAAAGATCACTCCAGCGAAAAAAGTAAGCAACTAAAATCTGACAGAACTGACAGGTTTTGGACTAGTCAATCTCCTCATTAGGGATTCTCGGGGTTTTTTTTTTTTTTTTTTTTTCTCCAAAAGCATTTGCGGAGCAGCAGTTTAACTGCCAAAATAGTAAGACACCAGCCAGCCTCCCTACTCACTTGCACACTATTTTGTCAATAAGACTTAGCAACTGCTGTTCAGGAAATGCTTTTGAAAACCAAGACCCTATGAATCCCCCCCCATGAGGAGATTGACTAGTCCAAAACCTTTCGGTTCTGTCAGATTTTGACTGCTTACTTTTTTTCGCCGGAGTGGTCTTTTAACCACCTTCCGACCGCCTAACGCAGGGTTGTGGAGGGAGAGTGGCTCTCTCATTCCTCCGTGACGCTTATGTGGAACAAGATTTGATGGGCGCGCGTGCTCACATGACCGCAAGCTCCTGTCATTGTAAACAGCCGGCTCCAGCGATCAGCCTGCCAGCAGTTGATTCGCGCTGGCAGGCTTTTTTATTTATTTATTTATTTAAAAAAGTATTTATATAGTGCTGCACACAGTATAGTCTTGTCACTTAACTATCCATCGGAGGGGCTCACAGTCTAATCCCTGCCATAGCCATATTTCTATGTATGTATTGCATAGTATGTGTATTGTAGTCTAGGGCCAATTAAGGGGGAAGCCAATTAACTAATCTGTATGTTTAATTAATTTTTAAATTTCCGTCTGTTTTTTTATGAATTTAATAAACTATAACTAGCAGCATCAATCAAGTACCTCCAAAAGAAAGCTCTATTTGCGAAAAGAAAAGGTGGTAAATTTAATCTGGGTGCTAAGTTGTATGGCTGAGCAATAAACCGCTGTGAAAAATGGCCTGGTCACTAGGGGAGTGTAAACCTCTGCTCCTCAAGTGGTAAAGCTTCCATCCTATGTAGGAATGTGAGAGGAGACCCGATTCTCTCTATTTTCCCCCACTGCTGCCCTGAGCCCCCCCCCCCCCCTCTGAGCCATGTGGCTGGTGTGTGTTTTGGCCGGCATGAGCTGAAGCCGTGCTGTAGACTGAGAGGATTATCTCGGCCGGGCTGTCACATCGCCGATCAGGAAGCATCTCGCCATTCGCGTTGCTGCTCTCACCTGCGCGTCTCTGGTAATTGCTTGTTGACATTTACATGGCGTGTTTGAAGATCGCTTACCGTCTGACATGTATGTTTAGCGGAACCACGGCGACTTCCGGCAGCCTCTTCACGGCTGTTGTGTAAACGCTGTCGCATGTTAGATATTACAGCGACTTGTCTGCTTCATACAGAGGCGTCCGCAATTAATAATTACCTCCCAAATAACTGGAGTTCTTGATGCTGTCTTTTTTCCTGTAGCATGGATTATAAACTGCCACATCTAATGGGGCGGATGTGGTGTTTGTGCAGCTGAACAGAGCATAAAGTGGACCTGTCATTAGAATAGCGCCATGTCGGATTTGCTGGCGGCTAGCCAATGTACACAGCTGGCATGTTGCGGGTGAGAGCTTTTCCATCATCAATGGATGCAGGAAGTGGTTACTAGGACATCCTGTACACATACATGCACACATACATGCACATTTAAGGTGGCCGTACATCAGGCGACTTGGCGGCCGATCGACCATCCAATTCTGTTATTATCATCAAATTGGTGCTGCCAAGTGCATCCCAGACCGACAAAGCGATCAATTTTGGTACGGAAATTGGTCGCATTGACAATCGCACATGCTGCAAGATGTCATGGCGGAAGCTGGTTGGTTGGCTGTCCGTCGGACGAAACCCCCGCTGCAATGTATAAATGTGCCCCTCCATGTTTGCATTTATACATGACCTGTCTGGTGCCTCCACGCGGTGTCCATCCATCCCTCTGGGTTCCGCATACACGCTGGCAGTACATAGAGTCGGACGTCAGACGCTATGCGCCGCTATCATGTACACGTGTATGCTGCTGTTAAAACCTGGCAAGATGGACGGTCACCGCGCGGAGGCTGCTACAGGACAGTTAATGTATAAATGCGCACACTGGGGGGCACAGTTATACATTAGGGGGCAGCAGCGGGGCGGACACGGTGGGATCAGCCGATTCCCTTAGGATTTAATGCTGAAATCGGACGAGAATCGCCCTGTAGTGTATGGGCAGCTTCGACAAGAGACAAATTTATCTCTAACCTCCTGAGCGGTATGGACGAGCTTAGCTCGTCCATTACCGCCGGAGGGTGCTGCTCAGGCCCTGCTGGGCCGATTTTTGCCAAATAAAAAGCAGCACACGCAGCCGGCACTTTGCCAGCCGCGTGTGCTGCCTGATCGCCACGAGCAGCGGCGAAAGAGGGTCCCCCCAGCCGCCCGAGCCCTGCACAGCCGGACCAATCAGTTTCGGCCAGCGCTAAGGGCTGGATCGGAGGCGGCTGACGTCCATGACGTCACTCCGCTCGTCGCCATGGCGACGAGAAAAGCAAAACAAGGAGGGCCACTCATCGCGGCCCTTCTTGTCACTTTTGATCGCCGGAGGCGATCAGAAATATGCGGCAGGAGCGCCCTCTAGTGGGCTTTCATGCAGCCAACTTTCAGTTGGCTGCATGAAATAGATTTTTTTTAATTAAAAAAAAACCCTCCCACAGCTGCCCTGGCGATCTTAATAGACCGCCGGGGAGGTTAATCAGATTCGATTAGAGATAAATTTGTCTCTTTGTTAAATCTGCCCATAATCTATGGCTACCTGTATAGAATTATGCTGGGAATACACCATCAGATTTTGTGTTAGATAGATGGTTCGATAGATCATTTCCAACATGTTCAATCTTATTTTCGATCGTTTTCCTGATCGATTTCTCATAGAAGTGAATGGAAATTGATAAGAAAAGATGAGAAAATCGATCGGAAATAAGAACGGACTTTAAATCGACTGAGAAATCCCATTGTGTATTCCCAGCATTAGGGAGGCAGTGGGCTCAGCTTATTACCGAGAGATTTCCTGCTGTAATTGATCAGGAATCGGCCTGCGGTGTATGGGCAGCTGACAGATCTCTATCTCTCTCTCTAATTGGATTCAGTTGGAGTGAGATTTGTCTCTTGGTTGAATCTGCCCATCATTGCCTGATGTATGGGCACCTTGAAGAGAACCAGAGACGAAGCACCCTCATGTATTTTACCATATATATCAGTGGGAACATAACAGTAAACAACCTACTCTGCTCTTTGTTTTATTCTTCACTGCTCATTCTTCTTGTTATCAGCCCTGATAAAATCCCTGACTGAGCATTCAGCCTGACTTTGCTCAGGAATCATTATAGCTGAGTCAGTCTGTTGGAATGTCTTTATTTTAAGCCCAAGCCTGCCTCCTTGTGGCTCTGCTTTCCTGCTATGTATCCTTGTAGCAGGGAATCAGAGCCAGCAGGGGCTTGGGCTTGAAAATACATCACAGAAGGCTGACTCAGCTACAATCATTACAGGGCAAAGCCAGACTGAATGCTCAGTCGGGGATTCTTATCAGGGCTGATAACATGAAGACGGACCAGTGAAAAATGAAACAGAGCAGGGTAGGCGCTTAACACGGAAAAATCACTCCCGCAAAACGCTACCGCTAATCGCTAGCGTTTTGCGATTCTAGGTGTGAACGTGGCTTAGGTGTGATAAAGATAATAAAACAACAATAAACATTGATGATAAATGGTGTTGATTCCCCCCACTAGCTAAGGGAAAGTGGTTCCATTTTGACACGGATAACGTTTTTTAGCCCTTTTTGTGAATCAGAATGTGCATGATCAGTGTTGCCCATGTTTGTCCACGTTACTTGTTTATTAAAAATGTATTTGTACAGCGCTATGGAAGATGTTGGTGCTTAACCTGTAAAGAAAAACATTTCTTTGGCCCAGTGCACACCAAAAACCTCTAGTAGATCTGCAAAACGCTAGAGGTTTTTGAAGCAGATTTCAGAGCGATTCTAGGCATGTGGAGAGACGTTTTCTAAACATGCCTAGCGGTTTTTGGAGTGTTTTTGTGTAGCAGATGTCCTATATTGTTACAGACAGTAAAGCTGTTACTGAACAGCATCTGTAACAAAAAACGCCTGGAAAACCGCTCTGATCTGGCGTTTTTCAGAGTGGTTTTCCACTTTCCTATACTTTAACATTGAGACAGAAACGCCTCAGAAATCTAAAAAATGCTGCAGCCCCGAGTTTGCGTTTGTGGAAAAAACGAGCCGCTCTGGCGTGCACCAGCCCATTCACTTTCATTAGCAGAGCGGTTTTCCCCCTGCAAGCGGTTTAAAAAACGCTTCAGTACCGCTCTGGTGTGCACCGGCCTTTTGTTGGAGCTGATGCAAATCCTGCAGTAAATCTACAGTGTCTACTTCCTGCTTTCATGGAAGCAGACATAGGGTTAACATCTTGTATTTACAAGTTAGCAGCTCTGCCGAGGCATCCAGCTGAGAGTTTAAATTACATTTGTGGTTAGTCACAGATGAGGGGGAATTAGACAGGCTAAACTCTCTAGATACACACAGTGTGCTTTCCTTCTCCTGTGCAAGAGTTCAGGTCCACTTTACCCTCCTGGGGACCGCCGAGCGTAAATCTTATGCCGCACTTCTGGCTGCCTAAACCAGATGAGGTGTAGGATTTACACCACCTGCTTTTAGCGCTCCCGACGCGATCGCATGCACCGAGAGGGGAGATTAAGCTGTCATATGCCTCAGTGTTCTCCCCAGAATTTTTTTCCATCTGGGTAGCATGAAAAGTAGCCGGGTGGGGCAAGATTAGAGAATGCAGGGCCGGCGTTTCTCTGCTTACAGCATAAGAGGAGGTGATCCAATGACAGCCGGGTGCTCACCAAAACTAGCCGGGTGGAGCACCTGGCTAAAAGAGCCCGGGGAGAACACTGCCCCTCACTGCTCAGGAGCTTTAGCAATTGGCTTCTGATCACGTGATCGGCCAATCACAGTGATCACTGAAAGCAGCAGCGGTAGGAGGGGAAGAAGAGGACCGGGACTCACCTTCCTGACGTTCTCCTGGGGACCGGTGCTCCCTCCACTCTGCCCGGCATCCCTGCTCACGCTGCCTCTAACGTCGGGTCTCAGCTTGATGACGTCATCAATCTGGGACCCGGCAGTGCGAGCAGGGATGCCGGGCAGAGCGGGGGTAAAGCTGCTCATCGCTGGAGCTGGGGAGGTGAGTAATGGCTGCTGGCTATTATATACGGGGGACACCCATGCCTAGCTATCTATACTGGGGATACCGCTGCCTGGCTATTTAAACCACCACCCCTCAAATGGGAAAATGCTCTGGTCCTTAACGTTGGTTAGTCTGCCGATCCCCAGAAGGTTAACAGACAATAACCATCCATTTTTTGTGGTTGTACTCTTTTTGTCCAGTTTTTTCGTGGAGAGAGATCTTCTTTGCCAGCCTCGTTCTACGAAGTTGCTGGTAGCTGGCGTTTTGTATAGAAGCAATAACAACTGTGAAATGTTTGAGGTTGGGGAAACCACAGGCAATGTTTTATGGCTGAGGACTTTGTGTGGGAAGATTTTTGATTGGAGATTCTCAGGACCCTCTTGATGCTGCAGTGGTCAGCACTAATGTTCAGCAGCACTGGGGTCTTGTCGTTTACAGACAGCAAAGGCCGGTACACCCTGGCCAAGGTCTGTACAGTATTTTGCCAGTCCTGTGGCTACCTGGATGGTAGGCAGCAGCAGCAGGATGGTTTCTAATAGATTTTTTTATGCTGATATCTATTGGAAATCGCTGTGCAGTGTGTGGGCAGGCAAATGGATTCCTCTCTGATTGGATTTTATCTAATGGTTGATCTGGTCATACATGAAGAGCTCGCGCTCGATCGCCGCTATCCGCCGCGCCCCCCCCCCCCCCCCCCAGACCCCGTGCTCTGCCTAGCCAATCAGTGCCAGGCAGCGCTAAGGGGTGGATCGGGACTCCCAATGACGTTACGACGTCGGTGACGTCATCCCGCCCCGTCGCCATGGCTTTCATTGAACAGGATTTCCTGATCGGAAATCGCCGAAGGCGATTGAAGTGGGCGGCTATCATGTAGCGAGCCCTGGGCTCTCTACATAATTTTTAAAAAAAAAGACTGCTGCGCTGCCTCCTGGCGGAATTTATTAGACTGCCAGGAGGGTTAAGAGAGACCATGTAACAAAAAAAAGTGCCCCTGGGGGTATTTACCTCGGGAGGCGGAAGCCTCTGGATCTTATCGAGGCTTTCCCTGTCCTCCTGTGTCCCACGGCGGTCTCGCTGTGCCCCTCTGAAGCCACAGCCGATAATTGTTCAGGCGCGCCTGCAATATTTACCTTCCCGGCTCCAGCGCAGGCACAGTAGCGGCTCTCCGCTCGTGGGAAATAGCCGATCCCAATCGGATCTGCTCTACTGCGCAGGCGCAACTTGTGTCTGTGCAGTAGAGCGAACCCGACTGGGATCAGCTATTTCCGCCTGACCCCCGAGAGCCACTACTACACTTACCCTGGAGCCGGGAAGGTAAATATTTACATGCTCTCTATTCGGGGGGGCAATCTCACTTTACAGTTGCAGCGCCACCCGGAGGATGGAGGCATAACTGCAGCGTTGGAGCCAGGGAGGTGAGTGGTTGTAAAACTGCTTCAGATCTCCCTGGCAGCATGATTTTTTCCAGGATTTAGGGTCTGAAAGGATCTGTCAGAAGCAGTCTGATCAGTCTGGCGACAGCGTGTACACTCGTGCTACTGTTGGGTGAACGCCCGCCCAGTGGGAGGGTCTGATGGACCCGTCGTTGGCTACAGTATGGCATGTGTATGCGCCTTTAGCCTCTCCCCTCTGTAAGATTGTGGCCTGAGGCTGGGTCGTGATCTCCTGCGCATGTGCGGGCCTCTCGTGATCGGGCTTCCATTGCCAGGAGTGCTCTGCCCATTGCCAGGAGTGCTCTGCTCAGTTCAGAGAGGATTGACGGGACGGGAGCGCGCTCACGAGAGGCCTGCACATGCGCAGAAGATCCCAGCCCCGGGGTCAGGATCTTACAGAGGGGAGAACGGAGGCATGGCTCAGAGCGGAACTGCGCCGTGCGACCTACCAGACTTCTAGGGGCTGGTAGAAGCCCCAGGGGAGTGAAGCCTTTATTTTTCAGATTGCCTCATGTATCCTTTAAAGATGTGACCGTGTTCTGTTGGGTGTCGCCAGGGAAGACTCGTGTATGAGAATTCCTGGCATGTTTTGTTATCTCTCTCTCACGCTATGTGGCGGGGCGAGCGCTGGATCTCCCTGACTGCACCACTTAACTCATTTCAGAAGACTCGGCGAACTTTGTCTCCTTTCTTGTTTTGCTTGAATGCAGAAGAACATTATTAAGAAACCTCAAGTAGGGTAAAGAGGCACTTCCCACCCAGACCAATATCTGCCGGCTTCCTTCCAATATTATCCTCAGAACTCGCTGCCGGGTAGAATGTATTCAAGTTTGAAGTCAGGCTTAGATCTGAATATACCGTTCCTTCTCAGAATAAACACGGCTTCTGCAGTGACACCTCCTGCTGTGTACGGTTATCCGGCACCGACTGGGAGTGGCTGATGCCAGATAGGTGTGCTTTCTGGTTGCTTGAGACTTTTTTCTAAAGCAAACCTGAATGGAAAATTTTAAAGTCAAAATAACCACACACAGGTCATACTTACCTCCCACCTACTCTACTCTTCAATCTCTTTCTCCTCTCCTGTGTCCTGTCTGTCCACTGTGATTAATGGAATTCTCTGTCCTCCATTTTGAAAATGGCCATTACTCCATAACAGCTTCCTGGTCAGCACATTGTTAAACTGTAATATCACCCACTTGTGCAAGGTAATGCCCATGTTTCCCTATGGCTCATCAGATGTCCTTTCAGTTATATATAACTGACAGCAACTGATATATAACTGACAGCAACTATATCCCTATATATATATATATATATATATATATATATATATATATATATATATATATATATATATATATATATATATATATACATATATATATATATATATACATGAGGGTACTTCGTCCCTGGTTCACAGCGCCAGAGCTGCAGCCACTAGGTGACGCTCTATAGGCAGTAGCAGTGTTAGGGAGTCTTGCCCAAGGTCTCCTCACTGAATCGATGCTGGCTGTACAGGAAGAGAGAACATTGAAGAAGCTAGATAGTTAAGGTGGCCATACACTGGCCCGATTCGCCGCCGTTTCGACAGCAGATTCGATCACTGGGATAGTGATCTACACGCCGAATTTCAATCCTTTTCGTCCGATCCCGTCGATCGCTCCGTGCGGAAAATTAGCATCGATCGCCCGCGGGTAGGGAGCGCGTCGCTAGCGGCGTTCGAGTACCCGACGACCGACGCAATAGAGCCGCATACATTACCTGCTCCGTCTGCACGTCTACGTCCGGTCACCGCTGCTCCGTGTCCGCGCTGGTCTCCGGCATGCTTCAGTTCCTCCTGCCCGGCAGGAAGTTTAAACAGTAGAGGGCGCTCTACTGTTTAAACTTCCTGCCAGGCAGGAAGAAGTAAAGCATGCCGGGGCCGGAGACCAGAGCGGAGACGGAGCAGCGGTGACCTGGGGACTGGAGTCGTGCCGGCGGAGCAGGTAATGTATGCGGGCGGGGGGAGCGGCGGCAGCACCACCACAACAGATTGTGAACGGTTTCAGGCTGAAATCGGTTCACAATCTGTTTGCAGTAAAGGTAGCCATACGATCCCTCTCTGATTAGATTCGATCAGATAGGGATCTGTCAGTTGGTCGAATCTGATGGCAAATCGACCAGTGTATGGCTAGTGTATGTATGTGTGTGTCTTTTGCCTTGCACTGCTAGAGGTCCTGTGTCAGATATCACCCCAATATCTGCATGGAGTTTGTACGTTGTCTTGTTTCTTTCGTTCCCCTTGCGTTTTCTTCGCATTAGCGGTTTATTTTTTTTACGCGATTACACTTGGGTGGGCATTGCCTTTGTGTGAAAAGTGCTTTTCCCGAGTGTTTTTTTAATTCTCTCCCTGACGCAAGTCAGGAAGTGAACTCTTTGATCCGGAAAATAATAAATACAATGTATGTATTCTTAAAACCGTGAACGCAATCGTTGCACATAGCAATTTTGTGAGCATTTTCCGTTTTTCTATACCTTCCATTGAGGCGGAATCGCTTCAAAAATGGTACAGGCACCGCTTTGGTGAGCGGATCGGAAATGAACCACTCAGATATGAACTCTCTCATAGAGAATCATTGCACAAGCGCTTTCAGGGTGATTTTGAAAATCGCCAGCACTTAAAGAGAATCTGTATTGTTAAAATCGCTCAAAAGTAAACATACCAGTGCGTTAGGGGACATCTCCTATTACCCTCTGTCACAATTTCGCCGCTCCTCGCCGCATTAAAAGTGGTTAAAAACAGTTTAAAAAGTTTGTTTGTAAACAAACAAAATGGCCACCAAAACAGGAAGTAGGTTGATGTACAGTATGTCCACACATAGAAAATACATCCATATATAAGCAGGCTGTATACAGCATTCCTTTTGAATCTCAAGAGATCATTTGTGTGTTTCTTTCCCCCATGCACTGAAGTTTCAGGCTGCTCTTTTCTTCTTGCAAACAGCTTTGCCCTTGTTTGTAATTCCTCAGTATGTGAAAGCCCAGCCAGCTCAGAGGACGATTTATCCAGCTGACTAGAGCAGCTTCTCTCTTCTCTCTTATCTAAATAACACACAGGCAGTGTGCATAGAGGGGCCAGAAAGGGTGAGTTCATAGCAGAACCACAACACTGAAGAACTTGGCAGCCTTCCAGACACAGACAAGTCTGACAGGGGAAAGATACATTGATTTATTACAGAGACTGTCATAGTAGAAAGTGCTGCAGTAAGCCAGAACACATTAGAATAGCTTTTGGAACATGTAGGATGATAAAAAACAGGATGCAATTTTTGTTACGGAGTCTCTTTAAAAAAAAAAATCACAAAACGCCTCCAGTGTGAACGAAGCGAGTCTAAATTCACTTTTTTAACATGCAGTATTGTTAAGCAGTATAACCCCAGCTAAAACGCAGCTATCCTGCAGCAAAACGAGGGCTTTATACCCCCCAAATCCCCTCTCCTACTTCCAGGGAGCGCTTCCTAATGAGGCAGAGCTTATGGCTGTGGCTCTGCCTCTCAGCGCGTCGATCGCCGCCTCTCCCCGCCCCTCTCAATCTTCCTTCACAGAGAGGGGCGGGGGAGAGGCAGAGATCCGCGCAGGGATTGACGCGCATGGAGGCAGAGCTGCAGCCGTAAGCTCCGCCTCCATGAGCAGCAAAATCCACAACCAAGAAAGTCGTGCATTTTGACCATCGTTTTGCCGCAGGGCTTATACTGCTTAAAGGGACACTTAAGTCAAACAAAAAAAATGAGTTTTACTCACCTGGGGCTTCCAATAGCCCCCTGCAGCTGTCCGGTGCTCTCGCCGTCTCCCTCCGATCCTCCTGGCCCCGCCGGCAGCCACTTCCTGTTTCGGTGACATGTGCTGACAGGCTGGGGATATATCAGTTATATATCAGCAGCCGTCAGTTACAACTGAATGTGCAAGGCAATGTCCATGTTTTCCTATGGCTCAAGTGGGTGATATTACAGTTTAACAGTGTGCTGACCAGGAAGCTGTTAGGGGGTAATGGCCATTTTTAAAATGGAGGACGGGAGAATTCCATTGATCACTGTGGACAAATGGGATGCAGGAGAGGATAAAGAGATTGAGTAGCAAACTACACAGGAGGTAAGTATGACCTGTGTATGGTTATTTTGACTTTTTATTTTCAGTTTAGGTTCTCTTTAAAGTGATGGTCATTAGTGATGAGTAGGAATTTCGCATAATCGTAATTTTGCATCATAATTTGCAATTATGAGACATTTTGGGGGAAATCGTAATTATTCTCTTTGTCACTGTTGCAGATATTTTATTCCGTTACAAAATTAGCAAAATATCTTCTTATCCAGTAATTTTTTAATTTTTTTTTGCCATTATTCCTGGTACACCGTATGCAATTTCCCATCAGATGGATGGGATGAATGGATTATTTCTGACGGGTCCAATCTGATTTCCGATTGTCTTTCTGATTGATTTTGTGCAGGAGTGGAAAATTGATCAGAAAAACAATTGGAAATCAGATTGGACCTAATTGATTAGACCCGTCCATCTGCCGAAAAATCGCATGGTGTGTACCAGGCATGAAGCTGAATACTGACCTGCTGATGGATAGGGGAACCTCACAGCGACGCCTCCCAACATGCTCTTTTTCCCGATCCATTTTCCTGCCTGCGGGAACATACAATGGCACACGACGGGCTCAAACCAGAGTTGAAATCATTGCGGCACTCTGCGCAGGAGTTGTTGGGGATCTTAAAGGACCACTGTCGCGAAAAAGTAAGCAGTTACATTCTAACAGAAGCGGCAGATTTTGGGCCAGTCCATCTGCTCATGGGGGATCCTCAGGGTTTTCTTTGTTTTCAACAGCATTTCCTGCTGCAAAATAGTGTGCGAGTGGTTAGGGAGGCTGGCTGGTATCTCACTATTTTGACAGTTAAACTGCTGTTTAGGAAATGCTGTTGAAAACAAAGAAAACCTGGAGAATCCCCCATGAGGAAATGGACTGGCCCAAAATCTGTCAGTTCTGTCAGATTTTAGCTGCCTACTTTTTCACGATAGTGGTCCTTTAGATCGAATCCGTTGTGACGGTCGTTATCACCGTGTCACAATTCATCGTTCGCCTAATCCCACGTCACAAGATTGTGAAAATGATCGCTCGTCGCTTTAAAAAAAGGGTGGTTGTTTGAAGAATCGCGAGGTGGTTACAGGCCTTAAGCCCCGTACTCACCGCCCAATGGGTGCTTTAACCTCACCTTGGCGGCGGTCATCAAGCGATGCTTCTCCCTGCCGGGGCGTATGCACGACATTATACGATGCTACACGCCGGGAGCGAATGAGATTTCGAGCAGTTGCGGTACTTTGCGTCAAGGGTCTTAGCGATCCGATCCACCGTGATGGTTGTTTTTGTGACGGGACACTAAGTGACGTACGCGTGGTCGTGTGACTACCCACGCCGCAATTTCGCAGCAGCGACCGATCGGCGCTTGAAAAATCGTCGGTTGTCGGGAAAATCGCGACGTGGGTACGTAGCTTTAGTTTGCGTCCCAGACACCTGCACTAGAGACAACTGGAAAGGAATTTTACCCCAGTGTTTATATATTTATTTTACACCCCCTTGAACCCAGTCTGGTATAGGAGGGTGTATGGAGACATTTTAGATTGCTTTAGCAATCTCTCCCGTCTAGCCCGGGTTTTACAGCTTCAGCGGTGGAAGTGATGGGAATAGACAAGTCCACATCAGAGTTTAGCGGGAGGCTTTGATCTATAGATAGCAGCTTTTATGGCCGCAGTGCTCTCATGTGCTATAGCTAGCATAGCCGTAACACACAACACCACATCTAAAGGCAGCTAAACCATAATGGCACTATAATAGTCCCGTGACTGAGATGTGACACAGAACTCGGCCAGACTTATTTACCTCTGCTTCCAGGTCTCCTTTCATCCCCCTGTGCTATCTACCTTTACAGGGCCATAAATGTTTACTGCTGTCCCTATCTGTGTTCTCTCCGCAGCCTTCCACGCCTATGGAAAAGCCGGCAAGATAATGGTGGAGACAAGGTAAGAGCTTTAACAGGAACTCAACTTTTTATTTGGCAGAAAAATAAAGCATTGTTAAAGTGACACTGAAGCAAAAAAAAAAAAAATATGATATAATGAATTGGTTGTGTTGTACGGATAATCAATAGAACATTAATAGCAAAGAAATATTCTCATATTTGTATTTTCCAATTATATAGTGTTTTTTATAACATTGCATCATTCTCTAATATTTGCAGTCTACAATACTCAGCATTCTAAATGATTTTAAGCTCCCTTTACACCATTCAATTCCAGGCGCGATTGATCAAATTTAATTGGATCGAATTCGATTATATTAAATCTGACATGTCCGATCAGGAATCGATCGCGATTCGATCGACCGTGTGATCGATTTTGCCTAGTTTTCAATGCAAATACCTATGGAGGGGGAAGGCTCTGGGCCCCATTTAGCCTTCCCGTCTGTTCATATCTCCCAGCATGGAAGGCTTTAGGGAGTCTTTGGGAGACCCAGTGCTCCCGAAGATGGGCAGCTCTGTACTTTGCGCGTGTGTGAGAGAGCAGGCTCGTGAATGCGTACTATGGAGCTGCCCATCGGTCAGAGACTGCTGAACGCAGGGACTGTGACAGGAATGGGAACGCTCTATAGGACCCTGAGCCTTCCCTGTCCACAGGTAAGTATCTGTTTTTTTTATTTAAATTTGCTTCAGGCTCACTTTAAGAGCAGCTGTCTCATATTGTATGAGGTCCCCCTCGTACCACCAAAACATCTCTGACCCATCGAGGTATGGACTCAACAAGATCTGTCACACCAAGACATGAGCAGCAGATCTGACTTCCCGACGGGTCCCTGCCGGTGGGTATAAACCACATCGCTCATCGGGCGTGAATGAGACTTGAAATGATCGTGGTACTTGGCTCAGCCGTCATCGGGGATCTTACAGATCCGATCCGCCGTAACGGTCGTTATTGTGGCACGACGCTAAGCGATGTTCGCGTGGTCATGTGCCTGTACCCACATTGCGATATCGTGGAAACGACCGCTCGGCGCTCCAAAAAATGCCCGTCGTTGGGAAAATTGCGATGTGGGTACATAGCTTTAGCAGCACAAGATACGTCACACCAAGACATTAGCAGCAGATCTCAGCCGCACATGATACGTCACACCAAGACATTAGCAGCAGATCTTCTGAGGCTTAATTCCTACTTGCCAGAGTGCAGAAAAAAAAATGTGCCTAGCGGTTTATATTTTGTCCCAAAAACACGCCATGCCTGGAGATTACAGATGCCTGCGCTGCGCTAGAGCTGACTATGCCGAAATCGCACTCAGCGCATCTCCCGAGGGGATGGATTACAGATCTGATTGCTGGGTCTGGATTACTGAGTTAAAAATGGCTATTGTACCAGAATTGCTTCTCTGTGAGCTCTGAGCATTCTCTATACATCTACCAAAAGACTGTATATGCAAATTCCAAAAGTGATGTCACGCAAAACAGAGGGTCAGTGAGATGCAGATAATTCTGACTTGTATGCAGATTCGTTGCAAATTGCATGCAACTTTCAAGTGGGCCAATCAAACACACTTCCAATTTTGATGGACTAAAGGCCGTACCGATTTTTCCACTGACTTTTTTTTTTTTTCATTTTTGAGCCATCGCTTCTGCGATATTGCGCTGTGGGTGCAGGTGTAAAATTTCACAAAAGACGCTTGGGCCCTGTTTACACTTAACCAGTTATAACTTAAAGGATAACTGATTTTTAAAAGTAATGCCCATGTTTTCCTATGGCACAGTTCACACTTAACACGTTTCAACTATAATGTTTTTCACAATGCACTGCTATGGAGAAGAAAAAGAAACGCGTACCAACTGATTAAGTGTAAACGAGGCCTTAGTGGCGTGTGGGGATAACGACCGTCACAGAGGATCTTTAAGATCCCTGACGACTCCCGCGCAAAGTACTGCGATGGTTTGAACTCTAGTTCGCCCCTATGGGAACTGAAACTGGATAGGATACTGAAACTGAAACTGAATCGGATAGCACTTGTCGTTGTGGTTCATCGCTGGGATACATCTTCCTGGGTCATGGTAGCACCTGCAGCATGCAGCGCAATTTACCTTTGAGATCCGGCGCAGTACCAGCTTTCCTCTCGGGCTCCAGCGGAAATGGCCGAGTCCGATCGGGTCCACTCTGCTGCGCTGCAAGCTGGTGCTGCGCCTATGCTGGATCTCAAAGGTAAATATAATCATCTGCTGTTGTCCGGGGCTGCCAGCGCTGGATTGATGCTGCACAGGTGGACAGGGGGAGCCTCATTAGGATCCAGAGTCTTCCCTCTCCTGAAGGAAGTACCTCCCGGGGAAGGGGGGCCCTTTTCTTTATCACAGGTTCTGTGGGTGGGCGGGGTAAAGAAAAAGAATACCTGCCATGTTTGCATCAGTCTGACGTTCTCTCTATCTTTCGTAGTATGATTGGACTGATGCTGGGGACCTGCATCGCTTTCTACGTGGTGATCGGAGACCTGGGCTCATCTTTCTTTGCCCGTCTGCTTGGCCTTCAGGTAGGAAATTAAATTGGAAAACCAGCAAAGCAAACCTATTGCCACAGTTGCATTTCATCTGATTCATCTGATCAGTGGCTGGATAGAGTGCTGGTTAAGGGCTCTGTATCTGACACAGGAGACCAGGGTTCGAATCTCTGCTCTGCCTGTTCAGTAAGCCTGTACCTATTCAGTAAGGATCCTTGGGCAAGACTCCCTAACACTGCTACTGCCCATAGAGCGTGTCCTAGTGGCTGCAGCTCTGACACTTTGAGTCCATCAGGGAAAAAGCGCGATATATCTGTGTCTGTCTGATTCTGTAAGGGGTGCAACTCTGCATTACCAGGTCATAGAATGGCTTTTTCAGTGAAGAAGGACTTCTGCAGTATGTATAGCTTGCAGCTCCAGTTCCTCCTCCTGTGATATACAGCCTCAGTAAAACAATCACACGCCCCTTGCCAGGGCTGTGGAGGCGGAGCTGAGGAGGCAGAGACATTTTTGGGCACCTGGAGTTTCATAAACGTTGGAGTTGGAGTTGGATGATTTTTGCACCGCCTCACAGGCCTTCCCCCAGCTGCCAAAAACGTTGTAGAGAATTTACAGCATTAGAGCCTACAGAGCAGGACACATGGCTTAATGAATTTATTTATTATCTTTTAAAGCACACCAGAAGGGAGAGGGATATGGAGGCTGCCATATGTATGTCCTTATAAACAATACCATTTTTCTGCCTGTCTTGATGACTAATACTTTCAGCCATAGCCCCTGAACAAGCATGCAGCAGATTGTGTACCTGCATGCTTGTTTCTGGTGTGATTCAGACACTACTGCAGCCAAATAGATCAGCAGGACTGCCAGGCAACTGGTACTGTTTACAAGGAAATAAATATGGCAGCTTTAGTATCCCTCTCACTACAGGTTCCCTTTAACTGAAATAGGTAAAAATAAAAATCACCCCCCCTCCTCCAGTGATAATCAATGGAGAGATGTGCAGCATGGGGGCGCTGTTGGAACAGCCAGTTTTGAGGAGGAGGGGGGGGGGGGGGGAAGATGGCTGCCAGCAGGAAAAGGAATATAAAATATCTAGGAAATTTGCTTTAGATACAGTTTCTGCTGCTGTAATCTCCCATCGAACGATTGCTAAAAAAAAAAAACAAATTCACCTTAGTTTCATTTTTCCATCAATTCAAACTTGAAGCCTCCCACAGTCATGTTTACAGGTAGATAATATTTGCATTACAGTATAGTAAATGGTGCGACGGTCAATCTGTCTACTGGATGGCTCCCTCTAGTGCAGGGGTCTCAAACTCGCGGCCCGCGGGCCATTTGCGGCCCTCGATACAATATTTTGTGGCCCGCGCCGGCAAAAGCTTCCTTATGCTGGGTACACACTATGAGATTTTCTGGTCGATTTACTGTCAGATCGATTATTTCCAACATGTTCGATTTGCTTTCCGATCGTTTTCCGAGCATTTTCAGATCGATTTCCTATTAAAGTGCACGGAAATCGATCGGAAAATTCTCGGAAATCGATTGAAAAGCAAATCGGACATGTTGGAAATAATCGATCTGACAGTAAATCGACCAGAAAATCTCATAGTGTGTACCCAGCATTATAGTTCGCTTCAGTGCTCCCAAGTAATCCGCCGCTAAATGAGGGCTGCAGAGCCCCCAAATCAATCAATCAGCAGCTCCCCCCCCCCCCCCTCTCCACCCCATCCCTTGCATTGATTTTTATTTCAAAATCAAATTCACACTGAAGCAAACTATTTTGCCTATTTTACCTTATAGTTCGCTTCAGTGCTCCCATTACAAGTAATCCGCCGCATCCCCGCCGCAAAACGAGGGCTGCAGAGCCCCCAAATCGCCCGGGGAGCAATCCGCCAGCATTTCCTGGAAGGGGCAGAGCTTTCAGCTTCAGCTCTGCCCCTTCTGACGTCAATCGCGGCGCATCGCCCTCTCTGTGTGAAGGAAGAGTGAGAGGGGAGGGGAGGGGAGAGGCGGCGAGGCGATTGACGTCAGGAGGGGCAGAGCTGAAGCTGAAAGCTCTGCCCCTTCCAGGAAATGCCGGCGGATTGCCCCCCGGGCGATTTGGGGGCTCTGCAGTCCTCGTTTTGTGGCGGGGACACGGCAGATTACTTGTAATGGGAGCACTGAAGCGACCTATAAGGTAAAATAGGCAAAATAGTTCTCTTCAGTGTGAATTAGATTTTGAAATAAAAATCAATGCAAGGGATAAGGGGGGGGGGGGGGGGGGGGGCGGGAGCTGTTGATTGATTGATTCCCTTATACGGCCCAGCCTCATCCTGACTTTGCCTCCTGCGGCCCCCAGGTAAATTGAGTTTGAGACCCCTGCTCTAGTGGCTGGATGACCTCAAGTTTTTGAATTATTTAAGGACACCTGACCTGAAAGGAATACGGAGGTGCTGTATTTATTTCAATTTAAACCATACCAGTTGCCTGGCTGTCCTGTTGATCTCTTTGGCTGCAGTAGTGTCTGAATAACACCTGAAACAAGCATTGTGGATGATCGGACAATAATGCCATAAACACCTGATATGATGCATGCTTGTTCAGGGTCTATGACTAAAGGTATTTAAGGCAGATGATAAGCAGGATAGCCATGCAACTGGTAATGTTTAAAGCAGGGCTGTGGAGTCGGAGTCGGGGCAATTTTGGGTGCCTGGAGTCGGGAAAAAATGCACCGACTCCGACTCCTAATGAATTTAATCTGTAATTAAAATAGAAAATATGATAAAATGTGCTATGTTTCAGATAATATCATAAATAATTTACACCTACAGTAATAGCTGTGCTTAGTCCACAAAAATGAAATGAACCAATCAAAATTAGTTACTTGTGATGCTTCAATAAAGCAGTCCCCGTATTTTTAAGGTCAGATATACATATCTGATTGTGACTGTATAGATGATGTGTACACAGGAATCTCTTATATATACTAAATAACATCTATGCTGTAAGAATAAATCCTGATGTGTAGCTGTGTCACTAATAGAGATGGTCAATGAGATGGAAATAATTCTGCGTTGATTCTGATTTATGCAAATGTGCTTTGCTCATGAAATAAAATAATTTGATACGTTGTTAAAATTTGGTTTGGTGACTACGAATTAAATGGTACCAGAGAAGTATGAAAAGAAAAGTTTTATACATACCTTGGGCTTCTTCCAGCCCCCTTCAGGCTAATCAGTCCCTCACTGTCCACCTCCACCACCTGGATCTTCTGCTATGAGTCCCGGTAATTCAGCCAGTCAGCGCAGTCTGGCTACGTGCCGCTTCCACAGCCAGTAGCGTTCTGCCCTGCCTAACAGTGCTGCGCAGGTGTAGTACGCTCCCGGCGGCGGACTGTGTGCATGCGCACTACGCCAGACTGGCTCAAGTACCTGGACTCATAGCAGAAGATCCAGGTGGCGGAGGAGGACAGCGAGGGACTGATTAGCCTGAAGGGGGCTGGAGGAAGCCCCAGGTATGTATAAAACTTTCATCTGTCTCAGGTTTACTTTGTTACACAGTAGTACTATACTTTACATATGCACTCTCCACAGAGCTGCAGGGAATCCACTGAGAATGTTGAGCACATTGAGCCCAGAGGTGTTGTCTATCACCCATAAACCTGGTTCAGATTGTGCATGAAGAATGTGTAATAGAGGAAGAATCCCCTCATTCCCCTGCAGAGTACCTGCACATCACTCTTACATGTACCCACAGTTACATTGCCTAGGGCCTGATAGATGTTCTTTGTTCCGGTCTGTACCTTTTACAAGTACTCTTACCAAGGACTAGTTTTAGTCTATGACTAAAGTGAATAAATATCTACATATCCTTCTCACTTCAGTTGTCTTGTAAAATTCCTAAGCGTTGGCTGTTAAGAGACTAATTTCATGTTACATACTTTCAATCAACAAGATTGTAATATGCAAATTAGAGGAGTCGGAGTCAGTGGAATCCTAAACTGAGGAGTCGCAGTTGGTGCATTTTTGTACCGACTCCACAGCCCTGGTTTAAAGGAAATAAATATGGCAGTCTCCACATCCCTCTCGGTTCAGGTGTGCTTAATAAAGGTTTGCAGGATTAAAGAGAACATTTTTTACAGTTATTTTTTTTTACATTTTTTACAAATGTTTTTTTAAAAGGTATCCAGAAGAATACATGTAAATGCAATGACCCAAGTGGGAGGAATATTGAGGATGCTGCTTCTGCACATGATTGGCCCATGTCCAAGCTGCATGAATCCGCATACATTTGTATCAACTTGGAATTATTGTAGTGACTGGGTTAGCTGCATGCTTGTTTCAGATGTGTGATTCAGACACTACTGCAGCCAAAGAGATCAGCACGACAACCAGGCAACTGGTATTGTTTTAAGGAAAAGAAGTATGGCAGGCTCTCACTTCAGGTGTCCTATTGAAGGTGTACTGTGTGATGCCAAGATTTTTGAAATCGCTAATTTTGGTGAATGAAGGTAGAGATAGTCAGTGACAGGGGTTCTGCTAAGGTTCCTGTGGCCCAAGCAGCAAATTATGTGTGCCTCTCCAACCCCCCCCTCCCCCTCCACCACCACCAAAGAAAAAGTATAGGTCCAGTATAGGTAGGTAGTCAAAGGTGTAGTAAAAGTGTCCCCAGTATAGATAGTCCAGGTGTCCTCTCCAGTATAGATAGTCCAGGTGTCCTCTCCTTATAGGGCAGTGGTTCCCAACCCATGTGCCGCGACACATACATGTGTCGCGGCAGGTTCGGGTATGTGTCGCGGCTCTCTGAGGGGAGCAGCGCAGCGGAGGTAAAGCTGTGGGCAGCGGCGGAGAAGGGGGCCATCTCCCCCCCTTCTCTTACCTTAGGGTGCTTTGCCTTCCTCGCTCTCCCCTGCGATCTGTGTGTGCGGCGGCGTTTGGCAGCGGGCGGGACTTACCCTCCGTGTCGCTCCATGCGCCGGCCGGAAGTTCTGGTGTCGCAGCCGCTGCTCTGGTCTGGATCAGGCCAGAGTAGTGTCAAATCATCCCGCGCCGGCGACGAGACCAGACGGAGGACACGGAAGGTAAGTTCCGCCCCTCTGCCAGCCACCGCACTTCATTCCGGAGGAGAGAGCAAGGGAGGGAGAGCACTCTGAGGTGCCGCTCTCCTTCCCTCGCTCTCTCCTCCTGGGGGGGGGGGGGCTGGCTACAATATACTGTGCACATATACCTCTGGCTACATGTACCGGGGACATATACCCCTGACTACATATACCGGGGACATATACACCTGCCTACATATACTGGGGACATATACCCCTGACTACATATACTGGGGACATATACTCCTGACTACATATACTGGGGACATATACCCCCTGGCTACATATACCGGGGACATATACACCTGCCTACATATACTGGGGACATATACCCCTGCCTACATATACTGGGGACATATACCCCTGCCTACATATACTGGGGACATATACCCCTGCCTACATATACTGGGGACATATACCCCTGCCTACATATACTGGGGACATATACCCCTGGCTACATATACTGGGCACATATATCCGTGGCTACATATACTGGGGACATATACCCCCTGACTACATATACCGGGGACATATACACCTGCCTACATATACTGGGGACATATACCCCTGACTACATATACTGGGGACATATACTCCTGACTACATATACTGGGGACATATACTCCTGACTACATATACTGGGGACATATACCCCCTGGCTACATATACCAGGGACATATACCCCTGCCTACATATACTGGGGACATATACCCCTGCCTACATATACTGGGGACATATACCCCCTGACTACATATACCGGGGACATATACACCTGCCTACATATACTGGGGACATATACCCCTGCCTACATATACTGGGGACATATACTCCTGACTACATATACTGGGGACATATACCCCCTGGCTACATATACCAGGGACATATACACCTGCCTACATATACTGGGGACATATACCCCTGCCTACATATACTGGGGACATATACCCCTGCCTACATATACTGGGGACATATACCCCCTGACTACATATACCGGGGACATATACACCTGCCTACAAATACTGGGGACATATACCCCTGACTACATATACTGGGGACATATACTCCTGACTACATATACTGGGGACATATACCCCCTGGCTACATATACCAGGGACATATACACCTGCCTACATATACTGGGGACATATACCCCTGCCTACATATACTGGGGACATATACCCCTGCCTACATATACTGGGGACATATACACCCTGGCTACATATACTGGGGACATATACCCCTGGCTACATATACTGGGCACATATATCCGTGGCTACATATACTGGGCACATATACCTCTGGCTACATATACTGGGCACATATACCTCTGGCTACATATACTGGGCACATATACCTCTGGCTACATATACTGGGGACATATACCCCTGGCTACATATACTGGGCACATATATCCGTGGCTACATATACTGGGCACATATACCCCTGGCTACATATACTGGGCACATATACCCCTGGCTACATATACTGGACACATATATCCCTGGCTACATATACTGGGGACAACTGGCTTTTTGTCATTATGTGCATTTACTGGTGAAAAGCTATCTCTTATTATGTGCATTTACTGGTGAAAAGCTGTCTCTTATTATGTGCATTTACTGGGGAAACGCTGTCTCACATTACGTGCATTTACTGGTGAAAGGCTGTCTGTCATTACATGCATTTACTGGTGAAACGCTGTCTCTTATGTGCATTTAGTGGGGAAACGCTGTCTCTCATTACATGCATTTAGTCTACGTGTCACGGAGATCTGAACGTTTAGTTTGATGTGTCACGACTCCAAAAAGGTTGGGAACCACTGTTATAGAGCATTGGTGTCAGTAGGGGTGTGTAGCTTCCTGCTGCTTCCTCATCCCAACAGTCACAGGGCCAGATTTATCAAAGCATTACCGACATTTTTTTTTTCTTCTAAAACTGTTCTAACCAGCAGATGTACAGTTCTGCATGATGGTAAGAAACTTTTCAAATCCTACATAATAGCAGCAGTTTAGCGTGGATTTCTAGAGCTGCACAACAGTTAAGAAAAGTGCAAATCCATCCCTAAACCGCTGCAGATTAAGAAGTGCTTCATAGCAGTTCTCCAGATAGTGCAGTATTGCAGGCTAGATGTGATCTGTGAAGGGCTTCTCCCTAAGGGTGCATAAACACATCAGACCATAGTCTTTGGAAAATGAAAGATCACAGACCAATCTTACCCCCTTCCATGTAGTATAAGAGCCATACCTACACAGTCTATTCTATGGAGCTGAACTCCCCATCAGACAGAAATCTTTGCAAGATGCTGCACACACAGATGCCCGTACACATTCAACAGATCAGTATCTGCAAAAGATCCGTTCCTGCAGCCCTCGTTTTTCAGTGGGGATGCGGCGGTTTGCGGCTAAGGAGACTTCTGAAGCGAATTAATAGGTAAATATAGCAGAACTATTTTGCTTCAGAGTCTCTTTAAGTCATTCCTTAGGATATCTGAGACAGTTCGGCACGAATTTCTAAAAACCTACTAATATTTTGTCTGACATTACTGATAAATGTCCCCCACAGACCTGCAAATCAGTGGCCAGGAGAGCAGCGCACAGTAGCTGTGCAGCACACTTCCAATGCAGGAAATTAGTGATGACCTCACTTCTGCATCTAAAGTGTACTCTGTTGTCACTGCGTCACGATCCCGTTTTTTGGAGCATTTTTGTGTAGCAGATTACAAATATTGTTACAGTAAAGCTGTTACTGAACAGCTTCTGTAACAAAAAATGCCTGGCAAACCGCTCTGATCTAGCGTTTTTTCAGAGCGCTTTTCCACTTTCCTGTACTTTAACATTGAGGCAGAAATCTAAAAAATGCTGCAGCCCCCCGAGTTTGCGTTTGTGGAAAAAACGAGCCGCTCTGGTGTGCACCAGCCCATTCACTTCATTAGCAGAGCGGTTTTCCCCCTGCAAGCGTTTTAAAAACCGCTCCAGAGCCGCTCTGGTGTGCACCAGCCCTTATTTAGCTGAGTTTAGCTTTAGGCACCTGTGTGTACATGTGACTTTCTCAGCTTGAAGTCTGTGGTGCTTCTTCCAATCATTGTTCATCCAATCATTGTCGTGTGTTTTTTTTCTTTTGTATGTGCGTTTCCAGGTGACGGAGGGTTTTCGTATCTTCCTCCTGATTGCGGTGTCGCTGTGCATCGTCCTCCCGCTCAGCCTCCAGCGCAATATGATGGCCTCCATCCAGTCGTTCAGCGCCATGGCTCTTATATTCTACACCGTCTTCATGTTTGTGGTGAGCGTTATCGCCCTGCCGACACACACTAACCATGGACAGTCTGGGGTTAGCACTGCAATGATGTGTGTTACCGCCAGTCTGTGGAATGACAACGCAGCTACCCGTACCCTAAACTACACATCCCATTTTGATTGGCCAATTTTCCTACCTCTATGCAGTATCTACACAATCTGTTCATGGTATTCAAAACCTGTTGGCACACATAAGTGGTAAAATTAGCGAATCAAGATTGAAGGTGAGTAGCGGGCTTTAGTTCTGTGCACACACACATCCAATTTTGATTGGCCAATCACTGACCAATTTCTTCCATCTCCATGTAGTATGTGAGTCAACAGATTGTGAGTGCTTTGAACAGCTTGTGTAGGTAAGATCTTCTACTACACGGAAGTGGTAAAGTCTCGTACACACCTTCAATTTTTACTGACCAATCACTGACCAATTTTACCCTTTCCTTGTAGTATGAGAGCTTACCTACACAATCTCTTTATAGTATTCACAATCTATTGGCCCTCCTACTACATGGAAGTGGTAACATTGGCCAATCAAAATTGTATGTTTGTCTGCACCCTTAAAGAGAACCAGAGATGAAGCACCCTCTTGTATTTTACCTTATAAATCAGTGGGAACATGACAGTAAACCCCTAATCTGCTCTTTGTTTCATTGTTCTCTGTTTAATCTGACTGTTATCACCTCTGATAAGAATCCCCGACTGAGCACTCAGTCTAGCTTAACTACGGAAAGATTATAGCTGAGTCTGTCTTCTCTGGTGTCTTTTCAATCCCTAGCCTGCCCCTTGTGGCTCTGCTATAATGACTCAGCTATAATTATTCCCTGCAAAGCCAGACTGAATGCTCAGTCCGGGATTCTTATCACAGCTGATAACAGACACTTTTAGCAGTGAGGATGAAACAGAGAGCATGGTAAGTGTTTTCTCTAATGTTCTTACTGATATATATGGTAAAATACACAAGGGTGCTTTGTCTCTGGTTCCCTTTAAGGTGCCCATAAATGGTACAATTTTTAAGAAACAACCATATTTTTCATCAGATCATTCATATTGAAAGTCAATATTGTATTTAATCGGCCCACAGTATAAACATATTTAACTTATTACATCTTAACTAGTTGCGATCATATGTATGAAATAATACACCACGCGGTACAGCAAATTTTTAAGGAAACAACTGTTAATGTGATAATTCAGGTGCAATTAAAGTGCTCCAGTACCGTACTTTATAGACCTGTAAAAACAAAACATCATCGACTAACTCGCCTACTCCGTGTTCCCATCACTGTCTTTTACGCCCTGTCAGCTCTGCTGTTCCCCCGTGTTTCTTCTTGTATTAGCTGGCATCTTCATCGCTATGGCGATGACCCGGAAATTCTTCTGGGTTACTTCCAGGTCAGCGCCATAGCGATGAAGATTGCCGGCTGATAGGAGAGGACATACAGGGGAACGGCAGAGCTGACAGGGCGGAAAAGACAGTGATGGGAACTCGGAGTAGGTGAGTTATGCAGTGATGCAGCCGCAACACTCTCCAGGCGACTGGAGCGAGGCCGCGCAGGCGCAGTGGCTTGCGACATTGAAGTCACAAAAACCGGAAGTGAGCAGTGCCGGGGGACTGGAGGATCGGCTTGTACTGGCGCGGGTGCAGGACGTCCGCGGGGGACCGGTAGAAGCCCCAGGTAAATTAAAGTGAACCTCCAGACTAAAAATCTACTCGGCAGCACTGAAAAGGCTTTGTGCTTCTTTAACAGTTTCACAGCATCAGAACTTTGTTTTTATTACTAAAGTCTCATTTTTAGCGGCATAGAAGCTAAGCTCCGCCCCATCAAAGGAATCTGCCCGGGCATTTTTCCCCTGATGCTGTGCAAAGCATGATGGGATTGCTGATGATGTTGTTCTGGTTGCTTAGCAATTGCGAGGGGTGATCAGGACACAGGAAAGTTGGAGCTGTGTCTCATGCTCCCTGTCACCTGCTTTCAACCAAAAAGATGGCTGCCCCCATGAAAAAGATGGCTGCCCTCATGAAATCACAAACATTTGCTTGTTCTTTTAAAACAGGGTGGGTGAGAGATTATATTACCTATCTATTTAAATAAACATAAATAATGTACCTTAACCACCTTAGCGGTATGGACGAGCTCAGCTCGTCCATTACCGCCAGAGGGTGCCGCTCAGGCCCTGCTGGGCCGATTTTGATGAAATAAAGAGCAGCACACGCAGCCGGCACTTTGCCAGCCGCGTGTGCTGCCCAATCGCCACCGCTCTGCGGCGATCCGCCGCGAGCAGCGGCGAAAGAGGGTCCCCCCAGCCGCCTGAGCCCTGCGCAGCCGGAACAAATAGTAGGCCAGCGCTAAGGACTGGATCGGAGGCGGCTGACGTCAGGACGTCGGCTGACGTCCATGACGTCACTCCGCTCGTCGCCATGGCGATGAAGTAAGCAAAACACGGAAGGCTGCTCATTGCGGCCTTCCGTGTTACTTTTGGCCGCCGGAGGCGATCAGAAGAACGCCTCCGGAGCGCCATCTAGTGGGCTTTCATGCAGCCAACTTTCAGTTGGCTGCATGAAATAGTTTTTTTTTTATTTAAAAAAAACCCTCATGCAGCCGCCCTGGCGATCTTAATAGAACGCCAGGGTGGTTAATAACAGTATGTTTGTTTAGGCTGAAGTTCCTCTTTAAACTTTTTGTTGTTGTTGGGCTTACAATACTCTTTTGAAATACAAGGGGGCATTCCTAGGGAGGATAACTGCCATTTCCTTCCCGCCCATACGCAATGCACTAGTCACTCGATGATTTTGGCTGACTAGAATGGGGGTACTGGACTGAGAGAATTGTGCTGTGACATATGTCACAGCAACATTCATATAGCGGCAAAAATACAAAGCAGTGATCTAAAAGAGATACAAAGAGCGCTCCATAGTGTAAAACCATAAAGTAGTTTAATATGCGCAAGTTAAAAATGTACTCACAAGATGAAAGACGTAAAAAAGCTTATAGGAAGCCTGCAGACACCTTTATCCCTCCTATAGCGTGGGCACCGCCAGGCTGTGGCCAGCAGCGTGTCGTCCGATGTTCTGGAAAGCCTCTCGCTGGTGGGGGGCGTGTCCGCTATCACGACGTGCCTCTAGCGTGATGACGCGTTTCGGCATCCCTGCCTTCGTCAGATCACGCTAGGGCACGGGGCACGAGAGTTTAAAATTGCAATGTTCCGCCCACATACGGAAATGTGTTGTGGTGGGCGGAGAGCAGTGCTAGGCTTGCATAGGGCGGAGTTCCGCCTATGTGAAAGATATAGTTAATCGTCAAATCCTAGGGGACGGCTGGGCTTGTGATATTTTTGTCCCGCCTCAGGTTGCTATGGCAGCGGCCGGGACGCTCATATGGAGGAAACTCCAGTCGTAAAAATATATATATAGAGCAGCACGCTTGCGTGCAAATGTAACCATCAACCAGGTATCTCTAGTTGAAGCTGGCATAACCTCATTGTAATGGATAACACAATTATATATACACCCATGTATGTGCATAAAAAACAGTATGATGCTCCTCCTCTTATTAACAAATTAAAAATGACAGTCAGATCTCATCAATCTCATTTGAGCAGTAATGGATGAATGCAAAAGAGGGAGGGAGGAACGGGATGGAAATATAAATTATGCAAAATACAAGCGGGATCTTCCGGGCGGGATCAAAATGATACGATCCATTGAATATAAAACTCATCCCAATATTCAGAAGTTTACCCCGTATAGATGATTGTGTTAATTTTCCTCTGCCCAGATATAGTAGCCCAAACTAGAGACCTGATATTTTACACTTGCCACTAAATCGTATCATTTTGATCCCGCCCGGAAGATCCCGCTTGTATTTTGCATAATTTATATTTCCATCCCGTTCCTCCCTCCCTCTTTTGCATTCATCCATTACTGCTCAAATGAGATTGATGAGATCTGACTGTCATTTTTAATTTGTTAATAAGAGGAGGAGCATCATACTGTTTTTTATGCACATACATGGGTGTATATATAATTGTGTTATCCATTACAATGAGGTTATCCCAGCTTCAACTAGAGATACCTGGTTGATGGTTACATTTGCACGCAAGCGTGCTGCTCTATATATATATTTTTACGACTGGAGTTTCCTCCATATGAGCGTCCCGGCCGCTGCCATAGCAACCTGAGGCGGGACAAAAATATCACAAGCCCAGCCGCCCCCTAGGATTTGACGATTAACTATATCTCTCACATAGGCGGAACTCCGCCCTATGCAAGCCTAGCACTGCTCTCCGCCCACCACAACACATTTCCGTATGTGGGCGGAACATTGCAATTTTAAACTCTCGTGCCCCGTGCCCTAGCGTGATCTGACGAAGGCAGGGATGCCGAAACGCGTCATCACGCTAGAGGCACGTCGTGATAGCGGACACGCCCCCCACCAGCGAGAGGCTTTCCAGAACATCGGACGCCACGCTGCTGGCCACAGCCTGGCGGTGCCCACGCTATAGGAGGGATAAAGGTGTCTGCAGGCTTCCTATGAGCTTTTTTACGTCTTTCATCTTGTGAGTACATTTTTAACTTGCGCATATTAAACTACTTTATGGTTTTACACTATGGAGCGCTCTTTGTATCTCTTTTAGATCACTGCTTTGTATTTTTACCCTATTGGAGAGCGGCTCCATGGTCACCATCTGATACCTAAGCGGTGTGGACAGTCTATTGGAGCGCTAGACACATCTTTTTCTATTATTCATATAGCGGCACCTAGAACAATCAAACCCTCTTTCAGTTCAAGGGTACTCGGAGACAAAAAAACAACGTTTTCTACATACCTGGTGCTTCCTCCAGCCCTGTGTGCACAGATTGCTCCCACGTCGCTCTCCTCCGTCTTCTCAGATTGCTCCCACGTCGCCGTCTTCTCCAGCTCCAGTACCGGGTCCTGTTAGTTCTGCCAGTCGTGGCCAGTCTGCGCAAGAGGAAGTGTGCTCGCTTCGCATCTCTCCGGTGGCCGCTGGAGAGATACGTAAAAGCGCACTTCCTGCTTCACTCAACAGTCCTCTAGAGACCTCAGTGATTGGGAACTGAGTGTATTCCTAGTTAGCAACACAGATAGGCAAAAATAAATAAGGGGAGTACAGCTCCAGGTCACGATACTTAAAGAGGAACTGCCGCGAAAATGTTAAAATTTAAAACACATACAAATAAGACGTTCATTTCTTCCAGAATACATTGAGCCGTACATTACTTTTTTTCCTGTGTTGCTGTCACTTACAGCAAGTATTAGAAATCTGATATTACCGACAGGTTTTGGGCTAGTCCATCTCACCATAGGGGATTCTCAGCATGGCCTTTATTGTTAATGAAGACACTCCCCTGAAAAAGATTTATACAAAGATGCTGGCCAGCCTCCCTGCTCCCTGTACACTTCTTTGGCAGTTGGACGGAGCAACTGCCATTCACTAAGTGCTTTTAAACATAAAGAAAACTCGGAGAAACCCCCCCCCCCCTTCCCCCCATGAGAAGATGGGTTAGTCCAAAATCGTAATGTCAGATTTCTACTACTTAATGTCAGTGACAGCAACATGGGAGAAAAGTCCTTTATGGCTCATTTTACTCTGGAAGAAACATACTTATTATTTGTATATGTTTACATGTATTTAAAATTTTAAGATTTTCGCGACAGAGGTCCTTTTAAGAAGAGCTGTAGTGAAAATAATGTAATGAATAAATCTGCTTTTTCCACTGGAACCCGAGCTCATCCGTGCTAGTGCCCATGTGCAAGCTGTCCACAAGCGGCTTTTCTGGGGTCCCAACTTTGGAACTGGCTGGTGAAGGAGGACGGGGGAAGCCTTTCCAGGATCCAGGGGCTTCCTCCTCCTAAGGGTGAGTACCCCATAGGGGCAGTTTTTCCCTTCAGGTACACTTTATAGCGGATCTGAACTCAGAACTTCCCCTCTGCTGTAATAGATAATCAACAGCATAATAACCTTTACAGAAAAACATTTATTTGTTACAGCTGCTACAAATCCTGCATTAAATCTTCAGTGTGTCTACTTCCTGCTTTCATGGAAGCAGACATAGGGTTAACATCCTGTGTTTACAAATTAGCAGCTCTGCCACAGCAATCAGGTGACACAGCACAGAGATCAAATTACAGTTGGAATTAGTCACAGATGAGGGAGAATTAGGCAGGCTAAACTCAGTAAATTCTCTATGTTGTCCTTCTGTGTTGTGCAAGAGTTCAGGTCCACTTTAAGTAAATGTCTGCATTAGACCTGTGCAGAGTTTGCCCTCATGTCTGCTCTCTCTCCTGTCTGCAGATTATCCTCTCCTCGTTCAAACATGGCCTCTTCAGCGGACAGTGGATGCAGCAGGTCAGTTACGCCCGCCTGGAGGGCGTTTTCCGGTGCATTCCCATCTTCGGCATGTCCTTCGCCTGCCAGTCGTAAGCATCTCCATATTGTCACAATTTGTTAATTGACATTTCTCAGCTTCTCCTGAAACATCCACACACGCACAGAGGAGATCTTTCTTTGTGAAGAACACGTCTAGGGGTTTCAATGACAGCAAACTGCGGTCAGCAGGGCTGTGTACTGTACACCCTCTACCCCTTTAAGCACACTGGCTGGTGCTGTGGCTAATGAGGATCTGGTAAGTCCTGGCAACAGGACTTTTTGCTGCCTGAGGCAAACTTGTGAGGATGCCCCCCTCCCCTCCTAAATTGGAATGGTCGCACAGCACCCAACAATTTGCACCACACGTTATCGCTGCGGTGAGCCCTCCCCAAAACACCCTCAGTATAGGTAGGTAGCCAGTTCTAGGTGCCCCAAGTGTTGTTAGTTACAGTATAGGTTAGCCAGGTACAGTTGCTCCCAGTATAGGTTGGCCAGGCACTCTCTCCGCTTCCTGTTTCTGCCTGGTGCTGTCCCCAGACTTCTGCCGCCTGAGGAAGTCGCCTCACTTGGCATCATGGACGGACCGGGTCTGCCTGGCATATGACTTGGCTTCCTGGCATGGAACCCAATGCCCCGCCCCTCACGCCCATTCTGGCCTGCCATGCCAAACTCTTCTTTTCTAAGCTTGCCCTCCGGTAATGCCATCACTTGCAGACCAGTACTGGAGTCACATACAGGGGTTGGACAAAATAATGGAAAACACCTTGAAAATCAACAAAATATATTTTAATATGGTGTAGGTCCACCTTTTGAAGCCTCAATTCTCTGAGGTATTGAATCATACAAATTATGAATTGTTTCCAAAGGAATTTTAGCCTTTTCTTCAGTTAAAACTCCCTCTAGTCCAGGCAGCGGAAATCGACTTCTTACTTGAATCTCTAATAACGACCATAAATGCTCAATAATGTTGAGGTCTGGGGATTGTGGTGGTCAGATGAGATGCTCAACTTCATTAGAATGTTCCTCGTGCCATTCTTTAACAATTCTAGCTGTATGGATTGGGGCATTATCATCTTGAAAGATGGCATTCCCCTCCAGAAACAGTTCTTGAACCATAGGATGTACTTGGTCGCCCAAAATTCCTAAATAGTCTCGGCTGTTAATTCTTCCATGAAGGGAAATCATTGGCCTGGCGGATTTCCAAGAAATAGCACCCCAGATCAGTACAGAACCACCGCCATGTTTTATGGTTGGGAGAAGGCAGTCTGGATGAAATGCTTCTTTCAGCTGTCTCCAAACGTACACTCGGCCGGAGGTCGGAAATAAGGTAAACGATCATTCGTCAGAGAAAATCAAATTTTTCCACTGCTCGAGGGACCAATTTGTGGTGGTTTCTACACCACTCTAAACGCTTTGAAACCTTTGCCTTTGAGAGCAGAGGTTTTCTAATTGCAGTTCTTCCGTGGAATCTATATTTTTGCAGCTCCCGACGAACAGTTTTTGTGGAGACTGGGTTCTGTAGGTGTTTATTCAGCTCTGAAGTGATTTTAGGAGCTGTGGTCTTGCAAGCTTTTCTAACAATTCGCTTTAGAGTCCAATGGTCTCTCTCAGACAATTTCCACTTTCGGCCACTACTGTGCTTTGCTAAGGACGTTTTTCCTTCTCTTTCAAAGGCAATCATTACTTTTGAGACAGTACCTCTTGAAATGCCAAGCATTCCGGCAGTTTCTGTTACAGTAGCGCCTGCCATACGAGCACCAACAATTTGGCCTCTTTGAAAGTCTGAGAGATCTTCCATTTTTATAACTTATAACCAACTTTGGTTTAAATATCTATAAAAAAACAATTATTTTAATTACACATATCAAATAACAAAAATAATAAACAAAACAAATTTAACATATGTCAAGTTTTGATTGCTTAAAGTGAACCAGAGACGAAGCACCTTCATGTATTTTACCATATATATCAGTTGGAACATTAGAGAAAACATCTACCCTGCTCTCTGTTTCATCCTTTACTGCTCAGCCTGCTTCTTATCAGCCATGTTAAAATCCATGACTGAGCATTCAGTCTGGCTTTGCTCAGGAATCATTATAGCTGAGTCATTATAGTAGAGCCAGAAGGGGGCAGGCTTGGGCTTGAAAAGACATCAGAGAAGAAAGGTTCAGCTATAATGATTCCTGAGAAAAGCCAGACTGAATGCTCAGTCTGGGATTTTATCAGGGCTGATAGCAAGCAAGCTGAACAGTTAAGAATGAATCAGAGAGCAGGGTAGGTGTTTTCTCTAATGTTCCCACTGATATATATGGTAGAATACATGAGGGTGCTTCGTCTCTGGTTCACATTAACCACTTGATGACTGTAGTGTTAAACCCCCCTAAAGACCAGGCACTTTTTTTCTGTATTGGGCAGTGCAGGCTTTTCAGCCTCCTGCACAGCCCAGCTAAGGAGTATGGCAATTGGACTCACCTCCTATTTTTGTCCCTAAGGGGTCATGCTGCCGGAGGGGTCCGATCGCCGAGGTCACTTTAATTTATTTTTTTCTTCAGCCTCTTAGAGGCTCTCATTGCCGCCGTCCCCCTCCCTCTTCATCCCTCCTCCCCTCTGCCTAAAGAATTGAGCAGGACGGTGATCCGTCCTGCTTTCCGCCTCTCATAGGAATCAGCCTATGAGAGGACGGCGATCGCCGATCTTGTACAGCGCTGCTGGAGACTGCAGCACTGTACGCATGTCAACAAAGGGGAGTTCTTTCCCCTTTCGTTTACAAGCAGCCTGCTAGCCGCGATAGGCGGCTAGCAGGCTTATCACTCTAATAACTCCGTTCCGTGAAGTAGCAGGGAACAATCGCGCATGCGCGCGGCAGTTCCCTGGGAAACTGCAGCCCCAGAACTTGATGCCAATTGGCATTAGGCGGTCCTGGGGCTGCCGCCGCGGCCACGCCAGCCGGTCGTAAAGTAGTTAAAACATGTTCAAAGATTATGATGCCAAAATGTTAGGTGTTTCCATTATTTTGTCCAACCCCTGTAGCTGTCACATGGGGAGGGGAGCGGGAGCTGGTAGTGGAGGATAGTGATTCTTATGTAAGGCCCAGTGCACACCGAGCGGTTTTTGGAGCGATCCGCCGGCTGCATCCGCCTGTAAAAATGCTTGGCTAATGTATTGCAACGGGATGGTGCACACCGGCGGTTTGAGGTTTTTGCCCAGCCGCAAACGCGCCTCCTGCTGCACGTTTGCAGTTTTCTGAAGCGTTTCGTCCTTAATGTAAAGTATAGGAAAAAACGCAAACCGCTCTGAAAAACGCTACTTCAGAGCGGTTTGCCAGGCGTTTTTGTTACAGAAGCTGTGTTCCTTTTTTTCTTTCTCTGCCTGAAAGAGTTAAATATCAGGTACGCAAGTGGCTGACTCAGTCCTGACTCAGACAGGAAGTGACTACAATGTGACCCTCACTGATAATAAATTCCAATTATAAAACACTTTCCTAGCAGAAAATGGCTTCTGAGAGCAAGGAAGAGATAAAAAGGGGAATTTCTTATCAGTGAAGATCACACTGTAGCCACTTCCTGTCTGAGTCAGGACTGAGTCAGCCACTTGCGTACCTGATATTTAACTCTTTCAGGCAGAGAAAGAAAAAAAGGAACACAGCATAGTTATTTGTGTGCTAGGCACTGTACATACACATGTCTATCTCATCATGTCACATGTCACTTCAGGTATCCTTTAAATCTTTCTGTACTAGAAACAATATGAGACTAATTTCTTTGCTACTAATGTTATACTCCTTAGCTGTACTACACATAGAATTCATTATCTCATAAGTTTATTTTCACTGCAGATTCCCTTTAAATCAAACCTGAAGCTGGGAAAAAACATATGATATGAATGGTATGTGTAGTATGGATAATGGTAGAACATTAGTAGCAAAGAAAAGAGTCTCATATATTTATTTTCAGTTATATAGCATTTTTTTACCCTCTTTCCTTGAAAATAAGACCTAACCTGAAAATAAAACCTAGCTGGAATTTTGAGCAAGCATGAAATATAAGCCCTACCCCAAAAATAAGCCCTAGCGGAAGTTAAAGAGTAGGAAGAGGCGATCAGCAAGCGGGGACACAGCGGTGCAGTGCTGATCAGGCACCAGTCCTGTCATCCCAGCACAGAGCAAGGTTATCAGCTGTGTGCAGAGGTGACAGGGCAGGTGCCTGATCAGTACATTGCCCAGGAGGAAGAGGCGATCAGCAAGCGGGGACACAGCGGTGCAGTGCTGATCAGGCACCAGTCCTGTCATCCCAGCACAGAGCAAGGTTATCAGCTGTGTGCAGAGGTGACAGGGCAGGTGCCTGATCAGTACATTGCCCAGGAGGAAGAGGCGATCAGCAAACGGGGACACAGCGGTGCAGTGCTGATCAGGCACCAGTCCTGTCATCCCAGCACAGAGCAATGTTATCAGCTGTGTGCAGAGGTGACAGGGCAGGTGCCTGATCAGTACATTGCCCAGGAGGAAGAGGCGATCAGCAAGCGGGGACACAGCGGTGCAGTGCTGATCAGGCACCAGTCCTGTCATCCCAGCACAGAGCAAGGTTATCAGCTGTGTGCAGAGGTGACAGGGCAGGTGCCTGATCAGTACATTGCCCAGGAGGAAGAGGCGATCAGCAAGCGGGGACACAGTGGTGCAGTGCTGATCAGGCACCAGTCCTTTCATCCCAGCACAGAGCAAGGTTATCAGCTGTATGCAGGGAAGACAGGGCAGGTGCCTGATCAGTACATTGCACAGGAGGAAGAGGCGATCAGCAAGCGGGGACACAGCGGTGCAGTGCTGATCAGGCACCAGTCCTGTCATCCCAGCACAGAGCAAGGTTATCAGCTGTATGCAGGGAAGACAGGGCAGGTGCCTGATCAGTACATTGCACAGGAGGAAGAGGCGATCAGCAAGCAGGGACACAGCGGTGCAGTGCTGATCAGGCACCAGTCCTGTCATCCCAGCACAGAGCAAGGTTATCAGCTGTGTGCAGGGGTGACAGGGCAGGTGCCTGATCAGTACATTGCACAGGAGGAAGAGGCGATCAGCAAGCAGGACACAGCGGTGCAGTGCTGATCAGGCACCAGTCCTGTCATCCCAGCACAGAGCAAGGTTATCCGCTGTGTGCAGGGGTGACAGGGCAGGTGCCTGATCAGTACATTGCCCAGGAGGAAGAGGCGATCAGCAAGCAGGGACACAGCGGTGCAGTGCTGATCAGGCACCAGTCCTGTCATCCCAGCACAGAGCAAGGTTATCAGCTGTATGCAGGGGTGACAGGGCAGGTGCCTGATCAGTACATTGTACAGGAGGAAGAGGCGATCAGCAAGCAGGACACAACAGTGCAGTGCTGATCAGGCACCAGTCCTGTCATCCCAGCACAGAGCAAGGTTGTCAGCTGTGTGCAGGGGTGACAGGGCAGGTGCCTGATCAGTACATTGCCCAGGAGGAAGATGTGGCCAGCAAGCGGGGACACAACAGTGCAGTGCAGATTGGGCACCAGTCCTGTCATCCCAGCACAGAGCAAGGTTATCAGCTGTGTGCAGGGGTGACAGGGCAGGTGCCTGATCAGTACATTGCCCAGGAGGAAGAGGCGATCAGCAAGCAGGACACAGCGGTGCAGTGCTGATCAGGCACCAGTCCTGTCATCCCAGCACAGAGCAAGGTTATCAGCTGTGTGCAGGGGTGACAGGGCAGGTGCCTGATCAGTACATTGCCCAGGAGGAAGATGTGGCCAGCAAGCAGGGACACAACAGTGCAGTGCTGATCAGGCACCAGTCCTGTCATCCCAGCACAGAGCAAGGTTATCAGCTGTGTGCAGGGGTGACAGGGCAGGTGTCTGATCAGTACATTGCCCAGGAGGAAGATGTGGCCAGCAAGCGGGACACAACAGTGCAGTGCTGATCAGGCACCAGTCCTGTCATCCCAGCACAGAGCAAGGTTATCAGCTGTGTGCGGGGGTGACAGGGCAGGTGTCTGATCAGTACATTGCCCAGGAGGAAGATGTGGCCAGCAAGCGGGACACAACAGTGCAGTGCTGATCAGGCACCAGTCCTGTCATCCCAGCACAGAGCAAGGTTATCAGCTGTGTGCAGGGGTGACAGGGCAGGTGCCTGATCAGTACATTGCACAGGAGGAAGATGTGGCCAGCAAGCGGGGACACAGCGGTGCAGTACTGATCAGGCACCAGTCCTGTCATCCCAGCACAGAGCAAGGTTATCAGCTGTGTGCGGGGGTGACAGGGCAGGTGTCTGATCAGTACATTGCCCAGGAGGAAGAGGCGATCAGCAAGCGGGGACACAGCGGTGCAGTGCTGATCAGGCACCAGTCCTGTCATCCCAGCACAGAGCAAGGTTATCAGCTGTGTGCAGGGGTGACAGGGCAGGTGCCTGATCAGTACATTGTCCAGGAGGAAGATGTGGCCAGCAAGCGGGACACAACAGTGCAGTGCTGATCAGGCACCAGTCCTGTCATCCCAGCACAGAGCAAGGTTATCAGCTGTGTGCAGGGGTGACAGGGCAGGTGTCTGATCAGTACATTGCCCAGGAGGAAGATGTGGCCAGCAAGCAGGGACACAGCGGTGCAGTGCTGATCAGGCACTGATCCTGTCATCCCAGCACAGAGCAAGGTTATCAGCTGTGTGCAGGGGTGACAGGACAGGTGCCTGATCAGTACATTGCCCAGGAGGAATATGTGGCCAGCAAGCGGGGACACAGCGGTGCAGTGCTGATCAGGCACTGATCCTGTCATCCCAGCACAGAGCAAGGTTATCAGCTGTGTGCAGGGGTGACAGGGCAGGTGCCTGATCAGTACATTGCACAGGAGGAAGAGGCGATCAGCAAGCGGGGACACTGCAGTGCTGATCAGGCACCAGTCCTGTCATCCCAGCACAGAGCAAGGTTATCAGCTGTGTGCAGGGGTGACAGGACAGGTGTCTGATCAGTACATTGCCCAGGAGGAAGATGTGGCCAGCAAGCGGGGACACAGCGGTGCAGTGCTGATCAGGCACCAGTCCTGTCATCCCAGCACAGAGCAAGGTTATCAGCTGTGTGCAGGGGTGACAGGGCAGGTGCCTGATCAGTACATTGCCCAGGAGGAAGATGTGGCCAGCAAGCGGGGACACAGCGGTGCAGTGCTGATCAGGCACCAGTCCTGTCATCCCAGCACAGAGCAAGGTTATCAGCTGTGTGCGGGGGTGACAGGGCAGGTGCCTGATCAGTTCAGTAGCATACTTTCAAATCCAGGAACAGCACAGTACAAAGAAACAGGAAATGTTCTGCTGAGAAGACACTTCCTGCAAGAAATATAAGACATCCCCTGAAAATAAGCCCTAGTGCAGCTTTTAGAGCAAAAATGTATATAGGACACTGTCTTATTTTCTGGGAAACACAGTAATAACATTGCATAATTCTGACACAGTTGCACATTTAACAGCATACTGTTTCTATGAAACAAGAAGCAGAAATAATGGTGTACGTAAGGAATCGGCGCAGGAGACTTGGGCTCCGGATACAGCAGGTATATGGCTGATCCTGCTTCTGCACAAGTCCCGGCCGTGTTAAATTATATTCCCCCTCCAGGCCGCCATTGATGGTGGGGAATGAAATAATTTGGCTTCCAGCGACTGCTGGAGGCTGAATTATTGTGTTTGATAAGTAACTTCAGCGCCGTCTTCGGACGGCGATGAAGTTTCTCACTGCTGCTCCCAAGTCTCCTGCGCTGGAAACTTTTCTGCAGTAAAACCTTATCTTAAGCGGCCTTTCTCTGTTTCTTGGCTGTTTAAAGAGAACCAGCGACTAAGCACCCTCATGTATTTTACCATATATATAAATGGGAACATGACCGTAAACACCTACTCTGCTCTTTGTTTCATCTTTCATTGCTCAGTCTTCTTGTTATCAGCTCTGATAAAATCTCCGACTGAGCATTCAGTCTGGCTTTGCCCGGAATGATTATTATAGCTGAGTCAGTTTTCTGTGATGTCTTTTCAAGCCCAAGTCTGCCCTCTTGTGGCTCTGCATACTGCTATGTATCCTCACGGCAGGAAAGCAGAGCCAGGAGGGGGCGGGCTTGGGCTTGAAAAGACATCACAGAAGACTGACTCGGCTATAATCACTCCGGGGCAAAGCCAGACTGAATGCTCAGTTGGGGATTCTACACATACAATTCATTATATCCTAAGTTTATTTTCACTTTTGGTTTGCTGTTAAAACTTGTCTGAGGAACTCTTCACACAAGTACGCATACACTGCCTCTCCTTATTTCTAAGTGAATGACTGTGCTGCTGTATGTGCAGAATCATTCACTGAAGTCAGTCCAATGTCAGCAATCATTCATAACCATTTGTACTTCTGTAGTGAAAATAACATAATGAATAGAATTGTGGTTTTTTTTTTTTTTTTTTTACGGTATTCATTTATAGATGTTTGTTTGCTCATTTTAAAATCTTTCCTCTCCCTGGTTTACATTCTGAAATTTATCACAAGTGGTGACATCTTTAGTCCTGCCGGGTGATCTCTGCCAAATGTTTGTTTTCTGTGCGCTCTAAATCCAGCAGATAAAGGCAAGGAGTAGTTTATTGAACGATGTATCCAAATACACCTAAAATCACATGGCTAATCCATTTGTTTGATGTCATTAGGCGATATGGGATTGTAGCGGTATTACCTTCTTTCTAATTCTACAATATGTCACTACAGTGCCTCTTTAATTCACAGGCTTTCCAGTAAACACCCCACTCCCCTCATGCTCTCTTCAGTTACAAAATCAGGAAATAAAATGTTTAGTTTTTTTCTTTGGTGATGATTAAAAGTGATGTGGAATTTGTGACCTGGTTCGGCAGGTGCACCTATCATATGTATCGTATACCTGCGGATGTACAATACGAGCCCTCTGTGATCTGGGCTCGCGGTTGCACATATACCCGCCAATGTACAATATGAGCCCTCTGTGACCTGGGCCGCCGGTTGCACATATACCTGCGGACGTACAATACGAGTCCTCTGTGACCTGGGCTGGCGGTTGCACATAAACCCGCGGATGTACAATACGAGGCCTCTGTGGCCTGGGCCGGCGGTTGCACATACACCTGTGGGTGTACAATACGAGCCCCCTGTGACCTGGGCCAGCGGTTGCACATATACCCGCGGATGTACCTTACGAGCCCTCTGTGGCCTGGGCCGGCGGTTGCACATATACCCGCGTATGTACAATACGAGCCCCCTGTGACCTGGGCCGGCGGTTGCACATATACCTGCGGATGTACAATACGAGTCCTCTGTGGCCTGGGCTGGCGGTTGCACATAAACCCGCGGATGTACAATACGAGGCCTCTGTGGCCTGGGCCGGCGGTTGCACATACACCTGTGGGTGTACAATACGAGCCCCCTGTGACCTGGGCCGGCGGTTGCACATATACCCGCGTATGTACAATACGAGCCCCCTGTGACCTGGGGCGGCGGTTGCACATATACCTGCGGATGTACAATACGAGCCCTCTGTGGCCTGGGCCGGCGGTTGCACATATACCCGCGGATGTACAATACGAGCCCTCTGTGACCTGGGCCGGCGGTTGCACATATACCCGCGGATGTACAATACGAGCCCTCTGTGATCTGGGCCGGCGGTTGCGCATATACCCGCGGATGTATAATACGAGTCCTCTGTGGCCTGGGCCGGTGGTTGCACATATACCCGCGGATGAACAATACGAGCCCTCTGTGGCCTGGGCCGGCGGTTGCACATATACCCGCGGATGTACAATACGAGCCCTCTGTGGCCTGGGCCGGCGGTTGCACATATACCCGCGGATGTACAATACGAGCCCTCTGTGACCTGGGCCGGCGGTTGCACATATACCCGCGGATGTACAATACGAGCCCTCTGTGGCCTGGGCCGGCGGTTGCACATACACCTGCGCATGTACAATACGAGCCCCCTGTGACCTGGGCCAGCGGTTGCACATATACCTGCAGATGTACAATACGAACCCACTGTGGCCTGGGCCGGCGGTTGCACATACACCTGTGGGTGTACAATACGAGTCCTCTGTGACCTGGGCCGGCGGTTGCACATACACCTGTGGGTGTACAATACGAGGCCTCTGTGGCCTGGGCCGGCGGTTGCACATGTACCCGCGGATGTACAATACGAGCCCCCTGTGACATGGGCCGGCGGTTGCACATATACCCGCGGATGTACACTGCGATCCTCCTGTGGCCTGGGCTGGCGGTTGCACATATACCCGCGGATGTACAATACAAGCCCTCTTTGACTTGGGCCGGCGGTTGCATATATACCCACGGATGTACAATATGAGCCCTCTGTGGCCTGGGCCAGCGGTTGCACATATACCCGCGGATGTACAATACGAGACCTCTGTGACCTGGGCTGGCGGTTGCACATAAAACCGCGGATGTACAATACGAGGCCTCTGTGACCTGGGCTGGCGGTTGCACATATACCCGCGGATGTACAATACGAGCCTCTGTGACCGAGGCTGGCGTTTGCACATATACCCGCGGTTGTACAATACGAGTCCTCTGTGGCCTGGGCTGGCGGTTGCACATAAACCCGCGGATGTACAATACGAGCCCTCTGTGACCTGGGCCGGCGGTTGCACATATACCCGCGGATGTACAATACGAGCCCCCTGTGACCTGGGCCGGCGGTTGCACATATACCTGCAGATGTACAATACGAGTCCTCTGTGGCCTGGGCCGGCGGTTGCACATATACCCGCGGATGTACAATATGAGCCCCCTGTGACCTGGGCCGGCGGTTGCACATAAACCCGCTGATGTACAATACGAGCCATCTGTGACCTGGGCCGGCGGTTGCACATATACTGGCGGGTGTACAATACGAGCCCTCTGTGACCTGGGCCGGCGGTTGCACATATACCGGCGGGTGTACAATATAAGCCCTCTGTGGCCTGGGCCGGCGGTTGCACATACACCTGTGGGTGTACACTGCGAGCCCCCCGTGACCTGGGATGGCGGTTGCACATATACCCGCGGATGTACAATACGAGCCCTCTGTGACCTGGGCCGGCGGTTGCACATATACCCGCGGATGTACAATACGAGCCCTCTGTGACCTGGGCCGGTGGTTGCACATATACCCGCGGATATACAATACGAGTCCTCTGTGACCTGGGCCGGCGGTTGCATATAAACCCGCGGATGTACAATACGAGCCCTCTGTGGCCTGGGCCGGCGGTTGCACATACACCTGCGCATGTACAATACAAGCCCTCTGTGGCCTGGGCCGGCGGTTGCACATACACCTGCTGATGTACAATACGAGCCTCTGTGACCTGGGCCGGTGGTTGCACATATACCCGCGGATTTACAATACAAGCCCTCTTTGACTTGGGCCGGCAGTTGCATATATACCCGCGGATGTACAATATGAGCCCTCTGTGGCCTGGGCCGGCGGTTGCACATATACCCGCGGATGTACAATACGAGCCCTCTGTGGCCTGGGCCGGCGGTTGCACATAAACCAGCGGATGTACAATACGAGACCTCTGTGACCTGGGCTGACGGTTGCACATATACCCGCGGATTTACAATACAAGCCCTCTTTGACTTGGGCCGGCAGTTGCATATATACCCGCGGATGTACAATATGAGCCCCCCGTGACCTGGGATGGCGGTTGCACATATACCCGCGGATGTACAATACGAGCCCTCTGTGACCTGGGCCGGCGGTTGCACATATACCCGCGGATGTACAATACGAGCCCTCTGTGGCCTGGGCCGGTGGTTGCACATATACCCGCGGATATACAATACGAGTCCTCTGTGACCTGGGCCGGCGGTTGCATATAAACCCGCGGATGTACAATACGAGCCCTCTGTGGCCTGGGCCGGCGGTTGCACATACACCTGCGCATGTACAATACAAGCCCTCTGTGGCCTGGGCCGGCGGTTGCACATATACCCGCGGATGTACAATACGAGCCCTCTGTGACCTGGGCCGGCGGTTGCATATAAACCCGCGGATGTACAATACGAGCCCTCTGTGGCCTGGGCCGGCGGTTGCACATACACCTGCTGATGTACAATACGAGCCTCTGTGACCTGGGCCGGTGGTTGCACATATACCCGCGGATATACAATACAAGTCCTCTGTGATCTGGGCCGGCGGTTGCATATAAACCCGCGGATGTACAATACGAGCCCTCTGTGACCTGGGCCGGCGGTTGCACATACACCCGCTGATGTACAATGCGAGCCCTCTGTGGCCTGGGCCGGCGGTTGCACATACACCTGTGGGTGTACACTGCGAGCCCCCCGTGACCTGGGATGGCGGTTGCACATATACCCGCGGATGTACAATACGAGCCCTCTGTGGCCTGGGCCGGCGGTTGCACATACACCTGCGCATGTACAATACAAGCCCTCTGTGACCTGGGCCGGTGGTTGCACATACACCCGCGGATATACAATACGAGTCCTCTGTGACCTGGGCCGGCGGTTGCATATAAACCCGCGGATGTACAATACGAGCCCTCTGTGACCTGGGCCGGCGGTTGCACATACACCCGCTGATGTACAATGCGAGCCCACTGTGGCCTGGGCCGGCGGTTGCACATATACCCGCGGATGTACAATACAAGCCCTCTGTGGCATGGGCTGGCGGTTGCACATATACCTGTGGGTGTACACTGCGAGCCCCCTGTGACCTGGGCTGGCGGTAGCACATATACCCGCGGATGTACAATGCGAGCCCTCTGTGGACTGGGCCGGCGGTTGCACATACACCTGCACATGTACAATACGAGCCCTCTGTGGCCTGGGCCGGTGGTTGCACATATACCCGCGGATGTACAATACGAGCCACCTGTGACCTGGGCCGGCGGTTGCACATATACCCGCGGATGTACAATACGAGCCCTCTGTGGCCTGGGCCGGCGGTTGCACATACACCTGCGCATGTACAATACAAGCCCTCTGTGACCTGGGCCAGCGGTTTCACATATACCCGCGGATGTACAATACGAGCCCTCTGTGACCTGGGCCAGCGGTTTCACATATACCCGCGGATGTACGATACGAGCCCTCTGTGGACTGGGCCGGCGGTTGCACATACACCTGCGCATGTACAATACAAGCCCTCTGTGACCTGGGCCGGTGGTTGCACATATACCGGCGGGTGTACAATACGAGCCCTCTGTGGCCTGGGCCGGCGGTTGCATATAAACCCGCGGATGTACAATACAAGCCCTCTGTGACCTGGGCCGGTGGTTGCACATATACCCGCGGATATACAATACGAGCCCTCTGTGACCTGGGCTAGCGGTTGCACATATACCCGTGGATGTACAATACGAGCCCTCTGTGATTGTCATGTCATAAATGCCACCCTGGATTGGCATGAAACACTTGGCAGCTTCCTGGAAGAGCTGTAGTAAAGCATTTGAAGCAGGACGGTCCGTTATTGGATCATGTGGGGACAGAGGCTGCCTCTGTCACAGATCGGGTTACTCGGCCTGGCACATCACCCTCCATCCCGGCCTGTTCCTGGGCTGTGACTGTAACCAGATCAGGGCACTGTCTCCTGGGGGCTGGCGGATGCTCTCCATCCTTCACCACCTGGCCTAAGTGTTCACAATCCTGGAGCCCCGCTAACAGCCGTCTCTCAGCACGTCCGCTCTCCAGGAGAAGGTGTAAATGAGAGGCACGCTGCACTCCCCCCATCTGTCCTGTATACTGGATACAGCGGCTGCATCCACGGAGGAGAACACTAACCGCACAATATACTGTGTACATCGGCTGCATCCACGGAGGACAACACTATCCGCACAATATACTGTGTACAGCATCTGCATCCACGGAGGAGAACACTAACCGCACAATATACTGGGTACAGCGGCTGCATCCACGGAGGAGAACACTAACCGCACAATATACTGTGTACATCGGCTGCATCCACGGAGGAGAACACTAACCGCACAATATACTGGGTACAGCGGCTGCATCCACGGAGGAGAACACTAACCGCACAATATACTGTGTACATCGGCTGCATCCACGGAGGAGAACACTAACCGCACAATATACTGTGTACATCGGCTGCATCCACGGAGGAGAACACTAACCGCACAATATACTGGGTACAGCGGCTGCATCCACGGAGGAGAACACTAACCGCACAAAATACTGTGTACATCGGCTGCATCCACGGAGGAGAACACTAACCGCACAATATACTGTGTACAGCGGCTGCATAATACGAGGAGAACACTAACCGCACAATATACTGTGTACAGCGGCTGCATCCACGGAGGAGAGCACTAACCGCACAATATACTGTGTACATCAGCTGCATCCACGGAGGAGAACTAACCACACAATATACTGTGTACATCAGCTGCATCCACGGAGGAGAACACTAACCGCACAATATACTGTGTATATCGGCTGCATCCACGGAGGAGAACACTAACCGCACAATATACTGTGTACATCGGCTGCATCCACGGAGGAGAACACTAACCGCACAATATACTGTGTACAGCGGCTGCATCCACAGAGGAGAACACTAACCGCACAATATACTGTGTACAGCGGCTGCATCCACGGAGGACAACACTAACGGCACAATATACTGTGTATAGCGGCTGCATCCACGGAGGAGAACACTAACCGCACAATATACTGTGTACATCAGCTGCATTCACGGAGGAGAACACTAACCGCACAATATACTGTGTACATCAGCTGCATCCACGGAGGAGAACACTATCCGCACAATATACTGTGTACATCGGCTGCATCCATGGAGGGGAACACTAACCGCACAATATACTGTGTACATCGGCTGCATCCACGGAGGAGAACACTAACCGCACAATATACTGTGTACATCGGCTGCATCCACGGAGGAGAACACTAACCGCACAATATACTGTGTACAGCGGCTGCATCCACGGAGGACAACACTAACGGCACAATATACTGTGTACAGCGGCTGCATCCACGGAGGAGAACACTAACCGCACAATATACTGTGTACATCGGCTGCATCCACGGAGGAGAACACTAACCGCACAATATACTGTGTACATCAGCTGCATCCACGGAGGAGAACACTAACGGCACAATATACTGTGTACAGCGGCTGCATCCACGGAGGAGAACACTAACCGCACAATATACTGTGTACATCGGCTGCATCCACGGAGGAGAACACTAACCGCACAATATACTGTGTACATCAGCTGCATCCACGGAGGAGAACACTAACGGCACAATATACTGTGTACAGCGGCTGCATCCACGGAGGACAACACTAACGGCACAATATACTGTGTACAGCGGCTGCATCCACGGAGGAGAACACTAACCGCACAATATACTGTGTACATCGGCTGCATCCACGGAGGAGAACACTAACCGCACAATATACTGTGTACATCAGCTGCATCCACGGAGGAGAACACTAACGGCACAATATACTGTGTACAGCGGCTGCATCCACGGAGGAGAACACTAACCGCACAATATACTGTGTACATCGGCTGCATCCACGGAGGAGAACACTAACCGCACAATATACTGTGTACAGCGGCTGCATCCACGGAGGAGAGCACTAACCGCACAATATACTGTGTACATCGGCTGCATCCACGGAGGAGAACACTAACCGCACAATATACTGTGTACATCGGCTGCATCCACGGAGGAGAACACTAACCGCACAATATACTGTGTACATCAGCTGCATCCACGGAGGAGAACACTAACGGCACAATATACTGTGTACATCGGCTGCATCCACAGAGGAGAGCACTAACCGCACAATATACTGTGTACAGTGGCTGCATCCACGGAGGAGAACACTAACCACACAATATACTGTGTACAGCGGCTGCATCCACGGAGGAGAACACTAACCGCACAATATACTGGGTACAGCGGCTGCATCCATGGAGGATAACACTAACCGCACAATATACTGTGTGCATCGGCTGCATCCACGGAGGAGAACACTAACTGCACAATACACTGTGTACAGCGGCTGCATCCACGGAGGAGAACACCGCACAATATACTGTGTACATCGGCTGCATCCACGGAGGAGAACACTAACCGCACAATATACTGTGTACATCGGCTGCATCCACGGAGGAGAGCACTAACCGCACAATATACTGTGTACATCAGCTGCATCCACGGAGGACAACACTAACCGCACAATATACTGTGTACATCAGCTGCATCCACGGAGGACAACACTAACCGCACAATATACTGGGTACAGCGGCTGCATCCACGGAGGAGAACACTAACCGCACAATATACTGTGTACATCGGCTGCATCCACGGAGGAGAACACTAACCGCACAATATACTGTGTACATCGGCTGCATCCACGGAGGACAACACTAACCGCACAATATACTGTGTACATCGGCTGCATCCACGGAGGACAACACTAACCGCACAATATACTGTGTACATCAGCTGCATCCACGGAGGACAACACTAACCGCACAATATACTGTGTACATCGGCTGCATCCACGGAGGAGAACACTAACCGCACAATATACTGTGTACATCAGCTGCATCCACGGAGGACAACACTAACCGCACAATATACTGTGCACAGCGACTGCATCCACGGAGGAGAACACTAACTGCACAATATACTGTGTACAGCGACTGCATCCACTGAGGAGAACACTAACTGCACAATATACTGTGTACATCAGCTGCATCCACGGAGGAGAACACTAACCACACAATATACTGTGTACATCGGCTGCATCCACGGAGGAGAACACTAACGGCACAATATACTGTGTACAGCGGCTGCATCCACGGAGGAGAACACTAACCGCACAATATACTGTGTACATCGGCTGCATCCACGGAGGAGAACACTAACCGCACAATATACTGTGTACAGCGGCTGCATCCACGGAGGAGAACACTAACTGCACAATATACTGTGTACAGCGACTGCATCCACTGAGGAGAACACTAACTGCACAATATACTGTGTACATCGGCTGCATCCATGGAGGAGAACACTAGACGCACAATATACTGGGTACAGTGGCTGCATCCACGGAGGAGAACACTAACCGCACAATATACTGTGTACATCGGCTGCATCCACGGAGGAGAACACTAACCGCACAATATACTGTGTACATCGGCTGCATCCACGGAGCAGAACACTATCCGCACAATATACTGTGTACAACGGCTGCATCCACGGAGGAGAACACTAACCGCACAATATACTGGGTACAGTGGCTGCATCCACGGAGGAGAACACTAACCGCACAATATACTGTGTACATCGGCTGCATCCACGGAGGAGAACACTAACCGCACAATATACTGTGTACATCGGCTGCATCCACGGAGCAGAACACTATCCGCACAATATACTGTGTACAACGGCTGCATCCACGGAGGAGAACACTAACCGCACAATATACTGTGTACATCGGCTGCATCCACGGAGGAGAACACTAACCGCACAATATACTGTGTACAGCGGCTGCATCCACGGAGGAGAACACTAACCGCACATACTATCTTTTGTGTACAAAAAAAGGAATTCTTTTGTTGTATCCGATCACTGCTGTTTTTAAAGGGACCTTGAGCGGTGGACTTAAATGAAAATCAGCACTTACCTGGGGCTTCTTCCAGCCCCTTCGTAGCCCGCAAGGTCCCTCGGCGTCCTCCAGCTGTTGGCCCCGGCTGAAGTCATGCGCAATTGCCCATGCACGGCCTGTCCTCTCACCCGGCTCTATCACGCGCTTCCCGCCGTAAGCCTTCTGCGTGTGCACAGTTCAGTCTTTCGAGAACCGTGCGCGTGCAGAACTAAGGCGACACGTGCGTGACCAAGCCAGGTGCATGGCCAGGCTACACATGCACAATTCTGCACGACTATTAGATAATTCTTACCTGGGGCTTCTTCCTGCCCCCCTGTAGTCTGCTCCTCTGTGTCTGTCCTCTCCTGTCCATTCTCCTGCACTCTGCCCTGGTAAAGTCCTCTACTGAGCCAGTCGTGGACTGCTGAGCATGCGCAGACCCCCTGATCGTCCCTTTCCGTGCCCGGGATTGTTCTGTGCACGTACAGTTTGCTAAGACTGTAACTGCACATGCAGGGGATGTAACTAGAAATCACTGGGCCCCACTGCAAAACTTTGGCTGGGGCCCCCTCCCCCCTTTTCTCGCTGCATGCACAGGTAAACTGAGAACCAATGCTATTCATTTGGCTAGTGCACACTTGAATGTGTTTTCCCCATGGAGATAAAAACATACAGCAGTGAAGCACTGTAGGCAGTTTTTCTATCAATTACATTAGCTTCTGTGATAAAATGTGCATGTTTTCACACATACAGACACACTGTGTGCAAAAAGCGCATACAGAAAACTGACAGATGAGTGTGCTCCCAGCCTCAGCTTATCACACTCACTCTGCCCACCTCTGATGGAGCAGAACTGGCTCTGTAGACTCCTCCAGCATCACTACAGTACAGAGCACTTGGGGAGGGGTAGAGAGGCTGGGGTGCTGGGCCTTGTACACAAGAGCCTGCTGCACACTGAATAGAGACTGTCTACAAATCTTTGTCTGCAAAACTTTGTATGATTCCTTGTCAGTGGCTGAGCAGGTGCAGGCATTAGAATTGTGCAGACAGCAGAAAGCTTTTTCTCTCTGTGCCCTTAATTTCAACCCCCATGGGGCCCCCTGTGGCTTCTGGGCCCCCCTGCGGCTGCATCCATTGCAAAGTCTATTGTTACGCCCCTGTGCACACGGGTGCCATGACCACACATGCACAATGGCCTGCAACCCGGCTGGATCGCAAACTCCACTGCGGCGCAACAGAGGGGACTGGACTGACATGGAGGGAACTATTGGACTGCAGGGGGCTGGAGGAAGCTCCAGGTAAGTATAAATCCTTGTGATACGTTTGTCTCAGGTTTACTTTAAAGCGAGATTTTCAGCCACAAAACCAAATTCTATTTAAACCCGGCAGTGTGTTTAAAATGCTGCCATAAATCTCTCTCTGCAAGTACAAGCTCTCCAATCTATTTAGGAAATCTCTCTGCTGTAATTCTATTTTCTCACTCCCCGAGGCTCTTTTCTGTGCCATTAACAATGACCCTCCCACCTTCCTGCTTCTCACTGATTGGCTGAGCAAACTGCGGCCTAGCTGGAACATGATCCTCTGCTCACTTGTGTTTACAAGCAAGGCTGAGGTGACTCAGCGATTGGAGGAGAAAAGAAAGAAAATTGTTAAGGGAAGAAATGACATCAGGATTTAGCCTCAAACTGTGGGCAAAAGACATGGTTCCCAACAGGAACATAATTCTCTTAATTTACTATATTAAAATCACTGAAATCAAAACGTGGACAGTACAATATATATGTTTTGTAAGTAGAGCAAGTATTTATCTACTTATATATGTGTTTTTTCCCCTGGCATAGTATGGCTAATCCTGTAACCCAGGATTGTACCTTCATCCCAATCAGTAGCTGGTACTCACTTACCTACAATACATCTTTTCCTTTTTCTGAATAGATCATCAGCGTCGGTCTTTAAGGCTGGCATTGTGGTAAAACCCCTATCATAGTGTGATGTTGGGGCCATGAGTCCTGTCTGTGACCTTTGTTGCATTGTGGGAAATAACAGCTGTTTCCAACTGCCAACAAGCAGCGTTTCTCTCTGTACGCAAACAACCTTTACAGCTTTTAGCCTATCACATGGTTACTGGGTGTGTTTCTAGATAATGGCAGTTGGTGCTGTCTGTTTTTTCTAAGTCTGCCAGCACTAAAGATGTTGACTTGCAGGCTCACGGTGGATCATACAACATGAACAAATTGCATGGCGAATACCAATCATTTCTTGATCTACTTTTATTTAAACTAACTGTGCAATGTTTATTTACATCCCCCCCCACTATCTTTCAGTAAAGTTCCTGTTTAAAGAGGCCCTGTATGGACATACTGTAGAGTGCAGTAAATTATTCAGGATTTCCAATTAATTAACTTGGTTTCAGTATCATAAACCCCACCTATAGCTTATATTGGTATGTAGCCCCACCCTCCCAGTAATGCCTAGCCCAGGCTGATTTATAATGTGGCATTTTGGGATGCCAGGTATATTTTCTATTGGCTTCATAACGCTCAGTAAGCAAACATTCCGCAGAGCTACATCTGACAGGACTAAAGATGTGCCACCAGTAGTAAATGTCAGAATGTAAATATGGGTGAGGAAAGACTTTACAATGGGCAAACACTAACTAAATAATTTATAAATGAATATTGTGTAAAAAAAAAAAATTGCATTAATTGCGTTGTATTCTTTACAGTTCCTTTTTCCCATCTGTATAGACTTTTTCTGCAATTTGTACTATACAAGGCAAGACACAGAACATTTATATCACGCTTTTCTCCTGGCGGACTCAAAGCGTCAGAGCTGCAGCCACTAGGGTGCGCTCTATAAGCAGTAGAAGCACCAGGGAGTCTTGCCCAAGAACTCCTCACTTTGAACCCTGGTCTCCTGTGTCAGATCCAGCCATACAACTTTATGAACGCTATAGTCTCAGTCTGCTTGCTGCTTTCTCATCTTTAGTGTGCCTAGAAGAGTTTATCTTGGGTCAGACATAAAAATAGCTGAAAAAGTTTACTTGAAAGCCGCTAACCTCCCTCTGATTCCTGCGCATCTGGCCGTCTTATCCTATAAGCACGCCCGGGACACGTTGCCCCCTCTCCTCCTCCTCCTCTGAGCATCTGTCAGCACCTGCACTGACATCCAGCAGCAGCTAAACCTTCTCTCACACTTCCATAATGAAATGCTAACATTACACTGAGGATTTATGCTGCGGAGGAGCGAAGGGACTTAAAGGGTGCGATGTAGGCTGGAGAATTGACCGGCGGAAACATGCAGAGGTTGTGCGGCGCGCATTCTGTGCCCACCCTGGCAGGGCACCAGGATGCCCTGTGCGCAAAGCCCTCTGATCGCTGGTAATCTGCTGCCCTGGGAACGCTTAATCCTCAGCCTGTCATATTTCAAGGCCTGTGTTCCAAACTCCGCCCCTAGGAGTCTCTCTGCTTAAGTGACATGCCCTGAGACCACCCACTTTCTTACTACACACCTTTTCCTGGACCTGTGTAGCACTCCCTTTGCAAAACTCCATGTAGACGGTCCTTGGTTTAGCTAAACTTTTTTTCATTTGTGGACCACGATGGGAAATTTTACAGAGCAGCCAGACCCTTTGGTATAGGTAGCAGATGTGAACCCACTCTTCCTCTTATAGGTAGCCAGATGTTCCCCCAGTATCTGGTGGGCCCCCCAGGTTGGGTAGTAGATATGTCCCAGTATTAGGCAGTTTCCACCCAGTACAGGTAGCTTATGTGCTTCTGACCGCTCCCCCCACACCAGTACATGCAGGGTGCAAATTAAGGCCTCGTTCACATCATACGCGCTTCCGTGCGCATTTGGAAGCGCGTATGATGTGCTGAAATGCAGGAACGGCAGAAGGGCATAGACAGCCCTTCTACCGTTTACATCTACTGCACTGCGCAGCAGTAGGATGCTCTATGATGCGCTTGCGTACTGCTGCCTGCATTTTGCCCGCACCGCAGAGCTGATCCCATCACTGTCAATGGATGGGATCAGCAGGGCAGCGGCGCAGATGGCGTGCGATCGTACGCATTGCATTCGGATCACACGGCCATCTGTGCTAGCTAGATGTGTACGAGGCCTAAGGACTCAATCACACCAGTGCGCTTCTGTCCGCTTTTGTCCGCTTTACTTCTCGTCTGGAAGCCCATTGGTCTGGAAACCTCTCAGAACCAGCACCATGCGGAATCCCACAACTTGTGCAGATTTGGTGGGCATAGGAACTTGCTATGCCATGAATTATGAACAGTAGGTCAGCTGCTTCCAGGGGACCTTGATGAGATCTGTCCCTTTTGCAGCTCTGGACGAAGGTGTCAAAGCTGGAGCCGCTTGTTTCTCTTATGTCTGGCATACACGGCTCGTTTCTTCCTTATCAATCGAGCCGCTGATGGCTCGATTGATAATATCACATATATATATATATATAGAGAGAGAGAGAGAGAGAGAGAGAGAGAGAGAGAGAACAGGTCCGATGACCCGCCGGATAGATTCCCCACTCGATCCCCGCGGGCGGACAATAGCGGGGAATCGAGCGGCTGATAAGGGATGCCAGCGGGGACGAGCAAGAAACGATCTGCGCGCACGTGCGGACGAGTCGTGACACGCCGGCATAGAGCCGCTGGCTCGATCCGGCGCATAAAACTCACCGTGTATTCCCAGCATTAGACTCAGTTTTATGAGGTTTTGTCAAGCTAATCTCTGGATGGGCTATAAACCTTCCTAGAACTCTTGTGAAGCCTTTCACACCTAAGTGAAAGGTTCTGTAATTAAAAGCTATCAGTGCTTGCTGGCAGAGCCAGAAAGGAGGAGAAAAAAAAATGTTTTAAAAAATGTCATTTTTGGTATTTGCAATGGAATTTGCGTTTGTGACTCAAATGGCACATATGCGATTTTCTCAGGAACGGCGTGGGCGTCACGGGTTACACAACTTCAAAACAGATGCAACAAAATGGAGGATGTTGGCTTTCAAAAACAGTTTGTGCGCAGAGTGTTTCGTACTAGACTCTTCCACCGCCTTGAGGTATTCTCATGGAAGAGACCCCAACCTCTAATCTTTCTGCACCTGCTAGTGTACAAATCCTGCAGGGAAGGTAATCTACAGACAGTTATTCTTTGATTCTGATCGGATGATGCGCTGCAGTCTCACCTTTTTATCGTATAGAGCATAAGCAAAACCAGACAGTCATAGATGGTATCATGATGGATCAGGTGACCATCTGCTAATACATGGTCACCTTTAGACCCAGCTCTTATTATTGTCCGGGGGCAGCTGGGTATACCCTGTGCGTTATGTAAGTGCAGTACTGCCAGACTTATTTGCTTACATTGGAGGAGGGAAGTTGGGGATGCAGTGGTCCTATATATGAATGGCAGGATGTCCCTTAACCTACAGCAGGTCCGGATTTACATCACGGGAGCCTGTAGGTACAGATGTCCTAGCAGCTAGCACCCTAGACTCCGCCCTCCATGAACATACAAACCCCTGCCAAACCGCACCGCAAGTGTGCTGGCTGGCCCAGCTGTCACTTCTCCCTCACTTTCTTTGCCCGGCATAGGTAGCTACAGGTGCCCCTTAGCATTAGGCAGCCTCAATATTAAAGAGAGTCTGATGCCTTGCAAAAATCCTGTTTTTATTAGACATTTATCTTCAGCAATATGAGCATAGCTAAAACACAGCTTTCCCGAGGCAGAACGATGTAATTAAACCCTCCAAATCCCGGGACAAAATTCAATGACTTTCCAGGTTGTGGAGTTTGCTGCCCAGGGGAGGCAGAGCTTTAGCGCTATAGCTCTGCCTCCATTAGCTTCAATCCCCGCCTCTACCTGCCCCTCTCAGTGAAAAAAGACAGAGTGGAGGCAGAGCTATAGCACAAAGCTCTGCCTCTACCAGGAAATGATCCCCGAATTTTGCCCCGGGGATTTGGGGAGGTTGATTACATCGTTCTGCCGCAGGAATGCGGCGTTTTAGCTTTGCTTATACTGCTGAAGATAAATGTCAAATATAAAGAGGATTTCTAGAAGGCTTCAGTGTCTCTTTACGTAGCTAGTGGTTCCCCTGACTGAATGGAGATCTGGTCAGTGTAATACAGAGGCGGGTGAGTAACCTCTCATTTACATTCTGCTCGGGACTCTGCATAATGAAAGGAGGGGAGGCACTAGGGGATGTGAGTGAGCCGCCTTTCCACCATCAGGCGCCTGTAGGCACGTGCCTACAGTGCCTTATGGTAAATCCAGCCCTGACCTATAGAGAAACCTTAAAGAGGATCTGTATTGGAAAAAAAACGTACCTCGGGAGGTGGATGCCTCCGGATCCTATCAAGGATCCTCCTCGGCGCCATGGCAGCAGCGATAGAGCTCCCCCCGAACAGCGGGGATGTAAATATTTAGCTTCCAGGCGCCGGCTCAGTAGCGACTCTCGGCTCGGAAATAGGCGTAAATAGCCGATCGCTGTCGGTCCGCTCTACTGCGCAGGCATATGCCTCCTGCACAGTACAGCGGACCCAACTGAGATCGGCTATTACCACCTATTTCCAAGCGGAGAGCCGCAACAGCGCCCCTGCTGGAACAGGGAAATGTAAATATTGCACAGTCTGACAAATTGTTGGCTGTGCGTTCCGTGGGCTGCAGCGAGACCGCCGTGGGACGGAGGAGGACAGGGGAAGCCTCTATAGGACCCTGAGGCTACCCCCTCCCGAGGTGAGTACCCCCAGGGGCATTTTTTTTTCAATACAGAGTCTCTTTAAATGACAGGTTGGCGTCAGGCTTTTGAAACACAATGTACTAGGTAAAATGTTTCCTAAGGTGCCCATTAACAGTACAGTCTCTCAAACAATCGATTGGAGCAGGTACTGTTAATGGTGCAGATGGACGATTGTTCCATCACTTCAAATTTAGGAACGATTCTTTTAGCCATATTGGATTGCTTATAATTCTTCCCTCCCTTGGTTGGCTCCAAGCTCTTCCTGTGTGGGAAACCCACGTGTAAGTTGAACTGTTGTAACACTGTGATCTGGGTTTCAGCCCCTCCCACTCAGGCATTGTTCTGTGTGGACCCGCCCACAGAGTTAATCTTTCTACTAGGGAACTTTCAGCCAAATTTTAAAAACAATTTTTATGTATAAAATTACCCATTGTGTGTGTGTGGTTTTTTTTCCCCTGAATTTCTATTTTTTTAATTGTTATTTAATTATTTTCTCACAGCCAAGTTCTTCCCACGTATGACAGTTTGGATGAACCTTCTGTTAAAACGATGAGTTCCATCTTTGCTTCTTCTCTGAATGTCGTCACCACGTTTTATGTGCTGGTAAGTTATTCCATGAAACGGAGAGGCCTTTGCTAGCTGTTTTTATTAATGTTTACAACCAACTTCAGAAATGAGAAACTGTCATGTATTGACTGTAGCAGAGCAGGAAGTGGCCAGGGAGACATATGAAGGTGGAGTTGGATGGTCTAGCACAGGGGTCTGCAACCTTTAAGACATAAAGAGCCACTTGGACCCGTTTCCAAAAAGAGAAAAAAAACTGGGAGCCGTAAAACCATTGTAAAACAAATCGTTAGCAGATATGACCCCCATATGCACAAATCGTTAGCAGATATGACCCCCATATGCACAAATCGTTAGCAGATATGACCCCCATATGCACAAATCGTTAGCAGATATGACCCCCATATGTACAAATCGTTAGCAGATATGACCCCCATATGCACTATCCTTCAGCAGATGAGACCCCCATATGCACAAATCGTTAGCAGATATGACCCCCATATGCACAATCCTTCAGCAGATCTGACCCCAATATGCACAATCCTTCAGCAGATCTGAAAAGAAAAACCCATTTACTCACCTAGTCAGCTAGACTCTAGCAGGAGCAGAGTGGAGCAGGGAAGCAGTAGCAGAGCAGGAAGTGGCTGGGGAGACATATTAAGGTGGAGTTGGATGGTCTAGCAGGAGCAGAGTGGAGCAGGGAAGCAGTAGCAGTAGCAGTAGCAGAGCAGGGAGTGGCTGGGGAGACATATGAAGGTGGAGTTGGTGGGTCTAGCAGGTGCAAAGTGGAGCAGGGAAGCAGTAGCAGAGCAGGGAGTGGCTGGGGAGACATATGAAGGTGGAGTTGGCGGGTCTAGCAGGTGCAGAGTGGAGCAGGGAAGCAGTAGCAGGTGTTGGAGGTTTTGGCAGGAGCACTCAAGCTTAAATTTTTTCATCTTTTCCCTCTCAGGTCGGCTTCTTTGGCTATGTCAGTTTTACAGAAACGATTGCTGGTAACGTGCTGGTGAACTTCCCCTCTAACATCGTGACAGAGATGATCCGAGTGGGCTTTGTGATGTCGGTTGCTGTTGGGTTCCCGATGATGATCCTTCCCTGCCGGCAGGCCCTCAACACTCTCTTGTTTGAGCAACAGGTGGGTGTGATGCTGTCTGGTACACCCGAGCCAGGGCTGGCATTGTCCCTGGCTGTAGCTACAGCTATACATGAAGATTCCTGCTTCCACATCCCCAGCCACCCCCAGCCTGGCTTGCTGACACAAGGCAGGTTGGCTCCATGAATTCATCTGTGGCCTCAGCAGAACAGAGGCGTAGCTTTGGAGGGGGGGGGGGGGGGCAAGGGGATGACATATGTCCCTGGGAGCAGCACTGTGAGGGTTCTTAGTCCTGCTGCTGCACCCCTACATTTGAGAGGTGGCTCACTGGGGGCCCGAAGTGCCCCCACTTCTCTCACTCCTTCCCTGTGCAGAGGAGTGTGGGAACATAAATAACAGCAGAAGACTCGCCGGCTCCAATGTTGCGATGAAGATGTCCTCTCTCCTCTGCATAGAGCACTGCACGGGGGGACGCATAGAACCTTGGGGGGACAGTGCAAACAAAAGTTTTTGTTTTTATAGATATACATATGCACAGAGGGAGATACTGGTTGCCTTGCACCAGGAATCAGCCATTATTACTCACAATTCAACAAGGCTCCCACAGTGTGATGTCTGGACCTAGGTCCCCCCCTGCCCCTGCCCCCCCCCCTTCCCCCCGGGGTGATCTATTACAGAAAATGTAGATTTCTCATGGGAAAGGGGGTATCAACTACTGATTGGTATGAAGTTCAGTCCTGGGATACAGTTCCTCTTTAATCCTGCTTTTTCACTAATGTTACTCTTTTACTCGTTCAGCAAAAAGATGGAACGTTTGCGGCTGGTGGTTACATGCCCCCATTACGCTTCAAAGTTCTGACCCTCACAGTGGTGTTCGGGACCATGCTGGGTGGAATTCTTATACCAAATGGTAAGTTCTTGAAAGTCACCCTATGTTGTCTGAACTAATCTGTTTGAGCTAATGTGGTACCACAACTGTGGTGACTTTAAAGCCCGCCCAACTGAACCCGAAACTGCAGCACACATTACATTGGCTATTCCTCAACACTTTGTGTAGACAGCAGGGAGAGGTGGCAGCACTTCCCAAGGCAGGCTGCATCTGAAGGACTACCAGCATAGGTGTGCAAAGCCTGATTTTCAGAATAATGGGGAGAGGTGGCAGCACTTCCCAAGACATGCTGCATCTGCATGACTACCAGCATAGCTGTGCAGAGCCTAATCATAGGCAGGATACACATCTTACATTCAAAACAGATGCACCAAATTACCATTAATGGAGGATGTTAGCTTCCACAAACAGTTTGCATGCAGAGTTTTTCGGATTGGACCCTTTCACCGCGATGAGGGCCCATCCTTCTAGAAGTGACCCAGTTATTTAGATGCGGCCTGGTCTTTGGATGTGCTGCCATTTCTTCCCATTCCTCAACATGCCAGATTTTTAAATCCTATTCTGGAGAACATGTGGGGTGGAGCGTGAGACACCCAAAGGCGGGCGGACACAGCCCCGGGACTCTGGGGGCTCATTTGTTCTGATTGTTTGGGGTGTTTATTCTCCTCCAGCCTGCAGCTGACCCCTGCTGCAGTAAATACCCATTTGTGATGTTGAGGATCGCTTTCCCACAGCTGTGTCTAAAATAATGGATCATTTTTAAATAAAAGACTTCATGCTTAATGGAAAGAAGAAAAAAATAAAACACCTCGCCCCCATTGTCCTGCAGGCCAGGAAACCTCTATCTTTACTGGTAAATGATAGGAGTGGCCCAGTAAGCTCGCTCCTTGAGGACTCCGCTCCGCCAGGCCGTAAATGGAACAGATCTGCACGCTGTTAAAAGCTTTGTTTAAAGGAGAGAGACAATTGTGGTAGTTTCCATAAGCAAGTGTGGTCGGGCTTCTCAGCACTGACAGCGGCACGGCGTATGCTGTGTTTATTTCATCGTTCTCGCAGGTGCTGCTGATGTGTGGGGGTGGGCTGTTCATTCTTAAAGGGAAATTCCAGTCTTCTAGAAACTGATCACCATCCACATTCCTGGACTTCTTTAATTAGATTATCTTCAAAACATAAAAAATAAACCTTGCAGACAAGTTAAAACAGACCTAAAATACGTAGAGATGCTGGGTTCAAGGAAACCAACCGCCACTTTTTTTTCCTGTACTTTGTCCTGGTTTTTAATAGCTATAAGAGCTGCCATGTTCCCCTCTTCCCTTCTAGCTGCTCATTATTTATCCAGGAGCAGTTGTGAAGATGGGATCTGTGACTTCTCTAACTCTTTGAAGCATAGTGTACTATCCCTCCCCCTGATGATGAAAGCTTTTGTTTTGCCCTCTGCAAATATGTGCAATACAATAATTGGACACAATAATTATCTGCCTGAAATTTTTGCGGTTGGGCAGGCCTGGGAAGTAGGATAATAAAACCTTCTGCTAAACTTTTAAATATATAAAGGAAAGGTAAAATGTTAGTTTTTATTTAACCACTTTGCATCTAGACCTTGTTTCCCCCTTATGGACCAGAGCAGTTTTAAAATTTTATCTATGTCCCTATTTAATCAGCAATAAGTTTATCGCTACTTTTGACACCTAAATGAAATATATATTGTTCTTTTCAAGAACAACTAGGCTTTCATTGTATGGCATTTTTACCCCGAACAATTTTGTATTTTTAATCGGAAGAAGAGGAAAAAATGGAAAAAAACAGACTATTTCTCAGTTTTACCAACTCCAGTTTAAAAATAAAAAGTGCTACTGTAGATAAAAAACACAAATTTTGTTTGGCTATTTCTACTGTTTATCACAAAACTTAGATTATGTTCCTGTCACAATTTATGGTGAAGATATTTGATTCTAAAATAATGCTACTGTGTGTATTTTTCACTGAACTGAGAAAATAAATGTATTTTTAATGGTAAAAATCCATATTATTGGTTCAGGGAACACATATTCCTGTTCACCAATTAGTGCTGCAGCAGATAGTGCCGGAGGTGTGCACAGGAGCAAGCCCAATCCTGCACAGCACTGCTTCAGCTACAAGACGTATATTTACGTCCTCGTGGCTTAGGAGTGTCAGAGGAAGTAGAATTACTGTAGTGATGAATAAAATGGTTAATAATAAGCCACATTGTTGGCATGCATATTTAATGTAAAATTGAGATGCCCTGGGTGCTAAAAATGGTGCTTGGTGCCGAAACAGCTGTTTAGAACTTTTTCAGCAGGAAATTTAGTGCATGAACATAACTCCCCCCCCCCCCCCCCCCCCCCTCAAATTTACTTGGCTTCTTCCAGCCTCCTTTAGTCATCCTGGTCCCTCTCAGTTATTCAGTTCTGCTTCATTCAGCCGCTGTGCCCCTCTGAACGCTGGCTGCGCAGCCGTGCTTTTCCTAGATCGCACTTCCATTGCTGGGAGCATTCAGCGCATGCACAGTTGCAAATTTTGAACACTGCTGGCCAGGGGAGCACAATCAAGGGGCAGCTGCTGTATGGAGGAGAGCAGAAAGACAGCGCGAGACCAGAAGGTCTACAGGGAAGAAGCCCCAAGTAAGTTAAACTGGACACCTTACTGTCACTTTAGGTTTCCTTTAAGCAAGCCCAGTCAATCCTGAAGTTCAATATTCGCCTCCTTTTTCTGTCTGTTGGAAGCTGTCCTGTCATGTGCTATGCATCCTCTGTCCTCCAATAGTGACAGACCCATCGCTAGACTCTAGGCTAGTGACACGTCTGTACAAGAGTGGCTCCCACATTTTCACTTCAAGGATTGAATCCTGATCTTTGCAGGTGGCAGTACTCATACGTGTGTACGGGGCTTTACATTTCCGGACAACCAGAATCAAAATAAATTAGTCTGATACGAGGGGTCAGAGTTTAAATTAAAAGATGCATGCTTACCTGCCAGAATTGTCTTTCTCAAGACTCCGCCCCACTTTCCTGATGGCTGGTGCCGAAGCAGTTGTCTCCGCCCAGTGTTCCGAATGGCGGGGCAGAAGCATCTGAACTTACTGGCAGTCCCCAGTGTGACGTCATTGTGTATTCATATGCTAAAAATAGAGGGGGTCACACCCCGGCAGCCATTACTGCTTTGGTGCGGTGGCAGAATCTATTGATTTTTTTGGTTCCGGTCACTATTATTATGCACTCCTATAGGACCGATACCGTCTCTGTAATGCTTTCCAGAGAATTATGGGCTCACAATCTTAAAGAGAAACCCTGACCAAGAACTGAACTTCATCCCAATCAGTAGCTGATACCCCCTTTCCCATGAGAAATCTATTACTTTTCACAAACTGATCATCAGGGGGCTCTGTATGGCTGATATTGTGGTTAAACCCCTCCCACAGGAAACTGTGAGGACCATGGTCCTGGCAGTCTCCTGTCTGTGAACCTCTTTGCATTGTGGGAAATAGCTGTTTACAGCTGTTACCAACTGCCAAAAAAGCAAGCAGCAGCTACTTCCAGTGACATCACCTGCCAGCAGTAAAAATGCCACCATGTGATAAATGTCAGAATGTAAATCAGGGAGAGGAAAGATTTTACAATGAAAAAGCACTGACTAAATCATTTATACATAATCATTGTAAAAATTAAGCCCTTTTTTTTATTACATTATTTTCACTGGAGTCCCCATTCAATACCCAATTTTCATCAGGTGCTAGTCTATTTTAGGGCACCCAACAGGAACCCTCTTAGGAAATAGTTCTCCAATCACAGCACCCTTTTACAGCACAAAGTGTTGTGATTGGCCGAAGAAGGGCAGAAGGGTAGCCAGGCAACTGGTATTGCTTAAAAAGAAATAAATATGGCAGCCTCCATATTCCTCATCATCATCTATTTGGAGCTTTTTATATGATACCTAGAACAGATGTCTTTGAATCAGGAAAGTGCTTAACCACTTGCCTACCGCCCACTACCTATGAGCGGCAGCAAAGTGGCATGCCCAGGACCACGTAATGCCGATGGGCGTTGGGTCCTGGGGCTCGTCATGGCCGTTAAGGTGGCCACTAATGATCCAATTTCTAGCGAAAAATCGTTTGAGCGATCAGAAATTCTGATCGGAAGTGAAATATTGTAATACATCGTTCACTACACCATCAATGAACCAATCTTTGCTTCCTATCTATCACAACCGACAAGAAAATCCAAATTTTGCTTCAACGAAAATTCATTCGGACGACATTTTTTTCACTCGATCATAATCGATTGTGTCCATCAACGGAGGTTATTTAGAACCAATCCGATCAGAATTTCTGATCGCTCGAACGATTTTTCGCTAGAAATTGGACAGTTTTTGAGAAAACAATTTTTATTTTTGTAAAATACAACATACAACAATAACATTTACAGCATATCCCGGTTCCCTTCCCAGGCCCACCCCTCATTCCTCCCTCTTAGTACATCATATAATACAAGAGAATTGTTTGGCATTAGCAATGCAAAATTGATATTGCCGCTTAAATATTAATATGGAACGTATATAGCCAGTTCCCCCAGATTTTATAGAATTTTTTAAGTGAACCTCTACTCTCATATATTTTTGTATATGGGCAGATCATTGTTAACTTGTGATCTAAACTCTAGAATCGTTGGTCCAGGTTAATGCTATGGCTCGTCTAGCATAGAATAGTAGTAATTGAGTAAGGTATGTCTTTTTCCCCCCTAGTGGGATATCACCAAAGTGGTTAAGGAGCATGGCTAAGCCTGTGAAGGGGATCTGAGGAGCCACAAGTGTCACTAGTAGATCATGTATTTGTGACCAGAAGTGGTGGATTTTTGGGCAGTCCCAGAAGATATGAATAAAGCCTGCATTCCCAGCCCCACATCTCCAGCAGACATCAGATGTGCCGTGGTGCATTTGAGATAATCTTCGGGGAGTAATATACGTTCTATAGAGATATTTGAGAGCAGTTAATCTATGGCGAGCTGCAATAGGTGTTTTTATAAAATCAGATACAATGCCTTCCCAATCTTTCTCAGAAAGTTCTGGGAAGTCTCGTTGCCATAATTTAAGCGGCTTTTTAAAAGGAGTGATTTCATGAGAAAGTAGTAACGTATATAATTGAGATGTGATACCTGTTAGTCCAGAATGCATCATCAACTGTTCAGCTGAGTTGGATTGGAGAATTATAGGACAGGAATTGAATTGGGAATTGTAGGCGTGCCTTAACTGTATGTATCTAAAATACATAAAATTCGGCAGTGAATAATGAGCTTTTAGCGTATCAAATGAGAGGAGACCATCGTTGCCCACAATATCCCGTAATTTCAGAATTCCTTTGTCTGCCCATAGAGAGGGGTCTGGGATAGAGGTGAATTCCTGAAGTCTGATATTATTCCATTATACTACTTCTCCTGAGTACGGCGGTACCACGTGTGGCACTTTTGTGCACCCTAACTGCGCTAAGGGGCCCAAAGTCCAATAAGTACCTTTAGGATTTCACAGGTCATTTTGAGACATTTGGTTTCAAGACTACTCCTCACGATTTAGGGCCCCTAAAATGCCAGGGCAGTATAGGAACCCCACTCTCATTTACAGAGATATTTCTCCCACCCAGCATGGGTATGTGTAAAAATTCACCCCAAAACACATTATACTATTTCTCCTGAGTACGGTGATACCACATGTGTGACACTTTTTTGCAGCCTAGGTGCGCTAAGGGGCCCAAAGTCCTATGAGCACCTTTAGGCTTTACAGGGGTGCTTACAATTTAGCACCCCCAAAATGCCAGGAAAGAAAACATACCCCACAAGTGACCTCATTTTGGAAAGTAGACATCCCAAAGTATTCAGAGAGGGGCATGATGAGTCCATGGCAGATTTCTATTCTGTTTGTCACAAGTTAGCAGAAATGGAAACTTTTTTTTTTTTTTTTGGTCACAAAGTGTCATTTTCCGCTAACTTGTGGCAAAAAATAAAATCTTCTATGAACTTACCATGCCTCTTAGTGAATACTTTGGGATGTCTTCTTTCCAAAATGGGGTCATTTGGGGGGTATTTATACTATACTGGAATTCTAGCCCCTCATGAAACATGACAGGTGGTCAGAAAAGTCAGAGATGCTCCAAAATGGGAAAATTCACTTTTGGCACCATAGTTTGTAAACGCTATAACTTTTACCCAAACCAATAAATATACACTGAATGTTTTTTTTATCAAAGACATGTAGCACAATAAATTTGGACAAAAATGTATATAGTAATTTTACTTTATTTGAAAAATTGTATCACAGAAAGTTAAAAAAATCATTTTTTTTTTTTGACAAAATTCATGTCTTTTTTGATGAATATAATAAAAACTAAAAATCACAGCAGCAATCAAATAGCACCAAAAGAAAGTTGTATTAGGGACAAGAAAAGGAGGTAAAATTCATTTAGGTGGTACGTTGTATGAGCGAGCAATAAACAGTGAAAGCTGCAGTGGTCTGAATGGAAAAAAAAGGCTCTGGTCCTTAAAGAGGAACTGTAACATAAAAAGATCCCCTGGGGGGTACTCACCTCGGGTGGGGGAAGCCTCCGGATCCTAATTAGGCTTCCCACGCCGTCCTCCATCCGTCAGGGGTCTCGCTGCAGCCCTCCGTGGAGTCCGGGCAGCGGTGACGTCATTATTTACCTTCCTGGCTCCTGCGCAGGCGCTCTGACGGCTGTCGGCTCCGAACTACACGGAAATACCCGATCGCCGTCGGGTCCGCTCTACTGCGCAGGCGCAAGTTTCCTGCGCCTGCGCAGTAGAGCGGACCCGAATGAGATCGGGTATTTCCGTGTAGTTCGGAATGGAAAGCCGCCACAGCGCCCCCGCTGGAGCCAGCAAAGGTAAATATTGAAATGACAGTCGGCACAGTCGCCGGCTGTTCGGAGGGCTGCGGAGAGACCCCCGTGGGACAGAGGACGGCGTGGGAAGCCTCATTAGGATCCGGAGGCTTCCCCCACCCGAGGTGAGTACCCCCCAGGGGATCTTTTTATTGTTACAGAGTCTCTTTAAGGGGTTTTATGACTGCAGTCCTTAAGTGGTTAAAGGATACCCGAAGTAGTGACATGTGACAGTATGAGATAGACATGTGTATGTACAGTGCCTAACACACAAATAACTATGCTGTGTTCCCTTTTTTCTTTCTCTGCCTGAAAGAGTTAAATATCAGGTATGTAAGTGGCTGACTCAGTCCGGACTTAGACGGGAAGTGACTACAGTGTGACCCTCCCTGATAAGAAATTCCCCTTTGTATCTCTTTCTTGCTCTCAGAAGCTATTTTCTGCTAGGAAAGTGTTTTATAGTTGGAATTTCTTATCAGTGAGGGTCACACTGTTGTCACTTCCCGTCTGAGTCCGGAGTGAGTCAGCCACTTACATACCTGATATTTAACTCTTTCAGACAGAGAGAAAAAAAGCACAGCATAGTTATCTGTGTGCTAGGCACTGTACATACACGTCTATCTCATGTCACATGTCACTTCGGGTATCCTGTAATTAAAGAGTCCTATAAATTTCCTTTATAAGTCCTATATATTTCTGATGGTTGTTTTGGTTTCCTGCACTGCACCCTCCGCAGCTGCCCTTTCTCCCTCCCCGGCTGCGCGCTGAGCGTCTGCCCTCCCTCCCCGGCTGCTCGCTGAGCGTCTTCCCTCCCACCCCGGCTGCGCACTGAGCGTCTTCCCTCCCTCCCCGGCTGCGCGCTGAGCGTCTTCCCTCCCTCCCCGGCTGCGCGCTGAGCGTCTGCCCTCCCTCCCCGGCTGCGCGCTGAGCGTCTGCCCTCCCTCCCCGGCTGCGCGCTGAGCGTCTGCCCTCCCTCCCCGGCTGCGCGCTGAGCGTCTGCCCTCCCTCCCCGGCTGCGCGCTTAGCGTCTGCCCTCCCTCCCCGGCTGCTCGCTGAGCGTCTGCCCTCCCTCCCCGGCTGCGCGCTGAGCGTCTGCCCTCCCTCCCCGGCTGCGCGCTGAGCGTCTGCCCTCCCTCCCCGGCTGCTCGCTGAGCGTCTGCCCTCCCTCCCCGGCTGCGCGCTGAGCGCCTGCCCTCCCTCCCCGGCTGCGCGCTGAGCGCCTGCCCTCCCTCCCCGGCTGCGCGCTGAGCGCCTGCCCTCCCTCCCCGGCTGCGCGCTGAGCGTCTGCCCTCCCTCCCCGGCTGCGCGGTCAGCAACTTCCCTCCCTCCCCGGCTGCGCGCTGAGCGTCTGCCCTCCCTCCCCGGCTGCGCGCTGAGCGTCTGCCCTCCCTCCCCGGCTGCGCGCTGAGCGTCTGCCCTCCCTCCCCGGCTGCGCGCTGAGCGTCTGCCCTCCCTCCCCGGCTGCGCGCTGAGCGTCTGCCCTCCCTCCCCGGCTGCGCGCTGAGCGTCTGCCCTCCCTCCCCGGCTGCGCTCTGAGCGTCTGCCCTCCCTCCCCGGCTGCTCGCTGAGCGTCTGCCCTCCCTCCCCGGCTGCGCGGTCAGCAACTTCCCTCCCTCCCCGGCTGCGCGCTGAGCGTCTGCCCTCCCTCCCCGGTTGCGCGCTGAGCGTCTGCCCTCCCTCCCCGGCTGCGCGCTGAGCGTCTGCCCTCCCTCCCCGGCTGCGCGCTGAGCGTCTGCCCTCCCTCCCCGGCTGCGCGCTGAGCGTCTGCCCTCCCTCCCCGGCTGCGCGCTGAGCGTCTGCCCTCCCTCCCCGGCTGCGCTCTGAGCGTCTGCCCTCCCTCCCCGGCTGCTCGCTGAGCGTCTGCCCTTCCTCCCCGGCTGCTCGCTGAGCGTCTGCCCTCCGTCCCCGGCTGCGCGCTGAGCGTCTGCCCTCCGTCCCCGGCTGCGCGCTGAGCGTCTGCCCTCCGTCCCCGGCTGCGCGCTGAGCGTCTGCCCTCCCTCCCCGGCTGCGCGCTGAGCGTCTGCCCTCCCTCCCCGGCTGCGCGCTGAGCGTCTGCCCTCCCTCCCCGGCTGCGCGCTGAGCGTCTGCCCTCCCTCCCCGGCTGCGCGCTGAGCGTCTGCCCTCCCTCCCCGGCTGCGCGCTGAGCGTCTGCCCTCCCTCCCCGGCTGCGCGCTGAGCGTCTGCCCTCCCTCCCCGGCTGCGCGCTGAGCGTCTGCCCTCCCTCCCCGGCTGCGCGCTGAGCGTCTGCCCTCCCTCCCCGGCTGCGCGCTGAGCGTCTGCCCTCCCTCCCCGGCTGCGCGCTGAGCGTCTGCCCTCCCTCCCCGGCTGCTCGCTGAGCGTCTGCCCTCCCTCCCCGGCTGCTCGCTGAGCGTCTGCCCTCCCTCCCCGGCTGCTCGCTGAGCGTCTGCCCTCCCTCCCCGGCTGCTCGCTGAGCGTCTGCCCTCCGTCCCCGGCTGCGCGCTGAGCGTCTGCCCTCCCTCCCCGGCTGCGCGCTGAGCGTCTGCCCTCCCTCCCCGGCTGCGCGCTGAGCGTCTGCCCTCCGTCCCCGGCTGCGCGCTGAGCGTCTGCCCTCCGTCCCCGGCTGCGCGCTGAGCGTCTGCCCTCCGTCCCCGGCTGCGCGCTGAGCGTCTGCCCTCCCTCCCCGGCTGCGCGCTGAGCGTCTGCCCTCCCTCCCCGGCTGCGCGCTGAGCGTCTGCCCTCCCTCCCCGGCTGCGCGCTGAGCGTCTGCCCTCCCTCCCCGGCTGCGCGCTGAGCGTCTGCCCTCCCTCCCCGGCTGCGCGCTGAGCGTCTGCCCTCCCTCCCCGGCTGCCCGCTGAGCGTCTGCCCTCCCTCCCCGGCTGCCCGCTGAGCGTCTGCCCTCCCTCCCCGGCTGCGCGCTGAGCGTCTGCCCTCCCTCCCCGGCTGCGCGCTGAGCGTCTTCCCTCCCTCCCCGGCTGCGCGCTGAGCGTCTTCCCTCCCTCCCCGGCTGCGCGCTGAGCGTCTGCCCTCCCTCCCCGGCTGCGCGCTGAGCGTCTGCCCTCCCTCCCCGGCTGCCCGCTGAGCGTCTGCCCTCCCTCCCCGGCTGCCCGCTGAGCGTCTGCCCTCCCTCCCCGGCTGCCCGCTGAGCGTCTGCCCTCCCTCCCCGGCTGCCCGCTGAGCGTCTGCCCTCCCTCCCCGGCTGCCCGCTGAGCGTCTGCCCTCCCTCCCCGGCTGCGCGCTGAGCGTCTGCCCTCCCTCCCCGGCTGCGCGCTGAGCGTCTGCCCTCCCTCCCCGGCTGCTCGCTGAGCGTCTGCCCTCCCTCCCCGGCTGCGCGCTGAGCGTCTGCCCTCCCTCCCCGGCTGCGCGCTGAGCATCTGCCCTCCCTCCCGGCTGCGCGCTGAGCGTCTGCCCTCCGTCCCCGGCTGCTCGCTGAGCGTCTGCCCTCCCTCCCCGGCTGCTCGCTGAGCGTCTGCCCTCCCTCCCCGGCTGCTCGCTGAGCGTCTGCCCTCCCTCCCCGGCTGCTCACTGAGCGTCTGCCCTCCCTCCCCGGCTGCTCGCTGAGCGTCTGCCCTCCCTCCCCGGCTGCTCGCTGAGTGTCTGCCCTCCCTCCCCGGCTGCTCGCTGAGCGTCTGCCCTTCCTCCCCGGCTGCGCGCTGAGCGTCTGCCCTCCCTCCCCGGCTGCGCGCTGAGCGTCTGCCCTCGCTGGTTGCTACGCTGGAAATGATTACTGTGCATTTTTTTTTTCAGTGGAAACAATCCTGGGTCTGACGGGAGCAACAATGGGGAGCCTGATCTGCTTTATCCTGCCGGCCCTCATCTACAAGAAGATCCACAACAAAGGGCTGACATCACAGGTAAGCTCCGCCCCAGTACCACCCTCTGTTCCTCCCCCTGTTCCGCTTTTCCTAAGGAAAATACAGACATCATACTTCTGATTGTTCCTGATCATTTCTACCACATCTCTGATGCCTGTATAGAATGTAATGAGCAATCAGCAGGTTCAGATACTTTTTTCTGGTTTGCTCCTGTATACTTCCCATCTCCCCTCCCCCCTCCATACTACAGTGCATGTAGCCTCCTGCCTCTCCTCCCCTCTCCATAGGACAGTACATGCAGCCTCCTGCCTCTCCTCCCCTCTCCATAGGACAGTACATGCAGCCTCCTGCCTCTCCTCCCCATAGGACAGTACATGCAGCCTCCTGCCTCTCCTCCCCTCTCCATAGGACAGTACATGCAGCCTCCTGCCTCTCCTCCCCTCTCCATAGGACAGTACATGCAGCCTCCTGCCTCTCCTCCCCAGTCCATAGGACAGTACATGCAGCCTCCTGCCTCTCCTCCCCTCTCCGTAGGACAGTACATGCAGCCTCCTGCCTCTCCTCCCCTGTCCATAGGACAGTACATGCAGCCTCCTGTTTCTCCTCCCCTCTCCATAGGACAGTACATGCAGCCTCCTGCCTCTCCTCCCCTCTCCATAGGACAGTACATGCAGCCTCCTTCCTCTCCTCCCCTCTCCATAGGACAGTACATGCAGCCTCCTGCCTCTCCTCCCCTCTCCATAGGACAGTACATGCAGCCTCCTGCCCCTCCCTCCCCTCTCCATAGGACAGTACATGCAGCCTCCTTCCTCTCCTCCCCTCTCCATAGGACAGTACATGCAGCCTCCTGCCTCTCCTCCCCTCTCCATAGGACAGTACATGCAGCCTCCTGCCTCTCCTCCCCTCTCCATAGGACAGTACATGCAGCCTCCTGCCTCTCCTCCCCTCTCCATAGGACAGTACATGCAGCTTCCTGTCTCTCCTCCCCTCTCCATAGGACAGTACATGCAGCCTCCTTCCTCTCCTCCCCTCTCCATAGGACAGTACATGCAGCCTCCTGCCTCTCCTCCCCTCTCCATAGGACAGTACATGCAGCCTCCTGCCTCTCCTCCCCTGTCCATAGGACAGTACATGCAGCCTCCTGTCTCTCCTCCCCTCTCCATAGGACAGTACATGCAGCCTCCTTCCTCTCCTTCCCTCTCCATAGGACAGTACATGCATCCTCCTGCCTCTCCTCCCCTCTCCATAGGACAGTACATGCAGCCTCCTGCCTCTCCTCTCCATAGGACAGTACATGAAGCCTCCTGCCTCTCCTCCCCTCTCCATAGGACAGTACATGCAGCCTCCTGCCTCTTCTCCCCTCTCCATAGGACAGTACATGCAGCCTCCTGCCTCTCCTCCCCTCTCCATAGGACAGTACATGCAGCCTCCTGCCTCTCCTCCCCTCTCCATAGGACAGTACATGCAGCCTCCTGCCTCTCCTCCCCTCTCCATAGGACAGTACATGCAGCCTCCTGCCTCTCCTCCTCTCTCCATAGGACAGCACATGCAGCCTCCTGCCCCTCCTCCCCCCTCCATAGGACAGTACATGCAGCCTCCTGCCTCTCCTCCCCTCTCCATAGGACAGTACATGCAGCCTCCTGCCTCTCCTCTCCATAGGACAGTACATGAAGCCTCCTCCCCTCTCCATAGGACAGTACATGCAGCCTCCTGTCTCTCCTCCCTTCTCCATAGGACAGTACATGCAGCCTCCTGCCTCTCCTCCCCTCTCCATAGGACAGTACATGCAGCCTCCTGCCTCTCCTCCCCTCTCCATAGGACAGTACATGCAGCCTCCTGCCTCTCCTCCCCTCTCCATAGGACAGTACATGCAGCCTCCTGCCTCTCCTCCCCTCTCCATAGGACAGTACATGCAGCCTCCTGCCTCTCCTCCCCAGTCCATAGGACAGTACATGCAGCCTCCTGCCTCTCCTCCCCTCTCCGTAGGACAGTACATGCAGCCTCCTGCCTCTCCTCCCCTGTCCATAGGACAGTACATGCAGCCTCCTGTTTCTCCTCCCCTCTCCATAGGACAGTACATGCAGCCTCCTTCCTCCCCTCTCCATAGGACAGTACATGCAGCCTCCTGCCTCTCCTCCCCTCTCCATAGGACAGTACATGCAGCCTCCTGCCTCTCCTCCCCTCTCCATAGGACAGTACATGCAGCCTCCTGCCTCTCCTCCCCTCTCCATAGGACAGTACATGCAGCCTCCTGCCTCTCCTCTCCATAGGACAGTACATGAAGCCTCCTCCCCTCTCCATAGGACAGTACATGCAGCCTCCTGTCTCTCCTCCCTTCTCCATAGGACAGTACATGCAGCCTCCTGCCTCTCCTCCCCTCTCCATAGGACAGTACATGCAGCCTCCTGCCTCTCCTCCCCTCTCCATAGGACAGTACATGCAGCCTCCTGCCTCTCCTCCCCTCTCCATAGGACAGTACATGCAGCCTCCTGCCTCTCCTCCCCTCTCCATAGGACAGTACATGCAGCCTCCTGCCTCTCCTACCCTCTCCATAGGACAGTACATGCAGCCTCCTGCCTCTCCTCCCCTCTCCATAGGACAGTACATGCAGCCTCCTGCCTCTCCTCCCCAGTCCATAGGACAGTACATGCAGCCTCCTGCCTCTCCTCCCCTCTCCGTAGGACAGTACATGCAGCCTCCTGCCTCTCCTCCCCTGTCCATAGGACAGTACATGCAGCCTCCTGTTTCTCCTCCCCTCTCCATAGGACAGTACATGCAGCCTCCTTCCTCCCCTCCCCTCTCCATAGGACAGTACATGCAGCCTCCTGCCTCTCCTCCCCTCTCCATAGGACAGTACATGCAGCCTCCTGCCTCTCCTCCCCTCTCCATAGGACAGTACATGCAGCCTCCTGCCTCTCCTCCTCTCTCCATAGGACAGTACATGCAGCCTCCTGCCTCTCCTCCCCTCTCCATAGGACAGTACATGCAGCCTCCTGCCTCTCCTCCCCTCTCCATAGGACAGTACATGCAGCCTCCTGCCTCTCCTCCCCTCTCCATAGGACAGTACATGCAGCCTCCTGCCTCTCCTCCCCTCTCCATAGGACAGTACATGCAGCCTCCTGCCTCTCCTCCCCTCTCCATAGGACAGTACATGCAGCCTCCTGCCTCTCCTCCTCTCTCCATAGGACAGTACATGCAGCCTCCTGCCTCTCCTCCTCTCTCCATAGGACAGTACATGCAGCCTCCTGCCTCTCCTCCCCTCTCCATAGGACAGTACATGCAGCCTCCTGCCTCTCCTCTCCATAGGACAGTACATGCAGCCTCCTGCCTCTCTTCCCCTCTCCATAGGACAGTACATGCAGCCTCCTGCCTCTCTTCCCCTCTCCCTAGGACAGTACATGCAGCCTCCTGCCTCTCCTCCTCTCTATACGACAGTACATGCAGCCTCCTGCCTCTCCTCCCCTCTCCATATTACAGTACATGCAGCCTCCTGCCTCTCCTCCCCTCTCCATTAGGACAGTACATGCAGCCTCCTGCCTCTCCCTCCCCTCTCCATAGGACAGTACATGCAGCCTCCTGCCTCTCCACCCCTCTCCATTAGGACAGTACATGCAGCCTCCTGCCTCTCCCTCCCCTCTCCATAGGACAGTACATGTAGCCTCCTGCCTCTCCACCCCTCTCCATTAGGACAGTACATGCAGCCTCCTGCCTCTCCCTCCCCTCTCCATAGGACAGTACATGCAGCCTCCTGCCTCTCCTCCCCTCTCCATAGGACAGTACATGTAGCCTCCTGCCTCTCCACCCCTCTCCATTAGGACAGTACATGCAGCCTCCTGCCTCTCCACCCCTCTCCATAGGACAGTACATGTAGCCTCCTGCCTCTCCACCCCTCTCCATTAGGACAGTACATGCAGCCTCCTGCCTCTCCCTCCCCTCTCCATAGGACAGTACATGCAGCCTCCTGCCTCTCCTCCCCTCTCCATAGGACAGTACATGCAGCCTCCTGCCTCTCCTCCCCTCTCCATAGGACAGTACATGCAGCCTCCTGCCTCTCCTCCCCTCTCCATAGAACAATAGATGCAGCCTCCTCCCTCTCCCCTCTCCATAGGACAGTACATGCAGCCTCCTGCCTCTCCCTCCCCTCTCCATAGGACAGTACATGCAGCCTCCTGCCTTTCCTCCCCTCTCCATAGGACAGTACATGTAGCCTCCTGCCTCTCCTCCTCTCTCCATAGGGACAGTACATGTAGCCTCCTGCCTCTCCTCCCCTCTCCATAGGACAGTACATGCTGCCTCCTGCCTCTCCTCCCATTTCCATAGGACAGTACATGCTGCCTCCTGCCTCTCCTCCCATTTCCATAGGACAGTACATGCAGCCTCCTGCCTCTCCTCCCCTCTCCATAGGACAGTACATGCTGCCTCCTGCCTCTTCTCTCCATAGGACAGTACATGCAGTCTCCTCCCCTCTCCATAGGACAGTACATGCAGCCTCCTGCCTCTCCTCCCCTCTCCATAGGACAGTACATGCAGCCTCCTGCCTCTCCTCCCCTCTCCATAGGACAGTACATGCAGCCTCCTGCCTCTCCCTCCCCTCTCCATAGGACAGTACATGCAGCCTCCTGCCTCTCCTCCCCTCTCCATAGGACAGTACATGCAGCCTCCTGCCTCTCCTCCCCTCTCCATAGGACAGTACATGCAGCCTCCTCCCTCTCCTCCCCTCTCCATAGGACAGTACATGCAGCCTCCTGCCTCTCCTCCCTTCTCCATAGGACAGTACATGCAGCCTCCTGCCTCTCCTCCCCTCTCCATAGGACAGTACATGCAGCCTCCTGCCTCTTCTCCTCTCTCCATAGGACAGTACATGCAGCCTCCTGCCTCTCCTCCTCTCCATAGGGGACAGTACATGCAGCTTCCTGCCTTTCCTCCCCTCTCCATAGGACAGTACATGCAGCCTCCTGCCTCTTCTCCTCTCTCCATAGGACAGTACATGCAGCCTCCTGCCTCTCCTCCTCTCCATAGGGGACAGTACATGCAGCTTCCTGCCTCTCCTCCCCTCTCCATAGGACAGTACATGCAGCCTCCTGCCTCTCCTCCCCTCTCCATAGGACAGCACATGCAGCCTCCTGCCTCTTCTCCTCTCTCCATACTACAGTACATGCAGCCTCCTGCTTCTCCCTCCCCTCTCCATAGGACGGTACATGCAGCCTCCTGCCTCTCCTCCCCTCTCCATAGGACAGTACATGCAGCCTCCTGCCTCTCCTCCCCTCTCCATATGACAGTACATGCCGCCTCCTGCCTCTCCTCCCCTCTCCATAGAACAGTACATGCAGCCTCCTGCCTCTCCTCCCCTCTCCATAGGACAGCACATGCAGCCTCCTGCCTCTTCTCCTCTCTCCATACTACAGTACATGCAGCCTCCTGCTTCTCCCTCCCCTCTCCATAGGACAGTACATGCAGCCTCCTGCCTCTCCTCCCCTCTCCATAGGACAGTACATGCTGCCTCCTGCCTCTCCTCCCATTTCCATAGGACAGTACATGCAGCCTCCTGCCTCTCCTCCCTTCTCCATAGGACAGCACATGCAGCCTCTTGCCTCTTCTCCTCTCTCCATACTACAGTACATGCAGCCTCCTGCTTCTCCCTCCCCTCTCCATAGGACAGTACATGCAGCCTCCTGCCTCTCCTCCCATTTCCATAGGACAGTACATGCAGCCTCCTGCCTCTCCTCCCTTCTCCATAGGACAGCACATGCAGCCTCTTGCCTCTTCTCCTCTCTCCATACTACAGTACATGCAGCCTCCTGCTTCTCCCTCCCCTCTCCATAGGACAGTACATGCAGCCTCCTGCCTCTCCTTCCCTCTCCATAGGACAGCACATGCAGCCTCTCCTCCCCTCTCCATAGGACAGTACATGCAGCCTCCTGCCTTTCCTCCCCTCTCCATAGAACAATACATGCAGCCTCCTCCCTCTCCTCCTGTGATGTCAGGCCCTCTTGTGACAGGTCCTCATGCAGGATATCTGAAGCAGTAGAGTGTTGTACCGTGTTAGCCATCAGTAAAAGCAAGACGTTTTGAATCAGGATGATACCATTTATTAGCACATTCCTGGAGCCATTACATGGTATCATCCTGACATCGAAGCTTCATGCTTATGCAGTATATCTGAAGAGCAGCAGAGTGCAGAGGAGCAGTATGCAGAGCAATGTCCTGCAGGGCAGCCCAGCACCTCCAGGAACTGTGCAGTCCAGATGTTCCAGCTGGACCGCCAACGCCTTATAATTCTGCCAACAAGTAGTTAATTACAGCCAACAGGAAGCCCCCCCAGTCTCCAGGAGGAGGAGGGGACCAGCCCGGGCCTCACAGGCCAGCGGAAGTTTAAAGGAGTAAATTAGCCAAGCTGTGAAGAGATGGGAACCTGCGGACCTTCCATTAATCCTTGCTTGTCCTTGGTTTCATGTGGCACTATGGCCAGCGGGCGACCCCTGAGAGGCGGGGCTCACACCTGGAGCCTGGCTATACAGCAGATTAACTGCCAGGGCAGCCCCTAGCTGTGCTGTGACACATCGCATGCCGCAATAAGCGCCATTACTGGAAAGGGCTTCCTGTTATCTCCACTTCCTCCCAGATCCATAACAACTGATAGGCCCACTTCAAAATGGCAGCATTTCAGATGTCTGGAAAACTGCATTTAAAAAACAACAAAAAAAAAACAGAATAGTGTTTATTAAAGTTTCAGTCAAGGCAAATACAGGAGGATTAGTATTATTACTATTTATTGTATTTATAAAGCGCCAACATATTACGAGATTACTAGTGTGTGTACAGCCTATACAGTAAGGGCCCTTTTCCACTAGCAATCGCTAGCATTCGCGCTGAACGCTATAAATTGAGATTCAGCAAAGTAACAAATTTCCCCGGCGTTTGCAATCGCGATTTTGCTATGCACTGGACTGCATAGTAAAATCGCGGCAAAAACCGTGTTTCAGTAAAAAATAAATCGCGGTAGTGAAAATTACCTACCGCGATTCCTATGTTAAAACACAAACTGTAGCTTGATTCAGCATCGCAATCGCCGCTAGTGGAAAAGGGCCCTAAGGTATGATCGCTTAGGGAAAACCGCATTCAGTGGCTTTTCAAGGATTTGCGGGCTGTCCGTTTATCACCATCAGGGCTCGTTCACACTGGAGTAGTTTTTATCCTTTTTTTCACGCGCAGGCGATTATTAAAATCGCCCTCCAAACGCTTGTGCAATGAATGTCTATGAGAAGGTTGATATCAGTGCGGGTCGTGCGCTGTGCGTTCAGTAAAGCGGTGCCTGGACCATTTTTGGGGCAATTCCACCTCAATGGAAGGTATAAGAGAAACGCAAACCGCTCACAAAATCCATTTGTGCAACGATTGCGTTTGCGTTTTTAAGAATAAATACATTGTATTTATAATCTTCCGGTTCAAGGAGTTAACTTCCTGACTGATGCCAGGAAGTTAAAAACCGCAATGACTCGGCAAAACTGCTTAGAAAAGCGTTTAAAAAAACACTCAGGTAATCGCCCGGAATTGCAAAAAGAAAAACCCTCCATAAAACCCGCCCAACATGGACGAACACGCAAATGGAACGCAATGTGAACAAGGCCTCAGAACGGCTAGTTTAAAGCAGACTTGAACTCGGAGCTTCCTCTCAACTCTAAAAGATAAGCAACATCATGATAACCTTTAATGAAAAACATGTCTTTCTTACAGCTGATACTAATCCTGCAATAAATCTGCAGTGTGTCTACTTCCTGCTTTCATGGAAGCAGACAAAGGGTTAACATCCTGTGTTTACATATTCGCTGCTCTGCTGAGGACTGCCGATTCCTCGGCTGACACAGCTGATAGATCAAATTACACTTGTGATTGAGGGGAAATTTGACATGCAAAACTCTCTAAATACATACAGGGTGCGTTTCTCTCAGTTTTCCTTCTGTCCTGCGGAAGAGTTCAGGTCCACTTTAAACATAACCTTAAGGGCCCGTTCACACTTAAAATTGCAGAACGCTGGCGATTGCCGACGGCGTTTTGCGGGAGTGATTTTCCCGCGATTAGGGCGGAAAAATCACTGTACACTGCGGCGGTTTTAGAGCGATCGCGATTAGCGTGCTATGCACGCTAATCACGATCGCAAACCGCGGAGCGCTCGTCACCGGCAAACCGCTGCATGCAGCGCGGTTGCGGTTATCGCTAACCGCAACCGCGGCAGTGAGAACACTGCTACTCGCTACATTGTGTAGCGGTTTTTGCAGAACCGCTAGCGGTTTGCCGTGAGCGGGAATCGTGCAATTCCCGCTCAGGTGTGAACGGGCCCTAAAGGGGAACTGTACTGAAAATAACATAAGGAATAAAATGGCTTACTTTTTACAAAAATCATTTAAAGATTATTTAGTCAGGGTTTGCCCATTGTAAAATCTTTCCTCTCCCTGATTTACATTCTGAAATGTATCACTGGTGGTGACATCTTATGTGCAGCCAGGTGATCTGTGCAGAATGTTGGCTACTGAGAGTTCTATGCATAGAGGGAGATACTGTTTGCTTGGCAGTTGGAAAAAGCTGTTATTTCCCACAATGCAATGTAGTTCACAGACAGCAAACTGTCTGATCCAGTCCAAAAAAGGTAAAGATTTCTTGTGGGAAATGGGGTATTTGCTACTAATTGGGATGAAGTTCAATCCTTGGTTGAAATACCTCTTTAAGGGACACCCGAGGTGAACATAAACTAATGAAATAAACAATTGTATGTGTCCTCCTTTTCCTAAAAATGACTTTTTAAGATATTCCACAGTTATATTTTATATGTAAATCTACTTTTTAAGTTTTTACGGTTTCATTGTTTTTGCTCAATGACCCATTCCTTGAAGTATGCCAGAGCTAAAATCTATGAACTATTCAACCTTTTTCTCTCTTTTCTTCTCTCAGAAGCCATTTTCTGCTAGAAAAGTTTTTTTCAGGGCTGTGGAGTCGGTACAAAAATCTTCCGACTCCAACTCCGACTCCTCAGTTTCTGAAACCACGACTCCGACTCCGGGTACCCAAAATGGCTCAGACTCCGACTCCTCGACTCCGACTCCTTAGTCTAATACTTAACAGGGCTATGGATTTTGTACAAAAATAATCCGACTCCCGACTCCGACTCCTCAGTTTATGAAATCAACGACTCCGACTCCGGGTGCCCAAAATTGCCCCGACTCCTCGACTCCAACCCCACAGCCCTGTTTTTTTTTTTTTTTTTAGTTGTAATTTCTTATCAGTGAGGGTCACACTAGTCTGACCCAGCCCTGACTCTGCCATTCTGCCAGGAACTGCCACTTACATACCTGATGTTTAACTCTTTCAGGCAGAGAAAGAAAAAAAGGAACACAGCCTAGTTATTTTTGTGCTAGGCACTGTACATACACATGTCTATCTCATCATGTCACATGTCACCTCGGGTATCCTTTACAGTAAACCAGAGATAAATGCAACACAAGGATTTATACTTACCTGGGGCTTACACCAGCCCCCTGTAGCCTTCGGGCTCCCTCGGTATCTATCTGGTCCTGTGCATTCTCCTGTTGTCAGCCGCGGTAGCCGCTGACTATTGCACATGCATGGTCCTTGCCACGTGCCTCCTTGGTTGCACTCCCGTTGACGAGAGCGTTCTGCACCTGCGCAGTTAGTTAAAGCGGACCTCAACTCAGAACTTCCTCTCTGCTCTAAAAGATAAGCAACAGCAGACTAACCTTTAGGCAGGGGTCACATTTGTCTTTCAGTTTCTACACTTTTCAGAAAACTGAAAGACAAATGTGACCTCTACCTTACAACAGCTAATGTAATTTATAGAGAAAACTGACAAATTGCGCAAGATGTCAGTTTTTTTTCTGCATGCGAAATCTGCATTAAAGTGTGACCTAGCTCATTGATTAACATGAGTTCTCAGTTGAAGTCAGTTTTTCTGTGCAGAAAACGCGTACGAAAGCCAGTAAGTGTGACCCCTGCCTTAAAGAAAAACATTTCTTTGTTACAGCTTATAAAGATCCTGCAATAAATCTGCAGTGTCTACTTCCTGCTTTAATGGAAGCAGGCATAGGGTTAACATCCCGTGTTTACAAATCAGTTACTCTGCCAAGGCTATCCGCTTACACAAATGAGAGATTAAATTACAACTAGTCACAGATGAGGGGGAATTAGACTCTCTAAATACATACAGGGTGCATTTCTTTGTTTTTTCCTTCTGTCCTGTGCAAGAGTTCAAGTGATTACAGAATGATTGTGCAAAACCACATTCAGGTGCGAGAATTGCAAACTGAAGATAAAAAAAACAAAACAAAGTGTTTCACTTTCCTGCGGCCTCTGCCCGCCCCTTGCAGCCGTCTTGTCCCCTCGCCAGTCCTCCACGATCCTCCGTTCTCCCGCCGCCAGCTAGTTTAGGTTTCGCTGACGGGCCACTGCGCCTGCGCAGCTCTGGCCACGCATATCTTTGCTTGCGTTCCCATCCGCAATAGCATTTGGCGCAGGACGCTATTGCGGTCAGAACGCAGGCAGGGCTGCGCAGGCGCAATGGTCCCTCGACTTACAAGCCAACGGAAATGAAATTAGCTGGCAGCGGGGAACGGAGGATCGTGGAGCACCGACGCGGGGACAGGATGGCTGCAGGAGGCTGACGTAGCCGCAGGTAAGTGAAACTCTTTTGTTTTTTGATTTTCTGTTCCGCTTTCAATGTGGTTTTGCACAATCATTCTGTAAGCATTTGAGAAAGACCGCATTGGTTGAAGCGTCGTGCTCTGCACTTTGGTACTTGTAATAAATCAGCCAGTAGGCCTCAATCAAGGTTGAGACGCAACCTCTTTCCTTTGTATAAATGTTCCTTGTGAACCAACTGAGGTCTTATAGTGTTAACAGTAATATCTTGGCATTAGCAGACCCACTGACGGCATTTACCTCCGGCTTCGGTGGCACAACGGGACTGGCTAGCTAACCACGGACTTTCTGTGCGTGTATGAGGACATAGCTCTGAGGAGCGAATGGTAATTGAGTGAGTCCACCTGTTCAGTGCAAGACAGTGGATGTTTGAGATTTGGGAATTCTTCCTGGATGTTCCAGGTGATGCAGGCCCTTCTTGTGAGGATGGGGGGATGGGTTTGAGAACTGTGGAGTGGTCAGCTTTTACTCCAGGCAGGAGTGACAGACTCCTGTTTTTGAAAACAATAAAAGTTCAGTGTTCAGCATACACCAGGGCCGTCTACTCATATTCCTGTGCCAGCAGCATTTTTCATGATGCGACTGCTGGCCAGGCGAAGTTCCTCCTTAGCCTCCACTAAGCCGCTGGCTCAGACGCAGGAAGTGCAGAGAGGAGAGGGGCCCACAACGTCATGTGACAGGTGACGTCATATTGTTTATCAAAGGCCTCCCGATCTTTACATCGGCACTTCGCTGGGCCAGTACGAGCCTGTGTACAATACTCCATGATAAGCCAGCGTAATGCTGGGCATACACGGTACGTTTATTCCCGCTAAATCGAGCTGCTGGATCGACTCCCGCTCGTCCCCGCGGACGCCTGGATCGACTCCCGCTCGTCCCCGCGGATGCCTGGATCGACTCCCGCTCGTCCCCGCGGATGCCTGGATTGACTCCCGCTCGTCCCCGCGGGCGCTTCTTATCTTCTGCTCATTTTCTTCTATTGTCCTGCCTGCGGTATCGAGCGGGGAATCGGGCACGTCGGATTTTATCAGCGGCTCGATTCAGCGGGAATACACGGTACTCAGCGGAAATAAACATACCGTGTATTCCCAGCATAAGTGGCGTTACTTCATCCGTTCGATACTCCTTGATAAGCCAAGCTTCTAATACAGGAGTGATCACACCTCTCCCATCAGGCCTGTGCAGCAGATCAGAGAGTGCCTCTGTGGTCCAGTGACCTTACTTTCCCTCCCACTTGCAGCTGGGCTGAGACTGTGCAGAAATGCGGAGGAAAGGGAAGCAATAGAATGTGTTGGGAATTGCAGGTCAGGTCAGCGGCAGAATCCCAGACCTGGCAATGCCACAGCCCTGCGCCCTACATCTCTGCCCTAGTGCTAGGCAGACGCTCTGCTGGTCTGTAGGGAGAGGAGACATTACTAGCAGGACTGGCAAGGTCAGCAGAGGGGTCACTCTTCCAGGATATGTTTTTCAGTCTCTCCAGGATGTTGATGGGGGGGGGGGGGGGGGGGGGGGGGGACCCGGTGCTTCCGTGACATCACACAACTTTCTCTTTAAACGATAATGATGATGTTATTATTTACTCTATTATCATTGATTTACAAAGCGCCAACATATTTTGTGGTACAGAGCAAGAACAAAACATGAGGTACATAATAATACAGACAGTGGTATATACCAAATATAGACACTGGTGTACATAATAACAGACTATATTACCCTGGTACATAATATAAGGATATACATAATACAGACATAGCAATTACAGTGACAAATGTAACACCAGTGAACAAAATGTATGGCAAATTCCAAGACACATAGGGGTGAGAGAGCCCTGAACTTGTGAGCTTGCAATCTAAGGGCTCTTTTAAAGTTGTGGGAGAGCTAGCGGGCACTCGGGCAAGGCTACTGTTGGCAGGCACTTTAAAAGAAGGAACACCCAGTGAACCATGTGCTCAAGACCCAAATAATGAAAGTCCTTGAAAGCACAACAGAGATGGGAAATGGTCTGGCACTATGGTTTAATAAATAGCAGCATTGACACAAATAAGCAATTGGTAAAGTGCATAACAAGATATGGCTGTACAGCAAACATCGGTGAGATGTGTCATACCATGGTGTCTTGATTGATGCCTGTGTGTGGATGGGAGGCCGTGGGTGTGGGTGCCAAGAGGTGCACGGCCTTACGACCGTTTCGTGTTCTTCTGAGGCTGAGGTGTGCAACAAGTGCAGGATACACAGCGCGGTGTAAATGGAGGTGCTTAGTGACGCACCTCCGTTCCGCCGCTGCAGACCCACCCCTTCTGGAAATCCAAAACCAAAAAGCTCCACCCTGGAGAAAGCTGGTGACACGCACGGCCATAGCAGCGAAGACGCGTATACGTGTCATAGATGACGCTGCTGTACGCTGGCCAATGGTGAGGTGCGGAATTCCTGCTGTGTACGGAGCTGCTAGACAAGCGCTCGCACAGTACACCAATGCGGTTGCCATGGCAGCCTCGGTTATCTCATGCCCGATATACACGGGCCAAAGAAAACAGAGGCAGAACCGCAAAGACGGGCACACATAAACATTGTGTACCTGAAACAGGATAGACGTATGGAGACATTCTCACATACGATTAAGCTATATTAGCTAAAATTCCAGCCAACTTACAGGGTTTTTTGTTAGGAGCAAAGAAAGGAAAAAGGGAAGACCTGGATAGGGTGGGAAGTGAGGAGAAAAAATACGTGTACCAAGAATGTGATCAGTGAAAAAAGAAAGAAAAAGGAAAAAAAGAAAAGAAAGAAAAATGATACACATATAGTGAGAGCGTCACCGGTGGGAGCTAAAGGACGGCCCCAGAAAGGAGAGGCCCAATCCAGAACCCAACATGGCGTATCTCCTAATCAAAAAATTAATAATAAAAGACAAAACATTTATTAATGAAAATTTTATAAATACAAAAATAAAATAAAGACAAGACAAGACAAATAACATTTATATTGCGCTTTTCTCCTTGCGGACTCAAAGCGCCAGAGCAGAGCAGCAGCCACTAGGGCGCGCTCTATTGGCATTAGCAGTGTAAGGGAGACTTGCCAAAGGTCTCCTACTGAATTAGTGCTGGCTTACTGAACAGGCAGAGCCGAGATTCGAACCCTGGTCTCCTGTGTCAGAGGCAGAGCCCTTAACCATTACACCTTCAGCCAACTGGTGAAGGAGATAACAAAAAAGCCATGTTGGAGATGGGTGGGCAACAGAAGGTGGCTCAGGAGCAAAAACAGGAGCACCAAGAGTAGATGGATAATCAAGGATCGAGGGAGCAAGCAAGATCGACATAGTCATTTAGACCCAAAGGGCCCATAGCATCAGTGCCTAAAATCCAATGCGCATCTTGTCTAAGTAAAAAAAAATTCTTATCACCACCTCTACGAGGGGTTTTGCACAAATCTATGCAAGCAAAGGAAAGGAGATTTGGATTGCTTTGATGAACAGTTGACATATGTTCGACAATCCTGGGGCAACCTTTGTTTTTAGGAAGCAAGTGAATGTGCTCCAAAATGCGCTCTTTGACCATCCTGGTGGTTTTACCAACATAAAAACGTTGGCACGGGCACCGCAAAGCGTAAACCACATACTTGGTTCTGTATGGCTCTGTAGGTACTGTTTGCTGTACAGCCATATCTTGTTATGCACTTCACCAATTGCTTATTTGTGTCAATGCTGCTATTTATTAAACCATAGTGCCAGACCATTAAGGGCTCTTTTACACTACATGTGATTCCCATTTTGATGCAATTTAACTTGCAGTTCGGATTTTTGATGCGGTTAAACAAAAAAAAAGTCCTGCATGCTGCACTTTTTTCTGTTAGCATCCAGTGAACATCAGAATTGCAAAACTATGCACCTTGTCTAATTCCCCCTCATTTCTGACTAATCACAAGCTGTAGTTTGATCTCTTCAGCTGTGTCAGCTCAGGAATCTGGGCTGCCATGGCAGAACTGCTAATTTGTAAACACAGGATGTCAACAATATGTCTGCTTCTGTGAAAGCAGGAAGTAGATACACTGCAGATTTATTGCAGGATTTGTTACAGCTGTAACAAAGACTTAGCTTTCTTTAAAGTGTATTATGCTGTTGCCTATGTTTTAGAGCAGAGAGGAAGTACTGAGTTCAGTTTTGATTTAAAGGGAACCTGACATGAGAGGCATAAGAAGGCGTATTTCCTTTTAAACGATGCACATTGCCCGGCTATCCTGCTGATCCTCTGTCTCTATTACTTGTAGCCACAGCCCCTGAACAAGCATGCAGATCAGGTGCTCTGACTGAAGTCAGACTAGATAAGCTGCATGCTTGTTGCTGGTGTGTGATTCAGATACTACTGCAGCCATATAGATCAGCAGGGCTGCCAGGCAACTGGCAACTGGCAATAGATATGGCAGACTCCATACACCTCTTCCTTCAGGTGCCCTTTAACCTTTGCTCCCCAATATGTGAAGAGTTGTGGCTGTGCTGGAGATGTTGTGCTGTGCCTCTATTGACCTGTATTTCTGTACAGTTTATTCTCGGGGTCGGCCTGGTGATTCTGGTGATCAGCACATACGCCACCATGACAGTTCCGGAGCAAGCGCCGCTGCAGGTCAAGCCGGAGCACCAGGGGAGAGACGGGGTTAAGGATGGAGGTCTGCAGCTGGAAGAGAACGTTCTAAAAGTATCAGGTATGGCCATTCTCCGCTGGCTATAGTCTATAGTGTCTATGGTGTTATTATAATATGAATACATTGTTACTATAGTGATAATTCTCCATGTGTAGTGCTGATTCAGGGCTGTATAGCCCTTCCTTTATACATTCTCCGCTGGCTATAGTCTATAGTGTCTATGGTGTTGTTATAATATGAATACATTGTTACTATAGTGATAATTCTCCATATGTAGTGCTGATTCAGGGCTATATAGCCCTTCCTTTATACATTCTCCGCTGGCTATAGTCTATATAGTGTCTATGGTGTTGTTATAATATGAATACATTGTTACTATAGTGATAATTCTCCATGTGTAGTGCTGATTCAGGGCTATATAGTCCTTCCTGTGTACATACTCCACTGGCTATAGTCTATATAGTGTCTATGGTGTTATTATAATATAAATACATTGTTACTATAGAGATAATTCTGCATGTGTAGTGCTGATTCAGGGCTATATAGTCCTTCCTGTGTACATACTCCACTGGCTATAGTCTATATAGTGTCTAGTGTTGTTATAATATGAATACAATTTTACTATAGTGATAATTCTCCATGTGTAGTGCTGATTCAGGGCTATATAGCCCTTCAAGGAGAACGCCAGCGCATACCACTAAGGCTGCATCTGAAATGACCACCAGCTCATGTGTGCAGCACCTAAATAGACTTTCTGCACACTTCCCATTCAATTCAGATGCAAATCATATGCAAATCTGCTACTACTTATGCAAACAGGAAACTCAGGAGGGAGGGGCTGGGAGCAGCTAACCTGATAGTTACATAGTTACAGAGTTAAGAAACAGTGGGGGAAAGGCTGCACATTCCTATATAGCCCTTCCTGTATACATTCTCCTCTGGCTATAGTCTATAGTGTCTATGGTGTTATTATAATATGAATACATTGTTACTATAGTGATAATTCTCCATTTGTAGTGCTGATTCAGGGCTATATAGCCCTTCCTTTGTACATTCTCCATTGAACATTCATTCTACTAACCGGATTCATAAGAGCGCCGCAGAAAGCGCAGCACTTCTCTAACCCCCTCACTGCGCCCTGTCGGGATGTTCTCCGCCTCCCGTCCGCTATCGCCAATATCGCGACTGATTGTGCGGCACTGACAACATGGTGTACGAATCCTGACGGTGCAACACTAGCCAAAAAAAGGAGACAATATTTACACCACCAATTCATGACGCTGCGACGCTATAGCCGCGTGAGCTCCATGACGCGCTCTAAATACAAGGCTGCATGCTACGCTCGCTTTTGTAGCATAGCGTTCCTTCCTCACATAGTAGCGGCCGCTCTAGTGAAATGTCGCCATACTTCACAGCAGCGGCCTGCATATAAAGGAACGTGCCCGTGTCACTAAAGAAGGCATGATGCCCTGCAAGAGCGAGCGTAGCGTGCAGGCCAGGATTTAGAGTGCAGTGCCGGTCATGGAGCTCGCGCTGCTATAGCAACGCAGCTTCATGAATCAGCCCCCATAGTTATTTAGCGCCTCCTAAAAGACAGCTGCCTGCCTACTCCCCTCCCAGACTCCCTGAAAGGATGACTAGCACAAAAATAAAAATGTAAAATACATACATATAAAATGTACATTTCTCAAAGTAAAATGCACTGTAAATGACATTTTTGTCCTATGTTGCTATCAATAACAGTAGGTAGTAAATAGCTGACAGATCTGGCAGATTTTGAACTAGTCCATCTCCTCAAGGGGGATTCTCAGTATTAACTTTATTCTTTACAAAAGTGCTTCCTGGAAAGCATCCGTGGAAAGATGTCTCCACTCGATTGCACACAATTTGGGCAGTTGGACTGAGAAACTGCAGTCCAGTGAGTAGTTTTGTAAATTATTATTATTATTATTACTATTTAGTATTTATATAGCGCCGACATATTACGCAGCGCTGTACAGTGTATATATATATTGTCTTGTCACTAACTGTCCCTCAAAGGAGCTCACAATCTAATCCCTACCATTGCCATATGTCTATATTATGTAGTGTAAGTACTGTAGTCTAGGGCCAATTTTAGGGGGAGCCAATTAACTTATTCGTATGTTTTTGGAATGTGGAAGGAAACCGGAGTACCCGGAGGAAACCCACGCAGACATGGAGAGAACATACAAACTCTTTGCAGTAAATAAAGAAAACCCTGAAAATCCCCCATAAGGAGATCGACTAGTCCAAAACCTGAGAAATCAGTCAGATTTTAAAGGGAACCTAAACTGAGGAGGATATGGATTTTTCCCTTTAACATAATACCAGTTGCCCGACTCTCCAGCTGATCCTGTGTCTCTAATACTTTTAGCCACAGCTCCTCAACAAGCATGCAGATCAGGTGCTCTGACTGAAGTCAGACTGGATTAGCTGTATGCTTGTTTCAGGTGTGTAATTCAGCCACTACTGCAGCCACAGAGATCAGCAGGACTGCCAGGCAACTGGTATTGTTTAAAATGAAACATCCATATCCCTCTCAGTTTAGGTTCCCTTTAACTTTCTACTGTAAGTGACCGCAAAATAGGAATAAAGCCATTTATAGAGCATTTTACTCTGGGAGAAATGTACATTTAAATCTATGTGTATAGAATTATCCAATTATTCACAATAGTTGTTCCTTAAAGAGGAACTTCAGCCATAAACAAACATACTGTCCTTAAGTTACATTAGTTATGATAATTAAAATAGATAGGTAATATAATCTTTTAGGAAAATGTTTGATTTCCTGAGGGCAGCCATCTTTTTGGTTGAAAGGAGGTGACGGAGCATGAGACGCAGTTCCAACTGTCCTGTGTCCTGATCCTTCCCAGTAGCTAGGCAACGAGAACAACAACGTAGGAAATCCCATCATGCTTTGCACAGTATCAGGGGAAAAATGCCCGGGCAATTTTCTTTGATGGGGCGGAGCTAAGCATCTGTGCAGCTAATAATTAGGCTTAGGTAATAAAAACAAAGTTCTGATGCTGTGAAACTGTTAAAGAAACACTAAGCCTTTTTAGTGCTGCTGAGTAGATTTTTTTAGTCTAGATGTTCACTTTAAGCCACAGCTCTTGCTGGTGAATGCCAGCCATTGTAGGGGGTGTGGCTTCACCTGATGGAGTAATCAGTTCCCTTCCTCCTATGCATACCGAATGTCAAAAGGGGAGGAGTATTTTAGACTGACTGGTAGTGAGCAGGCAGTTGAAAGAGGAAAGTGAGTGCAACAGATATTTACTAACATTTATTTTACAAAGCCTTTTTTTTTTACTTGTAACTTCAAATATTCATCTTGTAAATCAATTTAAAACCTACATGAAATGGAGATCTAAAGACGAACTGTAGTGAAAATAACAAACAAACAAAAAATTCAATTGCTTATGTTTTATACAATATTTATTTATAAATTATTTAGGCAGTATTTGCCTATTGTAAAATCTCTCCTCTCCCGGTTTTATACTTTAAAATGTCTTTATGGGGCAACATCTTAAAGTCAATGGGAAGTGCTTTAAAAAAAATGAAGCAGATACTTTACTACAGCAGAGGGAAGGCTGTGGGTCCTATAGAGGCTTCCTGCTCCTCTCCCAGTGCCCTCCGTTAAGCGCAGGCTCCCCGGTTTTAATGTTCGGGGGTCTTCGGGAGCAGAGTTCACCTGAGAACAGGCGGCTCCATACTGCGCATGCGCGAGAGAGAGAGAGAGAGGGCGCTCACACGTGCACAGTATGGAGCGGCACGTCTTCAGGAGCACTCAGGTTCTCGAAGACTTCCGAAGTCCCTCGGGGTGGGGGGGTTATAGCAGTATTTGACCAAATTGGTTGCATACTGCTACCGGGGAGCCAGTGCTGGAATGACAGGACCAGGAGAGAAGTGGGAAGGCTCTATGGGACCCAGAGCCCTCTCTTTCCTTAGGTAAGTATCAGGCTTAATTTTTTAATTTTTTTTTTAAACTAAAATCAGTTCTCATTGACTTTAAGACCTTGTTCACCTCATAAATCACAACTGCCAGCGCTTGCGGTTTGCGTTTTTGTGCACAATTTTTTTTTGTGGCTCCCGGCGCTTACCTGAGCGTTAAAGAGAATCTGTATTGTTAAAATCGCACAAAAGTAAACATACCAGTGTGTTAGGGGACATCTCCTATTCCCCTCTGTCACAATTTCGCCGCTCCCCGCCGCATTAAAAGTAGTCAAAAACAGTTTTAAAAAGTTTGTTTATAAACAAACAAAATGGCCACCAAAACAGGAAGTAGATTGATGTACAATATGTCCACACATAGAAAATACATCCATACACAAGCAGGCTGTATACAGCTTTCCTTTTGAATCTCAAAAGATCATTTGTGTGTTTACCTTCTGTCCACTTCTTCTCTCATGCACTGAACATTACAGGCTTCCTGCAGACAGCTCTGCCTGTGCCTGTGTTTGTAATTCCTCATTATGTGTCAGCCAGCTACTTTCACAGCCAGAGGAGGATTTTTATCCAGCTCTCTTCTATTACTGATAAGATAGCAGAGAAGCTGCTGGCTTATGTAAATAAAACACACACTGGAGTGTGCATAGAGGAACAGACCAGCACGGAAGAGTTGGCAGCCTTCCAGACACAGGCCGACAAGTCTGACAGGGGAAAGATACATTGATTTATTACAGAGACCGTGATAGTACAAAGTGCTGCAGTGAGCCAGAACAGATTAGAATAGGTTTAGGAACTTGTAGGATGGTAGAAAAAACGTAATTTTTGTTACAGAGTCACTTTAAGGATTTTTTTGTAAGCTTATTTGAGGGGGATACCAGAGAGCACTGCAAAAAATATAATAGGTAAAATGTGCGTATCTAGAGCAATAAGCATAATTCAAAGAAAGAAAAAAGGTCTCACAACACACCAGTTTACCAAATATAATTCATATGTTTATTTATCCAAAAAAAGTCCTAACAATATAGTACAAATCACAGTAACTATGACAACATCAGGTAGGGAGAACAAAGACAATACAAGTTAAAAAATACCCTATAATGAGGGTAGGGTGGCTGCAGAAAATGATCATGCGGTGAATAAGTGCATCAGTAAATAAGGAACTGGCAACAATAGGGAATTCTGTATAATGGTATGGTAGGCGGGGCCTGTATATCCAGCAAGGACAATGAAGGTCTATATCAATATAAATAATAGAAGAGTATCAAAAGCCATATACACATATAAATAAATAAACATCACCATATAGATTGCTGAATCAAAATACATAACCACATCCAGTTATATTGTGCAAATAAGAGCAAGTGATCAACCATCTATTAATGAAAGTGTAGAGAGACCAAGTCCTAACAGTCAATATGGCGCTGAACAGAGCAGCGCAGACAGAGTGAGTGATGCAGGAGTGTTAGACCACCGCCAGTTTACCTTTCCGCAACCCGGGTGCCAGAACCGCCGATACCGCCGCAGCCACCCAGAAGAGAGAGGGGATTTTTTGTAAAGTGCTTTTCTAAGCGCTTTTGCAGAGCGATTCTTTGTTCACTTTCTGACATCAGTACCCAGAAATGAATAAATACAATGTATTTATTCATGAAAGCTCTGGGGAATTCGCTACACAATGCACTTTTTCAAGCACTTTGCGATTTCCCTATACCTTCCACTGAGGCAAATCACCCTGAAAATGGTACAGGTGGCGCTTTGGTGAGCGGATAGGAATCGAACCACTCAGATGTGAACTCTCTCATAGGGAATCATTGCACAAGCGTTTTTAGGGCGATTTTAAAAATCGCCGCCGCTTAAAACGAAACGAAAACGCTCTAGGTGTGAACAAGCCCTAAGTCCCATCAGGTGCAGCTCTGCGGAATGTTCGTTTCTGAGAATTCCGAAGCCAGTGACAATAATGCCTTGTCTCCCAGAATGCACTGGGTGCAGAATTCCACATAGCTGAGCAGCCTAGGGTAAGCATCACTGGGAGGGTGGGGCTACATACTAATATGCAGCAATATATAAATATAGGAAGTGTTTTTGATGCTGAAACCTGGAAAATTACCGTAAAAGTGGGTACCCTGCATAATTTACTGCGTTTTACTATAAGTCACTACAGGGCCTCTTTAAATCCCTGTGAGAAAACTAGTGGTGGTGAAGGAAATGTTGTTTTGGTTACCTCTATATAATGACGCTGATATATGCCTTTGCATTGTTACAGACATCAACAACAGCTGCGGCCATCACATGCACTTCAATTATTTACATCTGACCCAGCGGGGCTATAAATACCCCAAACTCTCTGCTCCCCAGAGGTCTCTGCATGGCTAATCTATAACATGGGGCAGCTTCCTGCTTGCCCAGATTAGACTCGTAGATTATTCCTAACGACTCTTAAAGCTGTTAATGTGACAAGGACAGTGAGGCGGGAGTATGAGGGATTGTTGTGTGTTTGATCTGGGCTGTGCAGCTGCTTCCTGACATTGTGCAGCGAGGAGAGAGGAAGCTGCGAGGAGAGGAGGAAGCTCAGGGTCACCACTGCTGCTGCCTGGATATCCTGAGCGCGCTGCTGTAAGGTGTCCGCTAGGGAGAGATCACTTGTGTCCTGTTTACCAGCTCACAGGGCTGACTCGCTCTCTTCCACCCTGTGGTTCTCGGTGGCCTATGGTTCAGGCTTGTGTATCGTGTGAAATCTATGATGAGTTGCAATTCGCTAGGTTTTGTGCGTTCAATTCACATAAACCATTTTTACATTATTAATAGTATTTTCTGGCTTCTTGGGTTTGGAAAGCTGAGCAAGTGTCAGATGCAGCTTGGTTAGACTGAACACCTGCCTGAGTTCTGTCTGTCCAGATTCCGTCTCATCCCAGAGAGTCACTGAGATTTTGTGCTCGGTGGAGAGTCATTGAGATTTGGTGCTCTGCAGAGATTCACTGAGATCTGGTGCTCTGCGGAGAGTTACTGAGATTTGGTGCTCTGCACAGATTCACTGAGATCTGGTGCTCTGCAGAAAGTCACTGAGAGTTGGTGCTCTGCGGAGAGTCACTGAGATGTGGTGCTCTGCAGAGAGTCACTGAGATCTGGTGCTCTGCGGAGAGTCACTGAGAGTTGGTGCTCTGCAGAGAGTCGCTGAGAGTTAGTGCTCTGCAGAGAGTCGCTGAGAGTTGGTGCTCTGCAGAGAGTCGCTGAGAGTTGGTGCTCTGCAGAGAGTCGCTGAGAGTTGGTGCTCTGCAGAGAGTCACTGAGAGTTGGTGCTCTGCAGAGAGTCACTGAGAGTTGGTGCTCTGCAGAGAGTCACTGAGAGTTAGTGCTCTGCAGAGAGTCGCTGAGAGTTGGTGCTCTGCAGAGAGTCGCTGAGAGTTGGTGCTCTGCAGAGAGTCACTGAGAGTTGGTGCTCTGCAGAGAGTCACTGAGAGTTGGTGCTCTGCAGAGAGTCGCTGAGAGTTGGTGCTCTGCAGAGAGTCGCTGAGATTTGGTGCTCTGCAGAGAGTCACTGAGAGTTGGTGCTCTGCAGAGAGTCACTGAGAGTTGGTGCTCTGCAGAGAGTCACTGAGAGTTGGTGCTCTGCAGAGAGTCACTGAGAGTTGGTGCTCTGCAGAGAGTCACTGAGAGTTGGTGCTCTGCAGAGAGTCACTGAGAGTTGGTGCTCTGCAGAGAGTCACTGAGAGTTGGTGCTCTGCAGAGAGTCACTGAGAGTTGGTGCTCTGCAGAGAGTCACTGAGAGTTGGTGCTCTGCAGAGAGTCACTGAGAGTTGGTGCTCTGCGGAGAGTTACTGAGATTTGGTGCTCTGCACAGATTCACTGAGATCTGGTGCTCTGCAGAAAGTCACTGAGAGTTGGTGCTCTGCGGAGAGTCACTGAGATGTGGTGCTCTGCAGAGAGTCACTGAGATCTGGTGCTCTGCGGAGAGTCACTGAGAGTTGGTGCTCTGCAGAGAGTCGCTGAGAGTTGGTGCTCTGCGGAGAGTCACTGAGAGTTAGTGCTCTGCAGAGAGTCGCTGAGAGTTGGTGCTCTGCAGAGAGTCGCTGAGAGTTGGTGCTCTGCAGAGAGTCACTGAGAGTTGGTGCTCTGCAGAGAGTCACTGAGAGTTGGTGCTCTGCAGAGAGTCACTGAGAGTTGGTGCTCTGCAGAGAGTCACTGAGAGTTGGTGCTCTGCAGAGAGTCACTGAGAGTTGGTGCTCTGCAGAGAGTCACTGAGAGTTGGTGCTCTGCAGAGAGTCGCTGAGAGTTGGTGCTCTGCAGAGAGTCGCTGAGATTTGGTGCTCTGCAGAGAGTCACTGAGAGTTGGTGCTCTGCAGAGAGTCACTGAGAGTTGGTGCTCTGCAGAGAGTCACTGAGAGTTGGTGCTCTGCAGAGAGTCACTGAGAGTTGGTGCTCTGCAGAGAGTCACTGAGAGTTGGTGCTCTGCAGAGAGTCACTGAGAGTTGGTGCTCTGCAGAGAGTCGCTGAGAGTTGGTGCTCTGCAGAGAGTCGCTGAGAGTTGGTGCTCTGCGGAGAGTCGCTGAGAGTTGGTGCTCTGCAGAGAGTCGCTGAGAGTTGGTGCTCTGCGGAGAGTCGCTGAGAGTTGGTGCTCTGCGGAGAGTCGCTGAGAGTTGGTGCTCTGCGGAGAGTCGCTGAGAGTTGGTGCTCTGCGGAGAGTCGCTGAGAGTTGGTGCTCTGCGGAGAGTCGCTGAGAGTTGGTGCTCTGCGGAGAGTCGCTGAGAGTTGGTGCTCTGCGGAGAGTCGCTGAGAGTTGGTGCTCTGCAGAGAGTCACTGAGAGTTGGTGCTCTGCAGAGAGTCACTGAGAGTTGGTGCTCTGCAGAGAGTCACTGAGAGTTGGTGCTCTGCAGAGAGTCACTGAGAGTTGGTGCTCTGCAGAGAGTCACTGAGAGTTGGTGCTCTGCAGAGAGTCACTGAGAGTTGGTGCTCTGCAGAGAGTCACTGAGAGTTGGTGCTCTGCAGAGAGTCACTGAGAGTTGGTGCTCTGCAGAGAGTCACTGAGAGTTGGTGCTCTGCACTGCAGAGAGTCGCTGAGATTTGGTGCTCTGCACTGCAGAGATTCACTGAGATTTGGTGCTCTGCACTGCAGAGAGTCACTGAGATTTGGTGCTCTGCAGAGAGTCACTGAGATTTGGTGCTCTGCACTGCAGAGAGTCACTGAGATTTGGTGCTCTGCACTGCAGAGAGTCACTGAGATTTGGTGCACTGCAGAGAGTCACTGAGATTTGGTGCTCTGCAGAGAGTCACTGAGATTTGGTGCTCTGCAGAGAGTCACTGAGATTTGGTGCTCTGCAGAGAGTCACTGAGATTTGGTGCTCTGCAGAGAGTCACTGAGATTTGGTGCTCTGCAGAGAGTCACTGAGATTTGGTGCTCTGCAGAGAGTCACTGAGATTTGGTGCTCTGCAGAGAGTCACTGAGATTTGGTGCTCTGCAGAGAGTCACTGAGATTTGGTGCTCTGCACTGCAGAGATTCACTGAGATTTGGTGCTCTGCACTGCAGAGAGTCACTGAGATTTGGTGCTCTGCAGAGAGTCACTGAGATTTGGTGCTCTGCACTGCAGAGAGTCACTGAGATTTGGTGCTCTGCAGAGAGTCACTGAGATTTGGTGCTCTGCAGAGAGTCACTTAGAGTTGGTGCTCTGCAGAGAGTCACTGAGAGTTGGTGCTCTGCAGAGAGTCACTGAGAGTTGGTGCTCTGCAGAGAGTCACTGAGAGTTGGTGCTCTGCAGAGAGTCACTGAGAGTTGGTGCTCTGCAGCGAGTCACTGAGAGTTGGTGCTCTGTACGGTCACTGAGAGTTGGTGCTCTGTACGGTCACTGAGAGTTGGTGCTCTGTATGGTCACTGAAATGTACAACACAGTTGTGGTGTTGCCACCATTACTTTGCTTTGAAATTATAGTTCCCACGGTGTGTTTCTCCCCCTGTTGCAGTGCCTTCATTATGATGCTACCTCACAGTAACCAACATTATGGTACTTATCTTGCTACAGTACACCCCAGTGGACTACTGGAGACAACATTTAGAATCAACTGCACCATAAGGGTGACCTCAACAATCCGTGTGTGTAAGACAGGAGACGAGTTTGATAGGAATTTCCTTTATGTAGACAAGTGTTAAGGAATGTTGGTAGATTTGCAGTGTAACTGTGCCGGGGATTCTTCTTCTGTGTCCCGCTATCTCCACAGTCGCTCCTACCTCACCACTGTCTGTTCATGCCACTCTTCCCTTCTCATTCTTTCATTCTCAATTTTTGTCTCCCTCTTCACCCATCTTTCTTTTCCCCACTTTACCCCCCTGCCCCCCTCTGCCACTCGCAACCTCTTCACTGTCTTTCCTTCTTTATTCCTTTTTACCTTATCTCTCTTTCTTGCTCTTCACCTTCTCCCTCTTTCTTCCTCTTTACCTTCTCTCTCTTACTTCCTCTTCATATTATCTCCCCCTTCTCTCTCTTTCCTCCTTTTCACCTTCTCCCTCTTTCTTCCTCTTCACTTTCTCTTTCTTCCTCTTCACTTTCTCTCTTTCTTCCTCTTCACCTTCTCCCTCTTTCTTCCTCTTCACCTTCTCCCTCTTTCTTCCTCTTCACCTTCTCTCTCTTTCTTCCTCTTCACTTTCTCTCTCTTTTTCCTCTTCACCTTCTCCCTCTTTCTTCCTCTTCACCTTCTCCCTCTTTCTTCCTCTTCACTTTCTCTCTCTTTTTCCTCTTCACCTTCTCCCTCTTTCTTCCTCTTCACCTTCTCCCTCTTTCTTCCTCTTCACCTTCTCTCTCTTTCTTCCTCTTCACCTTCTCCCTATTTCTTCCTCTTCACCTTCTCCCTATTTCTTCCTCTTCACTTTCTCTCTCTTTTTTCCTCTTCACCTTCTCCCTCTTTCTTCCTCTTCACCTTCTCCCTCTTTCTTCCTCTTCACCTTCTCTTTCTTTCTTCCTCTTCACCTTCTCCCTCTTTCTTCCTCTTCACTTTCTCTCTCTTTTTCCTCTTCACCTTCTCCCTCTTTCTTCCTCTTCACCTTCTCCCTCTTTCTTCCTCTTCACTTTCTCTCTCTTTTTCCTCTTCACCTTCTCCCTCTTTCTTCCTCTTCACCTTCTCCCTCTTTCTTCCTCTTCACCTTCTCTCTCTTTCTTCCTCTTCACCTTCTCCCTATTTCTTCCTCTTCACCTTCTCCCTATTTCTTCCTCTTCACTTTCTCTCTCTTTTTTCCTCTTCACCTTCTCCCTCTTTCTTCCTCTTCACCTTCTCCCTCTTTCTTCCTCTTCACCTTCTCTTTCTTTCTTCCTCTTCACCTTCTCCCTCTTTCTTCCTCTTCACCTTCTCCCTCTTTCTTCCTCTTCACCTTCTCTTTCTTTCTTCCTCTTCACCTTCTCCCTCTTTCTTCCTCTTCACCTTCTCTTTCTTTCTTCCTCTTCACCTTCTCCCTCTTTCTTCCTCTTCACTTTCTCTTTCTTCCTCTTCACTTTCTCTCTCTTTCTTCCTCTTCACTTTCTCTCTCTTTCTTCCTCTTCACTTTCTCTCTCTTTCTTCCTCTTCACCTTCTCCCTCTTTCTTCCTCTTCACCTTCTCCCTCTTTCTTCCTCTTCACTTTCTCCCTCTTTCTTCCTCTTCACTTTCTCTCTCTTTCTTCCTCTTCACCTTCTCTCTCTTTCTTCCTCTTCGCCTTCTCCCTCTTCACCTTCTCCCTCTTTCTTTCTCTTCACCTTCTCCCTATTTCTTCCTCTTCACCTTCTCTCTCTTTGCTCCTCTTCACCTTCTCCCTCTTTGCTCCTCTTCACCTTCTGCCTCTTCCTTCCTCTTCACGGTTTCCCTCTTTTTCCTCTGCACCTTCTCCCTCTTTCTTCCTCTTCGTCTTCTCCCTCTTTCTTCCTCTTCACCTTCTCCCTCTTTCTTCCTCTTCACCTTCTCGCTCTTTCTTCCTCTGCACCTTCTCCCTCTTTCTTCCTTTTCACCTTCTCTCTCTTTCTTCCTCTTCACCTTCTCCCTCTTTTTTCCTCTTCACCTTCTCCCTCTTTCTTCCTCTTCACCTTCTCCCTCTTTCTTCCTCTTCACCTTCTCTCTCTTTCTTCCTCTGCACCTTCTCCCTCTTTCTTCCTTTTCACCTTCTTCCTCTTTGCTCCTCTTCATCTTCTCCCTCTTTCTTCCTCTGCACCTTCTCCCTCTTTCTTCCTTTTCACCTTCTTCCTCTTTGCTCCTCTTCATCTTCTCCCTCTTTCTTCCTCTGCACCTTCTCCCTCTTTCTTCCTTTTTACCTTCTCTCTCTTTCTTCCTCTTCACCTTCTTCCTCTTCACATTCTCTCTCTTTCTTGCTTGTCTCTGTCTCTCTCTTTCTTGCTCTTCACCTTCTTTCTCTCTTTCTTCCTCTGCACCTTCTCTCTCTTTTTTTCCTCTTCACCTTCCCTCTCTTTTTCCACTTCACCTTCTCTCTTTCTTGCTCTTCTCTGCCTCTCTCTTTCTTTAAATAACCCTGAAGTGAGGAAACTCGCTGCAGGTTAGATACTTATGTATGTAGACCAGGGGTGTCAAACTCAAAAACAAAGTGGGCCGAAATTGAGCTCTGGGACCAATTTGAGGGCCAACATCAAGGTCTAGTGGCCACTTCTCTCCCTTATAAAGTTCCCCCAGTGTATAATAGCCCCTCATCATCCCCTATATAGTTCCCTGATGCTTAGTGGTCCTCCCTCCTCTACAAAGTTTCCTGGTGTTTAGGGATCCCCTCCTTCCCCTATACAGTTCTCTGGTATCTAGTGGCCCTCTTCCCTCTCCTATACTGTTCCCTGCTATCTAGTTCTGTCCTCCTCCCCATATGGCTTTCCTGGTGATCTAGGCCTTACCGTCCAATATAGCTTCTCTGGTGGTCTAGGGAGGCAAACATAATGCCAAGTGGGGAAAACACCTGAGGGCCAAATCTGATTGGTCTGAGGGAGTTTGACATGTATGATGTAGAGGGAAGGCTCTGGATCCCATATAGGGCCTTCCTGGTCCTAAGTCTGTCCCATCATTCCAGCGCTGTCCCTGTTGAAGTTATTCGGCCTGCCACATTGAATACCTCTGCGGTATTTCTCTGGCAGCCTTCTTAAGTACTCGGGTCACTAAAAAATAATTTTATTAGCATGACCAAGATACACACAGGCATTTCAGAAGCAAGGAAAAGAAGTGGGCTGAGTCATTGGGGTGTGAGGGTGGGATAGGTGTGTAGGTGGGTAAGCAGGCTGTGAATAGTTTTAGGTTGAGGCCGGTTCCACACTGCAGATTGGCGTAAGCAGTGCGGTGCGGCGGCCGCACCGCCAAAAGCAGGCCTTCAGGGATTACCACGTTAGTACACGGCATTCCCGGTCTGGCATCCGGCCAAGCAGAAGTGACTTCCTGTTTCTGGTATGCAGAGGTGCATGGGAGCATATTGTAAAAATACGCTTCTGCGCATGCGAGTCGTATCGTCGTCGCATCGCCGCCTCCAACATTTTTTAAATCCTACGTCGCCATAGACTTACATGACTGCCGGTCCGACTCAGAGCGATTGCAAGTACGCATAACGTAGTTTTGGAAGCGTGTTAGATTCAGGACTTCCGGCACACCGCGACACAGGTGATGGGATTTTCCCCATAGGTTTTCATTGGAGTGCGATAGCAGTGCATCAGTTTGACGCACCACACCGCCCCAGTGTGAAAGGACCCTGAGAGTTTGTTTATGCCCCCTCCTAACTCTTTCTCTCTCTGTTCTCTTTCTTTCTCTCTCTCTCTCTCTCTCTCTCTCTCTGTGTTCTGCAGCATCTGACCTCTCGTTCTGTCCTTCTATCTTTATCTCTCATCCCCAGGAATAAATTACAACCTCTGACAGACTTTCCACTCATTGCAGACATATTTCAGTAAGAATAACTCTGTAAACTCATCCCACACTCCAGAGGGAATAAAGAGAGATGATTAACAGACGGCGTCCAGCACTCCATGTCAATGTCCCTGAGTTCTGCTGCCCTATCAGAGAGCTAATCAGAGCGGAGTTCCTGTACTTCCTGTTATCTTCCAGGGGTAATGTGACCGCAGCTCCTCCATGTCCTGCTCACATGTCTCCCCCTTCTGCATCTTCACGGAACAGCACTGCATGGTCTGTGCCTGTCAGGGGAAGTGTTTCTCTAGTCCAGGGGTGTCAAACTCATATACACAGTGGGCCGAAAATGAAAACTGGGACCAAGTCGCAGGCCAACCTCAAAGTCTAGTAGCCACCTCTTTCCCTTTTAAAACTCCCTGGTGTTTAGTGGCCCTTCTTCCTCCACTGTACAGTTCCCTGATGTCTAGTGGCTCCCTCCCCTATTCAGTTCCCTGGGGTTTAGTTGTGTTCCCTCCCTCCCTCCTCTATATAGTTCCCTGGTGTCTAGCACCTCTCCCCATATAGTTCCCTGGGGTTTAGTTGTGTCCCCTCCTCTATACAGTTCCCTGGTGGCCCCCCTCCCTCCTCTATACAGTTTCCTGGTGTCTAATGGCCCCCTCCCCATGTACAGTTCCCTGGTGAATAGTGGCCCCCCACCCTCCCCTATACAGTTCCCTGGGGTTTAGTTGTGCCCCCCCCCCCCCACCTATACAGTTCCCTGCTGTCTGATGCCCTCCTCTATACAGTACCCTAGTGTCTAGTGGCTCCCCCCATCCCATATACAGTCCCCAGGTGTCTAGTGGCTCCCTCCATCCCGTATACAGTTCCCTGGTGTCTATTGGCACCCTCCCTTCCCATGTACAGTTACCTGGCGTTTAATGCCCCCCACCCCACCTTCATCATGTGGTTTCATAGTTTCAGTGCTTAGCCATACAGACTTAATTCTCAGGTGCTCATAGACCAAGTATGAATCAAAGTGGGGGAACCATATGCAGGCCAGATTTGATGGCACTGCGTTCCAGATTTCATCTGCTGGCTAAAAAATTTCCATGTATGCGCAAGTCTGTATTAATGGTCTGAGGATTGTGTTTGTGTCTTCAGTCCAGAAACCTGTTGTGGAGGAGCCGGCCGATGAGCGGGACAAGCCCAAGTTAACTCCGAAGAAGGAGGAAGTGGAGCAGCCCCAGATTAAAGGCCCTATCGATGTCCCCCAAAAAGAGGAGGGGAAACGGAAGCAGGAGGAGGTGCAGCTGGACCGACCTGATCAAGGTAACCAGGAACGGGAGGGTGCTGGGAGATCTCCCGAAACGCGTCATGCTTTCAGTTTGTTTTCTTCTAGTGACAGAAGTTATACTGAACATTTTATAGACCTTTGTCACCATTCATACATGGGGAGAGATCTAGAAATGTTTTTTCAAAAGTTGTCCGTTTTTGTGTCACCTTTGCCCAGGCATTGCAGTACCTGTTGGGGAGGCCCATCGCCACGAGCCACCAGTTCCACGGGACGAAGTAGCTGTTGATGAAAGAAAAGACCACGAGGAGTCTGAGGAGAAGAGGGTCCCAGAAGCCGAAGTCGCCGCTGCTCCAAAGGATGAGAAGCAAGAGGGAAAGCTGGAGGCTAAAGCTGAAGCCCCAGTCCATAAAGAGGAGCATGGACCCCCGCCTCAGCAGCCCCCCCAGGAGGAAGGGGCCCTAAAGAAAACCCCTGAGAAAGCCCTTGGTGGTCAGGAGCAGGTGGAGCAGCCTGTCAAGAAGGATCATCAGGGGGAGAAGGCAGAGAATGAAGCCATAGACTCAAAGAACGTGGACGGTCTCGCCGCAGACAAAATCGATCTGGCCGCCATGGAGAAAGCTCTACAAGATCAGCTGAAGAACGTGGACGTGCCGGTGGACAGTAAGGACAAGATTGACCTGGCCCTGGCTGAGAAGGTTTTGGAGAAGCAGATTAAGGAAGGTAAATGTGTAAAATGGTAGAATAACAAAAACTCAACCTTTCCTGCTTTACACATAATGGGATGCATTCTCCATGTGAGTCAGGTGACACTCTCCATCCCTCCATAGGGGTACAGTACAATTTTGGTTATCTGGCATAGTCAGGGGATGCCTGATATTGGGTTTATGTGACTTCTCAGGGCCTAAATGAAACAATGCAGAGCAACGTGCAGCGGGAACCACTTACAATGGCTCTGAGAGCCGGCCTTCCTTACTCCTAGAGCTCCTCTCTGTGCGGCTCCCAATGCATGCATGTGACCCGATGCAGGTCAGGTGACATCTGGAGAGCTGTACCAGGAAGTAGCAGAGCAGCAGCCAGCGGGAACCACTTACAATGGTTCTGAGAGCCGGCCTTCCTTACTCCTGCAGCTACATTGCTGCATCCTCTCTGTACGGCTCCCGATGCAGGTCAGGTGACACCTGGAGAGCTGTACCAGGATGTAGCAGAGCAGCAGCCAGCGGGAACCACTTACAATGGTTCTGAGAGCCGGCCTTCCTTACTCCTGCAGCTACATTGCTGCATCCTCTCTGTACGGCTCCCGATGCAGGTCAGGTGACACCTGGAGAGCTGTACCAGGATGTAGCAGTGCAGCCAGCCAGGAAATCTGAATAAGTGGTACTACTATGGGCTGCTCTATAATAGAATTAGGCACACCCCCATAGTTCCCAAGACCCCCCCCTCCTCCCCGACTGCCGGTTAGTTGAGACTACCGGTATGATAGAATCCCGGATAACGAGAAATCTACTGTATATAGTGCAGGCACTCCACGGAGGAGAATTGGGAAGTGTAAGAAAACCCACTTGAGGGATCATAACCCTTCCTTCATTGCCTTTAAAGGGGTTCTGTGGGGGGTTTTGAAAAGAAAACGGACATATATCTGGGGCTTCTACCGGCCCCCTGCAGCTGTCCTGTCCCACGCCGTCCTCCTCCGATGCTCCGTTCCCCGCCACCTGTCACGGTCCAAATATTTGTCTAGCTAGAGAAATACAACTGTGCCTGCATGCGTCCTAACTCCCGCTCGCGTCTCCGGGAGCTTACTGCGCAGTATCGAATAATTGACCGGTGGCGGCGGCGGGGAACGGCGGATTGTAAAGGACGTCGCAGGCACATGACAGCTGCGGGGGGCCGGTAGAAGCCCCTGGTAAGTGTCCGGTTTTCTTTTCAAAACCCCCTAGTTAACCCGTTTAAATACTGTAAAAAATAAAAATAAAAGTTTTTCTTAGCAGTATGAGGCAGTCTTAGCTGGTGCTGCACGGTTACATAGTATGGGCCAGGCATAGTAAAGACCTTTTGCATAGATAACAACTTAAGTTTTTTAACGTTTCCTGTACTGAAAAACAACATGACTTTTCTTTGCTACTAATGTTTTATTAGCCATACTACACATACAATTAATTGTATCATAAGTTTATTTTGACTTCAGATTTGCTTTAAAGAGAGCCCAAAGTGGGCGCAAAAAATAATATAAAAAGTAGGCTACCTGATCCGCAGGGCTGAGTGGATCAGGTAGCCGCAATAAATGCCGCTCCCGCGGGCCGCAATGACGCTGCTCTGAGAGACTGTGTGTCTCTCATAGCATGCGGGGGGCGCAGGAGGTGCAGCCAGGGAGGGAGAGCTCCCCAATGGCAGCTCAGGAAACCCTGCAGGAATGCCCCTGGTGGGCATTTTAAAGCTAATGGGAACCGGGGTAAGAAAAAGAAAAAGTCAGATACTCACCTAAGGAGAGGGAAGGCTTGGTCCTAATGAGCCTCCCCTCTCCTCGCCCGGTGCCCGGTCCCGCTCAGGATCCCCCGTAGAAGTATTTGACCGTTTCGGTCAAATACTGGCCGAAGGGAGGTGTCGGAAGACTTCGGGAGTACTCAGGCTCCCGAAGGTGGGCCACTCCATACTACGCATGCGCGAGTGCCCTCTGTGACGCACTCGCGCGTGCGCAGTATGGAGCCGCCGGCCTTCGGGAGCCCGAGTGCTTCCAAGGACTTCTGAGGTCCCCGCGGCGGTGGATTTTCACGAAGGATCCACCGGGAGAGGAGAGGGTAGGCTCATTAGGACTCGGAGCCTTCCCTCTCCTTAGGTGAGTATCTGACTTTTTTTCTTTTATAGGGGTTACATTAGCTTTAAACAGGGAATTCCTCTCCTCTGTATATATCTCCAAGTTAGCGACAAATCTTGTTGCTAAATTTGAGGGGCTATAGCGCCAAAATCCAAAAGTAAACACGTGGTGCTGAGCCACTGTTTGCCACGTGCTCTATTTCAGCACACACCCTGATTCTCTACGTATAAGCCCTACTCCAAAAATAAGCCCTAGTTACAATCAGTGTAAATAGTGTCCACATGCGTCGGTATACATGTAAACTAAGTACAATCAATTGTTAGAATGCAGCGGGACAGATATACCCATCACTCAAAAGATCCCACAAGACCCAAAACAGTCAGGGCTGGCAAATGCTCTCTGTAAATGTAGGTTGTTGTATGCAAAAAGGAAATGGTCACAATAAATTATCATCATGGAATTCAGTGTGTGGAGAGTTATGATGTTCAAGAATAAATGTAGATTGTTGTTAATAAAAAATAAGACATCCCCTGAAAATAAACCCTTAGGCTACTGTGAGCCTAGCTGAAGGCAACATTTGGAGCGAAAATGAATATCTGCTTGGAGTTTGTATGTTCTCACTTTATCTCTGTGGGTTTCCTCCAGGCACTCCGGTTTCCTCCCACATCCCACAAACCATACAGATAAGTTAATTGGCTTCCCCCTAAATTGGCCCTAGACTACAATACATACACTACACGATACATACATAGACATACGACCAATGCTCTCCACGGGTTCTTTTAGCCAGGTGCTTCACCCGGCTAGTTTTGGTGAGCACCCGGCTGTCACCGGCTCACCTCCTCTTATGCTGTAAGCATAATTGCACACAGAAGCACCGGCCCTGCATTCTCTCATCATCAATAATTCTGGGGAGAACACTGAAGACTATGGTTGGAATTAGATTGTGAGCCCCTCTGAGGGACAGTTGAGTGACCAGACAATATACTCTGTACAGCGCTGCGGATGATTTGGGCACTATGTAAATACATAATAATAAGTCCCTATCTTATTTTCGGGCAAACACATTAGTTCTGTTACAGGGCATCTCAGGACATTTTCTGTGTCTGTCTTTACAGAAGAGCAGAAGGAGGCTCCGCCTGGGGAGGCGGGACACGAGCAGCGGGAGGCCAGGAATGCTGAAGTGAAGCCAGCGGACAGCCAAGAAGGTGATCCAGTCTTCAACATTTACACACTTTCTCACTCACTCCTTTATCTCTGTACACTGCCAGACTTGGAAGGTGCCGTCATTGTTATGGATCCAGCCTGTTCAATAAAGATTTATTGCAAAAAAAAAAAAAAAAAGTCAGAGCCACAGAGAGGCAGGGTGATGGCAGTGTGAGAGGGCAGTCAGTGTCTGACATAGAGCAGGGTGATGGCAGTCATTGTCAGACACAGAAGCAGGGTGATGGCAGTCAGTGTCAGACACGGAAGCAGGGTGATGGCAGTGTGAGAGGGCAGTCAGTGTCTGACATAGAGCAGGGTGATGGCAGTCATTGTCAGACACAGAAGCAGGGTGATGGCAGTCAGTGTCAGACACGGAAGCAGGGTGATGGCAGTGTGAGAGGGCAGTCAGTGTCTGACATAGAGCAGGGTGATGGCAGTCATTGTCAGACACAGAAGCAGGGTGATGGCAGTCAGTGTCAGACACGGAAGCAGGGTGATGGCAGTGTGAGAGGGCAGTCAGTGTCTGACATAGAGCAGGGTGATGGCAGTCATTGTCAGACACAGAAGCAGGGTGATGGCAGTGTGAAAGGACAGTCAGTGTCAGACACAGAAGCAGGGTGATGGCAGTCAGTGTCAGACACGGAAGCAGGGTGATGGCAGTGTGAGAGGGCAGTCAGTGTCTGACATAGAGCAGGGTGATGGCAGTCATTGTCAGACACAGAAGCAGGGTGATGGCAGTCAGTGTCAGACACGGAAGCAGGGTGATGGCAGTGTGAGAGGGCAGTCAGTGTCTGACATAGAGCAGGGTGATGGCAGTCATTGTCAGACACAGAAGCAGGGTGATGGCAGTCAGTGTCAGACACGGAAGCAGGGTGATGGCAGTGTGAGAGGGCAGTCAGTGTCTGACATAGAGCAGGGTGATGGCAGTCATTGTCAGACACAGAAGCAGGGTGATGGCAGTGTGAAAGGACAGTCAGTGTCAGACACAGAAGCAGGGTGATGGCAGTCAGTGTCAGACACGGAAGCAGGGTGATGGCAGTGTGAGAGGGCAGTCAGTGTCTGACATAGAGCAGGGTGATGGCAGTCATTGTCAGACACAGAAGCAGGGTGATGGCAGTGTGAAAGGACAGTCAGTGTCAGACACAGAAGCAGGGTGATTGAAGTCAGTGTCAGACACAGAAGCAGGGTGATGGCAGTCAGTGTGAGACACAGAAGCAGGGTGAGGGCAGTCAGTGTCAGACACAGAAGCAGGGTGATGGTAGTCAGTGTCAGACATAGAAGCAGGCTGAGAGCAGTCAGTGTCAGACACAAAAGCAGGGTGATAGCAGTCAGTGTCAAACACAGACAGGGGGTGATGGCAGTCGGTGTCAGACACAGGAGCAGGGTGATGGCAGTCAGTGTCAGACACAGAAGCAGGGTGATGGCAGTCAGTGTCAGACACAGAAGCAGGGTGATGGCAGTGTGAGAGGGCAGTCAGTTTTAGACACAGAAGCAGGGTGATGGCAGTCAGTGTCAGACACAGAAGCAGGGTGATGGCAGTCAGTGTCAGACATAGAAGCAGGCTGAGGGCAGTCAGTGTCAGACACAGAAGCAGGGTGATGGTAGTCAGTGTCAGACATAGAAGCAGGCTGAGGGCAGTCAGTGTCATACACAGAAGCAGGGTGATAGCAGTCAGTGTCATACACAGACCGGGGGTGATGGCAGTCAGTGTCAGACACGGAAGCAGGGTGATGGCAGTGAGAGAGGGCAGTTAGTGTCAGACACAGAAGCAGGGTGATGTCAGTCAGTGTCAGACACAGAAGCAGGGTGATGGAAGTCAGTGTCAGACACAGAAGCAGGGTGATGGCAGTCAGTGTGAGACACAGAAGCAGGGTGAGGGCAGTCAGTGTCAGACACAGAAGCAGGGTGATGGTAGTCAGTGTCAGACATAGAAGCAGGCTGAGAGCAGTCAGTGTCAGACACAAAATCAGGGTGATAGCAGTCAGTGTCAAACACAGACAGGGGGTGATGGCAGTCGGTGTCAGACACAGGAGCAGGGTGATGGCAGTCAGTGTCAGACACAGGAGCAGGGTGATGGCAGTCAGTGTCAGACACAGAAGCAGGGTGATGGCAGTCAGTGTCAGACACAGAAGCAGGGTGATGGCAGTCAGTGTCAGACATAGAAGCAGGCTGAGGGCAGTCAGTGTCAGACACAGAAGCAGGGTGATGGTAGTCAGTGTCAGACATAGAAGCAGGCTGAGGGCAGTCAGTGTCATACACAGAAGCAGGGTGATAGCAGTCAGTGTCATACACAGACCGGGGGTGATGGCAGTCAGTGTCAGACACGGAAGCAGGGTGATGGCAGTGAGAGAGGGCAGTTAGTGTCAGACACAGAAGCAGGGTGATGTCAGTCAGTGTCAGACATAGAAGCAGGGTGATTGCAGTCAGTGTCAGACACAGACTGGGTGATTGCAGTCAGTGTCAGACACAGAAGCAGGGTGATGGTAGTCAGTGTCAGACACAAAATCAGGGTGATAGCAGTCAGTGTCAAACACAGACAGGGGGTGATGGCAGTCGGTGTCAGACACAGGAGCAGGGTGATGGCAGTCAGTGTCAGACACAGAAGCAGGGTGATGGCAGTCAGTGTCAGACACAGAAGCAGGGTGATGGCAGTGTGAGAGGGCAGTCAGTTTTAGACACAGAAGCAGGGTGATGGCAGTCAGTGTCAGACACAGAAGCAGGGTGATGGCAGTCAGTGTCAGACACAGAAGCAGGGTGATGGCAGTCAGTGTCAGACATAGAAGCAGGCTGAGGGCAGTCAGTGTCAGACACAGAAGCAGGGTGATGGTAGTCAGTGTCAGACATAGAAGCAGGCTGAGGGCAGTCAGTGTCATACACAGAAGCAGGGTGATAGCAGTCAGTGTCATAAACAGACCGGGGGTGATGGCAGTCAGTGTCAGACACGGAAGCAGGGTGATGGCAGTGAGAGAGGGCAGTTAGTGTCAGACACAGAAGCAGGGTGATGTCAGTCAGTGTCAGACACAGAAGCAGGGTGATGGAAGTCAGTGTCAGACACAGAAGCAGGGTGATGGCAGTCAGTGTGAGACACAGAAGCAGGGTGAGGGCAGTCAGTGTCAGACACAGAAGCAGGGTGATGGTAGTCAGTGTCAGACATAGAAGCAGGCTGAGAGCAGTCAGTGTCAGACACAAAATCAGGGTGATAGCAGTCAGTGTCAAACACAGACAGGGGGTGATGGCAGTCGGTGTCAGACACAGGAGCAGGGTGATGGCAGTCAGTGTCAGACACAGGAGCAGGGTGATGGCAGTCAGTGTCAGACACAGAAGCAGGGTGATGGCAGTCAGTGTCAGACACAGAAGCAGGGTGATGGCAGTGTGAGAGGGCAGTCAGTTTTAGACACAGAAGCAGGGTGATGGCAGTCAGTGTCAGACACAGAAGCAGGGTGATGGCAGTCAGTGTCAGACATAGAAGCAGGCTGAGGGCAGTCAGTGTCAGACACAGAAGCAGGGTGATGGTAGTCAGTGTCAGACATAGAAGCAGGCTGAGGGCAGTCAGTGTCATACACAGAAGCAGGGTGATGGTAGTCAGTGTCAGACATAGAAGCAGGCTGAGGGCAGTCAGTGTCAGACACAGAAGCAGGGTGATGGTAGTCAGTGTCAGACACAGAAGCAGGGTGATGGCAGTCAGTGTCAGACATAGAAGCAGGCTGAGGGCAGTCAGTGTCATACACAGAAGCAGGGTGATAGCAGTCAGTGTCATACACAGACCGGGGGTGATGGCAGTCAGTGTCAGACACGGAAGCAGGGTGATGGCAGTGAGAGAGGGCAGTTAGTGTCAGACACAGAAGCAGGGTGATGTCAGTCAGTGTCAGACATAGAAGCAGGGTGATTGCAGTCAGTGTCAGACACAGACTGGGTGATTGCAGTCAGTGTCAGACACAGAAGCAGGGTGATGGTAGTCAGTGTCAGACACAGAAGCAGGGTGATAGCAGTGAGATAGGGCAGTCTGTGTCAGTGTCAGTGTGTTCCATGCTGTATTGTAATCTCCTGTATTTCTCTCTCTTTTCACGCTTTCCTGGGATGCTCTCAGCGGAGCTTAGAAGGCTGGCTCCACGTAAGCATGGCGCTGTGACATGATGCATGCCTAGCTGTAGATGTGTGTGCGCTCTTCCTTCATATAACCACAGAGGACACCCCATAGCCACCAATCAGAGCTTTCATTATCGGGCCGTGTTCTATCATCTCCGGGCGGGGCGGGATATGTGTAAAAGAGCTGCCTGATTTTATTGCTGTCTGTTATTCCCCCTCACGTCTCTCACAGACCCACTCACTGCGACAGGAAGGGAAAGGAATGTGTACTTAGCTCAGTTCCAGCTAGAGGCTTACTTTCATTATTTATTGTGTGTAGATGTGTTACTGTACATACTGGAGGTAGCAGAGATCAGCACACGCTGCAGCTAGTTTACTATCAGTACAGACAGAGAGTAACAGCTTATACTGTACATACTGGAGGTAGCAGAGATCAGCACACGCTGCAGCTAGTTTACTATCAGTACAGACAGAGAGTAACAGCTTATACTGTACATACTGGAGGTAGCAGAGATCAGCACACGCTGCAGCTAGTTTACTATCAGTACAGACAGAGAGTAACAGCTTATACTGTACATACTGGAGGTAGCAGAGATCAGCACACGTTGCAGCTAGTTTACTATCAGTACAAGCACAGAGTAACAGCTTATACTGTACATACTGGAGGTAGCAGAGATCAGCACACACTACAGCTATTTTACCATCACTACAGGTACAGAGTAACAGCTTATACTGTACATACTGGAGGCAGCAAGGATCCGCACACACTGCAGCTAGTTTACCATCACTACAGGTACAGAGTAACAGCTTATACTTTACATACTGTAGGCAGCAGAGATCAGACACAGAGTAACAGCTTATACTGTACATACTGGAGGTAGCAGAGATCAGCACACACTGCAGCTAGTTTACTATCAGTACATGCACAGAGTAACAGCTTATGCTGTACATACTGGAGGTAGCAGAGATCAGCACACACTGCAGCTAGTTTACTATCAGTACATGCACAGAGTAACAGCTTATACTGTACATAATGGAGGTAGCACAGGTCAGCACACACTGCAGCTAGTGTACTATCAGTACAGGCACAGAGTAACCACTTATACTGTACATACTGGGAGTTGCAGAGATAAGCACATGCTGCAGGTATTTTACTATTAGTACAGGCACAACATAACAGCTTATACTGTACATACTGGAGGTAGCAGAGTTATGCATACACTGCAGTTAGTTTACTATCAGTATAGACACAGTTACAGCTTATACTGTACATACTGGAGGTAGCAAAGATATGCACACACTGCAGTTAGTTTACTGCCCGTATAGATAGTTACAGCTTATACTATGCATAAATCGGGTAATTGGGAAAATTACACTGCAGCTAGTTTACAATCAGTACATGCACAGAGTAACAGCTTCTACTGTACATACTGGTGGTAGCAGAGACCAGCACAAACTGCAGCTAGTTTACTACCAGTACAGGCACAGAGTCAGGCCCGTTTCTAGGGCCATGTGGCCCGTTCGGCCGCCCTGAGTGCTGAAGGAGGGGGGCGCCGTGATTGAGGGGGAGCCGCAGCTGTGGTGAGGGCAGCCTCTCCCCTCCTCTCCCGGGCCGCCCTCCGTGCTCTCCCCTTCGCTGCAGAGTGAGCGCACCAGGAAGTGCTGTATACAGCAACTCGCCTCCCTGCGTTCCAATCACCGATCACTTGCCGCTGGTCTCCTCCGCTGCATAGACGCTTATACACACTCTACTTCCTGCTAAACAGGAAGTAGAGTGTGTATAAGCGTCTCAGGAAGTACAGTGTGTATAAGTGTCTATGCAGAGGAGGAGACCAGCGGCAAGTGATCGGTGATTGGAACGCAGGGAGGTGAGTTGCTGTATACAGCATTTCCTGCTGCGCTCACACTACAGCTGAGGGGGGAGCACGGAGGGCGGCCCCAGGGAGAAGTCGGGCTGCCCTCTTTGCGGCTGTCTCCCCCCTCCATTATGGGGGGGGGGGGCACCTACCTACCTCTCTAACATATTGCGGGTACCTAACTATCTAACCTATACTGGGGGCAGCTACCTAACCAACTTGTACTGGGGGCTCCTACCTCCTACCTGTTCTGGAGGCTCCTACCTATCTAGTCTATACTAAGGGCACCTACCTATCCAGTCTATACTAAGGGCACCTACCTATCCAACTTATACTGGGGGCACCTATCTATCTAGCCTATACTGGGGGCACCTATCTATCTAGCCTATACTGGGGGCACCTACCTATCTAGCCTATACTGGGGGCACCTACCTTTTTAGCCTATACTGGGGGCACCTACCTATCTAACCTATACCGGTGGCACCTACTTATCTAAAGTGTACTGGGGGTTCCTACCTATCTAGCCTATACTGGGGGCATCTACCTATCCAACGTATACTTGGGGAACCTTCCTATCTAACCTGTACTGGGGCCACCTACCTATCTATCTTATACTGCGGGCACCTACCTAGCTAACCTATGCGGGGGGCACCTACCTAGCTAGCTGGTGGCAACTATACTGGCTACCTATATTGGAGGCACCTACCTAACTAACCTATTCTGGTGTTTTAGTTCTAAGTAGCATTAACATGACTAACCGGTAAACATTACAATTCAAATCTTCAAAATAATCTTTTAACGTAATAATAATAATTCACAAAACCTGGGTGAACAGGAAGAGGTGACGTGTTGGATTAACCCTTAGTCATTAGAATTTATATTTGTGGTGGCAGCAATCCCTGCATTGTAGATGTGTGTTACTTGCTCCCGGGTGACGCTCTGTTTCCTTTCTGCACGCACAGACGCCGGGAAGGCAGAGCTTCTGGATCACGCCATCTTGCTGCAGGTCATCAAGGAGCAGCAGGTGCAGCAGAAGAGACTGCTGGATCAGCAGGAAAAACTCCTGGCCGTCATCAAAGAGCAGCACCAGGAGCTTCATCAGGAGCAGCAAGGTGAGTGGGGGTGGAGCTGCGGCACCGTCACATGGCCAAGCAAGTGTTCTGTCCAGTCTGTAATTGAGCCGGAGCTGTCACATAACCGCACAGGTGTTCTGTCTAGTCTGTACTTGGGCCAGAGCTGTCACATGACCACACAGGTGTTCTGTCCAGTCTGTACTTGGGCCAGAGCTGTTACATGACCATGCAGGTGTTCTGTCTTTAGCCATTTGTACTTTTCTGAAGGGTGTGGGGGCAGTTTTATGGAAATAATTATTGGCTATATGAGTCCTGGCACTAAATGCACTTGGCAGGTCAGCTTAAAGTGAACCAGAGATGAAGCATCCTCATGTATTTTTACCATATATATCAGTGGGAACATTAAAGAAAACACCTATCCTGCTCTCTGTTTCATTCTTCACTGCTCAGCCTGCTTGTTATCAGCCCTGATAAAATCCCCGACTGAGCATTCAGTCTGGCTTTGCTCAGGAATCATTATAGCGGAGTCTGTCTTCTCTGATGTTTTTTCAAGCCCAAGCCTGCCCACTTCTGGCTCTGCTATAATGACTCGGCTATAATGATTCCTGAGCAGTGCCAGACTGAATGCTCAGTCAGGGATTTTATCAGGGCTGGTAACAGGCAGGCTGAGCAGTGAAGAATGAAACAGAGAGCAGGGTAGGTTTTTTTCTCTAATGTTCCCTTTGATATATCTAGTGAAATACATGAGGGTGCTTTGTCTCTGGTTTACTTTAAGCTGACCTGCCAAGTGCATTTAGTGCCATAGAGTTTCCATAGAGCTAAAGAGGGCACTTGCCCCAGAGCCTGTAGAACCCCTTCTCTCCAGCTATGGTGACCCTATTCATGCCTGCAGGGAATGAGGAACAGATGAAGTCCAGAGCATAGAGCACGGTGCTGCCTCCTGCCTGGATTAGATAAGACTCTGCTAAATGTACACTCTTTGTTTGTAGGGTAAAAGAGAAGGGGCATTATGGGGACCCCAACAATGCTTTTGGGGGACATATGATGGACACCTAATGATATTGTGTGACGGGTTGGTGGGATGGGGCCTGGCCCCAGAGTGGGGCTGTGCTAGGGAGGCCCCCAAGTTATTTTACCCAGAGCCCCATTGTAGCTAGAAGGTCAGACCATATAGCAGTAAGTAATAAGCCCAAGCAACCAGGTTCCAAATTGTAGAAAAACCTTTATTACAATTCCATAAGTAAAAGCTTATGGAGGCGTGGGGGAAGTGTACAGGTCTGGCCTGACAGCCGTTTCACGGAGGATTCCCGCTTCCTCAGAGATTCTTGACCCCTGTGAAACGGCTGTCGGGCCGGACCTTTACGCTTCCCCCACATGTCTGCATAAGCTTTTACTGATGGATTTCGAATAAAGGTTTTTCTACATTTTGGAACCTGATTGCCTGGACAGTTACTGCTGTATCTTTATTTGGCTTGGAGAGCATAATTGGACAAATCTCCAACGCTCTATAACTTGATATGTCAACCGAGATTCCAAGAGGATATTGCAGGGGTTCCCTGGCCTCCCTTCAGTGAGATTGACCTCCGTTGGCGGGCTGAAAAAGTAATTCCTTGGCTAAATTGGGGATCAGTATAGTAAGGAGTGCAGTAATAATAATAAAAAAAAAACAGTATGGTAGTGAGGCAGTATAATAAAGATCCCTATTATAGGGGTGCACTAAAATTGTAGGAACTATAATAGGAAACACTACCACATGTTAATGTAATAGGAAGCGCTATAGAGGAGGAACATGGAATGGAGGCTAAACATTGAGGCTGTTATTATAGGTTATAATGTTTTTAGCCACACCTTCTTTTAAAGACCGTCCCACCTGCAAAATAAATCCCCACTCCCTCCGCTAATGCAGGGGTTACACCGGTATTGTGATGTCCCCGTGTGCTCTTCTCCACCACCATATGGACTCTGTGCTGGATTTATCCCTACGGTGTCACATCACTGTTTTGTGTACCATTGAATGTCCTTGTGTAACATTGTTTTAAGTTGTAATGTCTCCCCATCTATAGTGCAGTGCTGCGTAATATATGTTGGCACTTTTTAAATATTATATATTCAATAAGTTTAACCATAACACTAGCCTGATTTCTTTATCTAACCTCAGTTCTGTTGCCCCTTTGCTATCGTCGTAGGTGACAAGGCTGATGGCGTTGCTGGAGAACATGTCAGGAGTAAAGAAGAGATGAAGGTGGGAAGAGAAGATGAGAAGGACTTGGTCAATAATGAGCCTGCAGCCAATGTACAGAAGGAAGATCAGAGAGAAGATTCAGAGCGGGTCGCCGTGCCAGTGCCCGAGAGGAAAGCGTCAAAGGAAAAAGCTAACTTACAAAGCAAAGAACTGAATGTGGTGGAGAAGTCTCAAGAGAACATCGTGAAAAAGACAGAAGAGCATCCTGAGGCTCGGAGAGTTGAGCCGCCACAGCAAAATGTAGCCTTGGCTTCTAATGAACAGGTCCTCGATGGCAAGGTGCCCCCTGTGCAGATGGTTCATTTACAGAAGCCACCACAAGAAGAGGGTAATGTGTTGAACCAGGATCAGGACAAGGACCTTCTCAAACATCAGCAACAAGACAAAGTCTATAAAGCAGAAGAGAATGAAGCTCTGCCTGGCTCTCCAAGCAAGAAGCTGGAGGAACCCCTAGGAGATACAAATGTGAAAATACAAGGGGTAGTTGTGGAGCAACCAAAAGCTGATGAAGTTCATAAAGAAAAGCATCATGAAGGAGCAGGACATAAAGAAGCGACCGGTCAAAGGGTGGAGCAAGGCCTGCAGAAACCGGGTCAAAACCTCAATGTGCCCAATAATCAACCTGATACAAAGGAAGTGGCGAGGGAAGACAATGTACCAGCAGAAGTTGGGAAGCCTGCTGATGAGAGCCTGAAGGAGGTCATGGAGGGAAAAGTAGAGAAGAACGATGGGGCAGCACCAGATAATGAACAAGGCAAACCAAACCGAGATCTGAAGCTGCAGAATGATTTGGATCTCCGGAGAAGGAAGAGAGATCTTGGAGATGCAGAAGCGATGGAGAGAGATGGAGCTCACATAATCGGCTTTAACCATGCCCCTGATCCAAGAGGCAACGATCTTTATTCTGCGCTAGAGGCTCATCTCAATGCCGAGGCTGGCATGCAGGTGATCCATAGCCGGCAAATCAAACAGGTAGAGGAAAAGAAAAGATGACACATAATCTGACCAAAGGACAGTATCTTCAGTGGTACTGTAGGGACCAACATGGATCATTGTCTTCAGTGGTACTGTGGAGACTAACGTGGATGATGGCGTTATAAATTCCTAACATTCCTGCATGGTTGCACAGCCAATAGAACCAAAATAATGATAATATTGCCGTCACTTCTGTCCTGGTGGGTTCTCAATTACATGACAAACAGCTCATAATGACTGCTTTCTCCTTGTATCAGGTTGTTCCAGGTACAGTCCTTACCAGATCCTCCATGTAAGAAGTATGGAGGTTTGTTCTGAAATTGTTTTTGAAGATAATATTCCCTGGTTTACAGATACGTCCAAAGACAGTGGTCATGGATTATTTATACGGGGAATTTTCCAAAGATGAAGTACACCTCATCATCAGGAATCATTAGGTGAATCCAATGGTCATCCCTTCTTAATCGGACCACCGTATGTCCTGTAATGCTCTATTATAAAGGGGGGCTATTTCTCCATCAGTATGCTGCAATTATCACATCATTTGTGTCAATATGATGATATTTCCCATCACTGAATGTACAACTGCTCAACGGTCACCTATTCACAAAAGGGAAAGTGTTTCTCATTCACTGCTCTGCAGTTATCTCATAATGCCTCAGTGTCTCAGGTATCCCATTACTTCAGCAACTATTATGGTCAAGAGACAAACCCTAAGAAAACATAGCGGCTGACAAGCAGATTAATGGACAGCTGGCGGCCATGATAGACAACGCATCACTTCCTGCATCTGTCTGCGCCTGCTGAAGTCACTTCCTGTGCCTGAGACAAACCCCCTGAAAACATGGCGGCTGAGAAGCAGATTAATGGACAGCTGGCAGCCATGATAGACAACGCATCACTTCCTGAATCTGTCTGCGTCAGCCGCAGTCACTTCCTGTGCCCAAGACTTAACCTCCTTGGTGAAAAGCTAAATGTTTGTCCCCAAGGATGAAATTTAAACTGTTCCTAAGACCAAACTTCATATCTTATTTTAGTATTTGCTTCTGAGTTTTGTAACAGGGTTATTCCTTGCAGACTGTGCCTTTTCCTAAATCTTTCCTGGTGTTTGTGTGAATGTCAGCCTTCCGGGTGTACCTGCTGTTTCCTTGCCAAATCCATCTCCCTTATTACTTTATAACTGTTACAGGGGCCATTCTGTCATTTCTTGTTAATAAACAGGAACACTCTCTCAGATGTCTGCCAAATATAATTTTCTTTAAAGCGAGATTATCAGCCACAAAATCAAACCCCTATTACCCACTGCTCTGTGTTTATTATGCAGTCTACATCCTGACCCTGCATTGCAAGCATCCCAATATAATCATAAATGTTTCTGCTATAATGAACGCCCAGTCAGTTTGCCTCCTTTCTGGTATATTGCCAAGGAAAGGGAAGCATGTTGTCTCCCCTCCCACATAGCTGCTCCACACTTAGTGGCTGAGGGCAGTGTGGCTGAGAAGGTAAATACACCTCAACCCTCTGCAGAAGCTGCTGAAATACATCTATGCTGTGCTCACAGGTTTACAAAATAAGCTAGAAATGACAGTTCAGTTTCTAGGAGAAAAAAAATGAGTAAGGGAGGAAATTACATCAGTCAGAGGCAGTAAAGATGGAAATGTCTGGAACAGTTTTCTCTTTATTCACTATATAAAAATAACTGAAATCAAACATGGACAGTACAGTACATCTTATATATGTGTTTGTTTGGGAAACAATGGCTGGCTCTGCCGCTTTAATGCTGGGCATACACTGCTCGTTTTTGCGCCGGTATCAAGCCAGCGCCTCGATTCCGGCGCTTCACCGCTCGTCCGCGCGTGTGGGAATCGATCCCCCACGTGATCAGACATGTTGGAAATTCTCAATCGAGCCATCAGCGGCTCGATTGATAAGAAGAAAACGAGCAGTGTATGCCCAGCATTACAGGCAGAAAGCTGTTTAGCAGTATCCCACCCCATCATTACTACCAATGTAGTGCCCAGCTGTGGGTGGTAGCATTGGATGGGGCGCAGAAGTATCATCACTGCAGCTTTTCAATTCATAGTCTGCTTATTTCCTACTTGCCTTTATGTCACAACCTCACTAAGTAGCCCTGGGAGATTTGATCTAGGGTTAGCCATAGAAGTGATCCGTATTTTTTGGAATATAAGACACACCCAGGTTTAGAGGGCAAAAGTCAGGGTAAAAAAAGAATACTAAACCTGCTGCGTCTATAGTGCAGGGGCATCTTATGATGTTTGGCCCCCTAAACTGTCTCTAAGTAATACTGACTAGGACCATTGTAGCCCCTCACACACTCCAATGAGTTCTGGGTCACCACGTGCTTGCTGGTTAGTCTGTATCTCTCGGTGTTACAAGCCCTACTCCATAAAGCCAAATTGATCCATGCCATGCACTGATGAGGATCAAACAATTCGAAACAGTCTGTATGCATGTTGGATTATTATGGCTCTGTACAAATTAACAAGCTGACACATCATTGCATTCCAGCGGTTCTGGAGGTGTGTTTAGCTTCTGTGGCCACTAACTGTCCTATTTCTAGAGAAAAATCGTTAGAGCGATCAGAAATTCTGATCGGATGAAAAATCGTTCACTACACCATCAACTAAACAATCTTTGCTTCCTATCTATCACGACCACCAAGAAAATCTGTTACATCTTTTTCACTCATTCATAATCGATTGTGTCCACCAATGGAGATTATTTACAACCAATCCGATCAGAATTTCTGATCGATCGAACGATTTTTCGCTAGAAATTGGACCGTTAGTGGCCAGCTTAAGGGCAACAATGGTTAATTTGCATATATTCAGCAGTGACACCCTGGGAGACCTCTCCAGCTCACTCCAACCTGAATTATCGCAAATTCTTTCTGTTTTAAAATAGCAAACTCTTGTTTTGACTAGCTAAACTACACTAATGCCTGCTGCCCACCAGGGTTGTGGAGTCGGAATCATTTTGGGTTCCGGAGTCGGTGTTTTCATTAACTAAGGAGTCGGATGATTTTTGTACCCACTCCACAGCCCTGCTGCCCACCCAGCTGTACTGTAACACTACACAAAACACTTCCATACTGCACCTGATCCTGCCACGTGCTCCAGTTCTGTGGATGACGACACGCTCCTCTTCTGGTCTCATCCTGGAGGTTGCGATGTATGGTGACACCGTGTCCTCCGCACTTGTGCCATACTTCTTCACTTTAACCCCAGTGGCGCATGTGCACAGCCCAAGAGCATCTTATATTCCAATAAATACAGTACTTTGCCAAAATGACTCGTTACCCAAAAAACATATCTATGAAGAGGGAAGCGTCTGGATTCTCCAGAGCATATGGCTGCAGCACTGGTGCTCGTACACAGAGAGGAGCATGGAAGCCAACGTCAAGAGGATCTGGCAGGGGGTAAACTACTGGATGAAGGACACTGTCAGCCCCTGCAGGATCCACTGGCTTCTCTCTTCCTAGGTAAGTATCTTGTGTTACAATCAGGTTTTATTTCATATAATTTTTTAGCAAAGCTTCAGCTCTTCTAATGCAGGCAAGAAAATACTTCACATACCTGGGTAGGTCACAGGGCTGTGGAGCCGGAGCAATTTTGGGTACCTGGAGTCTGAGGTTTCATAAACTGAGGAGTCCAAGTCAGATGATTTTTGTACCAACTTCACAGCCCTGGTAAGTATTAAAGTAAGGAGTCGGAGTCGAGGAGTCAGACACGTTTTGGGTACCTGGAGTCGGAGGTTTCATCAACTGAGGAGTCGGATGATTTTTGTACCGACTCCACAGCCCTGGTAGGTCACCAATTGCTCTCCAGAACTTCAGACCCTGCCATGCTTTCCATTGTAACACCATGGTCTATATATGAACTAGAGAAGCACATGACTGATCTGATCATGTGATACCGTTTTAAATCTGGACTAGTCGGCATCAAATCCTGTTCTACCTTGCTCAGGAAGTCGGAGTGTCATGTGACTGTAACCAGCCAGTCATGAGCGGAGATTGTCAAAGAGTTGTAAATAATTTTAACGTGCATTCAAACTCTGTAAACTGTATGCAGTGTTGAGTTACACCAAAATGACGTCCTCTCTATTCTGATTGGTCCGATTTCAAACTGCATACAATTTACATGGATTTTTAAAGTCAGAATGATTTTCATTGCACTGACCATCTCTGAAAATTAGCATATATTTCGTTATCTTTCTTTCCATCTATGGAAAAATGTACTATATGATGAACTTTCTTAACATTTTCATTGGTTGATGCTGCAGTTGATGAAGGATTATGCAACAAGTTAGAATGCAGAAACGTGAACAGGCCTATAGAGTTGTATGGGCAGTGAGTTGTTGTGCAGAATTATTCTGCAGCGCATGTGATGCAGGTGAAATCACCCTTCATGTTTCAGCCACCATGTTGAGAGCATGTGCTGAGTAAATGGAGACACCTCTGTTGTTGTGGGAGGAGCTCAGACTTGGAGAAAAGTGTTTATTTGCATACTGCTCACACCCCTCCCAGTAGAGGCGTCACTAAGGTTCCGTAAACACGCTCATCACCATCACTAGGAAAACAAAATTGTTGAAGCACGGTTGAATTAAATAATGCCTGCCAGTCGGATGGTTAGCAGAAGCGTGACTAATGAGGACCCAGAAATGCGTAATTAGTTGCACGTGAGTAGTTTAAAGGACGATTAAAGCAAGAGGGTTGTGGAGGCTGCCATACTTATTTCCTTTTAAGCAATACCAGTTGCCTGGCAGCCCTGCTGATCCTCTGCCTCTAATACTTTTAGCCATAGCCCCTGAACAAGCATGCAGCAGAGCAGCTGTTTGTGACATTGTCAGATCTGACAAGATTAGCTACATGCTTGTTTCTGGAGTGATTCAGACACTACTGCAGCCAAATAGGTCAACAGGGCTGCCAGGCAACTGGTATTGTTTAAAAGGAAATAAATATGGCAGCCTCGATATCCCTCTCTCTACAGTTATCCTTTTAATGGAGTGATTAGACCAGGCTTTCTCAACCAGGGTTCCTTGAGTACTCTTTAGGGGCTCCTTGGCATTTTCCCCCATTGTGGGGGAAGTATAGCGCATTATAATAGGGGGATACTGTAAAAAGAGGCACTAAATTGGAGTATAGAATATTAATGAGCACATTAATAAAAGGCACTAGAAGGAGACAATGTTATAGGGGGTAGTGAAATAAACAGCCACACCTACTTCTGAAGACCACGCCTCCTGCAAAATAAATGTAGGGGTACCTTGAGATCCAAAAATTATTTACAGGGTTTCTCCGGGGTAAAAAGGTTGAGCAAGGCTGGATTAGACTGATACCGATTATCATCATAACCGATCAGCCATGATGGAGCACTGTACAGCAGAGGTCCCCAATCCCCAGCCAAATGCCAGCTGCGGGATGTGTTGCCCCGGGCCGCAGCTACATCCCGTCTCAAGCCGGAAACCCGCCCACCCAATCTTCTCTCCTTCATTAGCTGTAAGACAGTGTTCTGTGCACGCGGCTACATCTCCGGCTATACTCACTGCAGTGCGCTGCCGCGACTAAACCTACAGTCCCGCCCCTTTCATTAGCCGCGAATGCACGGCGTCTGTTGCACGTGGCTAAATGTCCCGCTGCCTCATAGTGCTGTAGTGCTGTCTGTAGCCGCTGCTATAAGGTCATGTCCCCGCCTACCAGGAGTGTGACGAGGAAGCTGAGTGGAGAGCACTGGGGAGAATACGGAACAACTTCACTGATGATATTACAAATCTGTGCAATATTTTACTAGTTTCATATTGGATATTGGAAAACATATTGGAAGCTAAAGTTCCTCCTAGTGTAATAAATGTTAGCATTGTTTTGGATGCAGGGCATGCATTTTTCAGTCTGACAGAGGCGGTGTATGCCTATGCGATTAACCATTCAATTGCAACGTGTTTAGGGATGCGCAGCCTTCCCTCCACTTTTTTGGGCTAGATTACCTATTGAGGAGTGTCTGGCGCTGCTCTGGGTACTTTCTTCAGTGTGCGTACAGAGCAAGATTTATAGCAGAGGACGTTCTCTTCATTTTATCCTTTGCTGTTTCCAGTCGAATGCCAATAAAAGCAGCGCTGCAGATTTCGGCATAGCCAGCTGTAATAGTGATTACGGCTATAGCGGCACTCAGACAGTAATTTGGGTGCTGTCAAAAGACAGAGCCCAAACTGCTGTACTATAAAAACAGTGTAATTTGGCTGCCAGCAATACATGGAAGCCGAAGTATGTATTTCCTGAGTCCATGGCGGCCTGGAGGGGGAATAGTATATTAACGGCTTTTGCAGGAGCAGGGTGAGTCGTTTCGGCTTCACCCTGTGCCCAAATTTCCTGGTGGCTTAGTTATATGTACACCATCCAGTCACTGTTTTGTGGTAGTGTAGTATATAGTCTACAGACAAGCTCAGGTTATGCTCAAATCCATTTAATTACCATTATTTACACAGAAGATTGACACATAGCACATCTGCTTAACAGTGAAATGGGGAAAGAAACCATGACCATAAGGACAGTCATGTGAAAAGCAGCAGTGAAGGTGACAGGGAAGTGATTTTCCAGACATAGTTTTTTGTCACTTTGCCCTCTTCTTTGCCTGTGAACAGAAGAGAAACGGAAATCTGTCAGCTTAAAGTGAACCAGAGACGAAGCACACTCATGTATTTTACCATATATATCAGTGGGGACATTAGAGAAAACACCTACCCTGCTCTCTGTTTCATTCTTAACTGCTCAGCTTGCCTGTTATCAGCCCTGATAAAATCCCTGACTGAGCATTCAGTCTGGCTTTGCTCAGGAATCATTATAGCTGAATCATTATAGCTGAGTCATTATAGCAGAGCCAGAAGGGGGCAGGCTTGGGCTTGAAAAGACATCAAAGAAGACAGACTCAGCTATGATTCCTGAGCAAAGCCAGTCTGAATGTTCAGTCGGGGATTTTATCATGGCTGATAACAAGCAAGCTGAGCAGTTAAGAATGAAACCGAGAGCAGGGTAGGTGTTTTATCTAATGTTGGTGTCTGCCCTGGCACAACATGTTTTCCTGTATGTTTGTTCGTATGCCCGGAGGAGAGCGCATCTGATGGCGGATGTACGTGTGGCCGGCGGGGTGTGCAGCATTGATGTCAGTGCCCTCTTTCATCTACCCGCGTGTCATCTCTAAAGTGCCGCTAAAGGGCGTTCTAGGGATGACACACAGATAAACAGGGCACTGACATCACTGTTGCATGCTACGTACTGCACCCCCGCCGGCCATCTGAACTTCCGCTGTCAAAAGAGCTTTCTTCCGGCCATCTGAACCAACATGCAGGGAAGCATGTTGCGACAGGGAAGGCGCCAGCATCCATTTTACAGCTGCCCCTGTAAGATAAACTCCCGTCCAGCAATCCGATCCACTTCAGGGCAAGAACCAGGAACTGATTTGATCCTCTCTCCCACGCAAACCCGCTCAGCACCAGTGTCAGCCGGCATATCATTACTGCACTTTGTACACATCCAGGGGCACAGAACAGGTCAGTAGATACACTGACACATACAGCAGCCCCTGCAAGATCTGCCCATACCAGTTACAGCTGGGGTCCTGGTGGCTCTTCTCAGCGCATATTTCTGGTAAGGGTCATCCCTCTTGGCACTATGTAGTTTGGGGGTTGTTGGTTTCTTGATCTATATTGGTTTAAACCCCCATGTCATTCTACTTTAATATCACCTTGTGCAAAGTATTTTACATTACATGCAATATTTTTGCTCCTATTGCACAGCATTTGCACTTTATGTATATACCTTACCAATATACTTTGCTTATTATTGCTGCCAGAGACAATAATATAGGAGAATTGCCTGTTTTTTTACTTATGTGTGTGTAATTGGCCTTTTTTTTGTATTATGTATACCCTCCTGATATAGTTAATACACACTAGTCTGGTTTGTAAATGACACTTCATCTTCAATCGGACTGTATTCATACAGTGAACGGGAATGTACTGGAGAGGGGGCCTACATGCGAGTCAAACACTTTTTCCTAGTTTTTAAGGGAGAAGTAGGTACCTCGGCTTATATTTGAGTATATACGGTATCTAGTAAACCAATCACATGGCAGTTGCTTCAATGCATTTAGGGGTGTGGTCCTAGTCAAGACAATCTCCTGAACTCCAAATTGAATGTCAGAATGGGAAAGAAAGGTGATTTAAGAAAATTTGAGCATGGCATGGTTGTTGGTGCCAGATGGGCCGGTCTGAGTATTTCACAATCAGTTACTGGGATTTTCATGCACAACCATTTCTAGGGTTTACAAAGAATGGTGTAAAAAGTGAAAACTATCCAGTATGTGGCAGTCCGGTAGGCGAAAATGCCTTGTTGATGCTAGATGTCAGAGGAGAATGGGCTGACTGATTAAAGCTGATAGAAGAGCAATGTTGACTGAAATAACAACTAGTTACAACCGAGGTATGCAGCAAAGCATTTGTGAAGCCACAACACGCACAACCTTGAGGCGGATGGGCTACAACAGCAAAAGACCCTACTGGGTCCCACTCATCTCCACTACAAATAGGACTGGAAAAATGTTGCCTGGTCTGATGAGTCTTCATAGAGTCAGAATTTGGCGTAAACAGAATGAGAACATGGATCCATCATGCCTTGTTACCACTGTGCAGACTGCTGGTGGTGGTGTAAGGGATGTTTTCTTGGCACACTTTAGGCTCCTTAGTGCCAAGACCCCTTAGTGTATTTGGGCATCGTTTAAATGCCACGGGCTACCACAAAAATTGCTCTGCAAAAGCGCTAGAAAAGTGCTTATAAAGCGTAGGGAAAGACTATTTAAGAAAAAAAATTTCAAAAAATTGCTCAGTGCTTTAAAAAGCACTGGCAATTTATAATGTGAACAGGGCCTCACACTATGGAACTGGTGCAGCTTCTGCTAATTCCAGATTTCCAACATTCCATGCAAATTGCTACTGCCGTGAAACTGCAACGATCAAGCCCTGGAGCTGCTTGCTGATAGATTAGTCGGCTGCTGGTTAACAGACTGGCAGTCAGGAGGTTTACTCATCTCAGGAGTATGGAATGTTGGAATTTGAAGGCATCCCTGCCACCAGCCGCATCATAGAGAACATGGAGATAGGCATCTTGGCCAGGATGTGAACCTGGGATCAGGGCAGTGGAGTAGGAGGTTTCATAAACTGAGGGGTCGGAGTTGGATGATTTTTGTACCGACAGGCCTGCATGGGATACCAGGGCTGCTAGGGGGGAGGGGCATGAGGCATTCACCCAACGTGCTCACGTTTGATCCTCGGTCACTAGCTGATACTAGCAGCCACAATGTAGTATGCATCCCACTAGCTGAAACTCACAGCTTTGCTGACGCACTGTTTCAATTCTTCAAACTCCTTTGCACACGCTCCTTTCCGTAGCTCTGTCTTCCCTGTAGCATCCGCCGACACGCACTTCCCATATGCTGCTGCCTGGAGGAAAAAAAAACAGAGATTTCAGTCCTTTGAAACCTGAGGGCTATGGTGGTCTGGCTGCGGTGCTGGTGTTTGGTTTGTGTGGTCCGAGTCCCACAGAACACATGCAGCCAGTATACAATCACTAGATAAGGTCGCAAACATTCAATGGTTGTTTTGGGCAGGGCTGTGGAGTCTGAGTTGGAGCAATTTTGGGTACCTGGAGTCGGAGGTTTCAATAAACTGAAGAGTCAGATGATTTTTGAACCAAATCCACAGCCTTTGTAAAATTTTGAGGAGTCAGAGCAATTTTTGGGTACTCTGAGTTGGTGTTTTCATAAACTGAGGAGGTTGAGTTGGATGATTTTTGTACTGACTCCACAGTCCTGGTTTTGGGTGATAGTTTGTTGGTTGGAATGATGGTTGTACAGACATGCTGCTCGGATGTCCGCTGCAGCAGAAGCTTTTTCTGTTCTATGGTGGGGGTTGTAGGGTGGACGAGGGGTAGACTGCAGAAATGACAACAGTATTCACTGGAGATTAACTCATTATGCCAGACCCAGGTTAAGTGGAGGCCAACGACTTAACGACAACTATCTCTCAGGTAAAGTGTGCCACCCCAAAAAACCCTTTTGCATATCATAATTTACAGTATAGAAAGACAAACAAGAGAGAAACTAAGCGTAAGCCACTTCCTCAGGTCGAGTAAGTGCCTGAGCAGAGCTTGTGTTTCTCATTTAGGCTTTGCTGTAGTGAACCAGGATCCCTCCTAACGAAAATCTTCTACTTGCTGTTATTCTGGTGTTTCAGGTGTACTTAAGTCAGGGTCACCAGCATGTAACCATTGTAAAGGCAGGTGGGGAGATTGTCCTGACCCACTCAGGATTAAGAAGTCGCTCTCTGTAGACAGGAAAAAAGGGTAGCAACCCTCCACCAAGGGAGGACTCAAAATTGTATATAATGAACAGAGGCACCAAAAGAATAAACTTAGATTAAATGATCTTAAAAACCAACTTAATTGGCAAAAATGAAGGAGGAAGTGGTGGTCTTACCTCCCTCAAGCAGACACGACAACGACTGCGATTCAGACAGTCAAACACATTTATTAGAAACTCCCCAAAAAATTGCAATGCGTTTCGCAGGCTCAATCCTGCTTCATCAGGCAATACAGGGAGGAATATCAAGCGATCTGCAGGATTCAAGTTAAGCGCCCGAGGCGCCACATCCCTGATCATGCCCCCGTCACACATACCATAAAGATTTCGTAGGAAAAATATGTTGTTTTATAACTGAAACCACACTGGTCCTTTCTATCCTGGTTCATTTTCCTTCATATTAACATTTTAAAATTAGTAATATATCAATTTAAAGGATGGGAAAAAAGTTTAGAGTCCATCAAACACATTTTTAGTAGAGCAATACATATATTTACATAGAAAGAGGGACAAATGAAGGGTACAGAGCTCCCAAAGAGGAACTGCCCATCCAAAAGAGACAGTTGGGAGATATGCACATTGGTCTTTCTATCATCTTTAGTTTTTCTTCATTTCAATTTTTGAAAATAAGAAATATCAATTTAATTGATGTGAATAAAGTTTAGAGTCAAAAACATTTTTCAGTAGAAAAGTACATATATTTGCACAGATCCATGCATAAATCCTGACGGGGATAAGGGAGAAAGAGGGACACAGGGATTAAGTTCCCAAAAAGGGACAGATGGGAGCTATAGGACTTGTAGTAACACCCCTGTATGTCGGGCACAGTCTGGCCTCACCTGAGCTCTGCACTCCAGCAGCAGTCCGGGCAGCGCTCCGAGCCTCCCTCCCCCCGGGGTCACCGCTTTCCCGGACATCTCGCTGCTAAGAATCCTTCTCCATGGGCGCCGCCATCTTGCCAACCAGCCGCAGCAGCTCCGCCGCCAGCCTCCTATTGGTCTGTCCCGGGAGCGGCGGCCATTGGTTGAGCTTCAGCGAGAAAGACGCGTGCGCAGTGATTGCCTGGAGGAAGGGCCTCAGTAGGGAGACTAGTGATTGGCTGAGGGGGAGGAGACTGGGGCTGAGAGGTGGGCAGGGTGGTGACCATCTGGTAAGGGAGTGGCCTGTGCTGTGATTGGTGGAGGCGGGTTAGAACTGTCACAGAGGCCCCGGTGGCTGAAGTATGGCTGTGCTGGACAGGCTGGCTTTTTTGCACCAGGTAAGGGGGAGTCATGTGTGACCATGACCAGCCAAGGTCAAGGTTCATGTGACCAGCCAGGGACAGGAGCCCACCTGCTGCCAGCACTCCCTGTATACAGTGATATATGTCTGCCTGGCACTATCACAGCTCAGTCATGGCTACTGTGGGCTTCCCTTCCTCCCCAGCCTGGTGCCCAGTGCTGACCACACATGTCCCAATCATGCTGAGCAATCTATGTACAATCTACAATTCCCACAGACACAAGGCAGCATTCTTCTCTATCTATAGCATGCTATTGTTATTTATCCTGACATTTTCACCCTCAAATTGCTGTATCACTGTCCTTTTCCCCACCAATTAACCCCAATGTTTGTCTTCACTCCTGTATAATAAATCAGGGTCAGAATATTACCCTGCTGAGTGTTTGCCATTGTTTAAAGAGGAACTGTCGCAAAAATCTTACAATTTAAAACATACAAATAAGATGTACATTTCTTCCACAATGAGCCATAAATTACTTTTCTCCTATGTTGCTGTCACTTACAGTAGGTAGTAGAAACCCGACAGGTTTTGGGTTAGTCCATCTCTTCATGAGGCATTCTCAGCATGGCCTTTATTCTTTATAAAAGACGCTCCTTGAAAAAAATTCTACAAGGATGCTGGCCAGTCTCCCTGTTCGCTGCACACTTATTTGGCAGTTGGATGGAGCACCTGCCATTCACTAAGTGCTTTTAAAAATAAAGAAAACCCTGAGAACCCCCCATGAGAAGCTGGGCTAGTCAAAAATCTGTCAGTAATGTCATTTATACTGTAAGTGACAGTAACATAGAAGAAAAGTAATTTATGGCCCATTTTATTCTGTAAGAAATGTACTTCTTATTTGTATATGTTTACATGTATTTTACATTTTAAGATTTTTGTGACAGAGGTCCTTTAAGTAAAGACACCAATTTTTGATGGCTGAAATATGAACACAACCCAGTGTCTGTACAGGCATCCCCAGTCTTTAGCACCCATTATAGTAAGAAAAGGGGTGAGCAAACGGAGCAGTGCTTTTCAGCGCTGCTAGATGTGGGCGCAGCCGGGGCCGCCATAGACTATAAAGGGATTCAGTCTATAGCGGCACTCAGTGAGTAACGTCGATGCCGTCAGAAGACGGAGCCAAAGTTGCATAAAAATCACAATAATTCTGCCTCCAGCAATAGCTGGAAGCCAAATTATTTCATTCCCCCACTATCCATGGCGGCCTGGAGGGGGAATAGTAATTAACACGGCCTTGACTTGTGCAGAAGCAGGAACAGCCATATACCGGCTGTATCCTGCGCCCAAGTCTACCGGCGCCGATTTCAAATGTACTCATGAGCAAACATTTGACCATGACCCCATTCTTAGTATGGGCCTTGCAATATGCTGTTTGGATCATTTGCTATTAGGTAAGCCTGTATTGTTGTTCCCACTGATATTAACAGGAAATGCACTATATGATGCATTTTTGGTATGACTGCAACCATACATTTATTAATAGCGACCCAATAGGGGTGACAATTAAAGAGGCACTACAGCGAAAAACTGTAAAATGTAAAATATGTGCAAACATACAAATAACAAGTGCATTTTTTCCAGAGTAAAATGAGCCACAAATTACTTTTCTCCTATGTTGCTGTCACTTACAGTAGGAAGTTGAAATCTGACAGAAGTGACAGGTTTTGGACTAGTCCATCTCTTTATAGGGGATTCTCAGGGATATATTTATTTTCTTAGTGAATGGCAGTTGCTCTGTCCAACTGCCAAAAAACTGTGTAGGGAGCAGGGAGGCTGGCCAGCATCATTTGTTTAAATCCTTTTTTCGAGAATATCTTTATAAAGAATAAAAGCTTCGTTGAGAATCCCCTTTGAAGAGATGGACTAGTCCAAAACCTGTCTGTTCTGTCAGATTTCTACTGCCTACTGTAAGTGACAGCAACATAGGAGAAAAGTAATTTATGGCTCATTTTACTCTGGAAAAACGTACGTCTTATTTGTCTATGCACATATTTCAAACTTTACAATTTTTTTGCTGTAGTGCCCCTTAAAGTAATATTCATTCTTGTGTGTTGGGAGTGAGGCTGGCAGGCCCAGCATCTCTGCCCCAGAGCTTGGTGAAGCAGGAGGGGTTAGGCAGTGACAGATTCTGTCCTTCCCTAGTGACTGGGTCTCTTTAAAATGTAAACAGTTATGTGTAATGTTTCTTAATTATTGTGTTTTGTTTTCACAAGTGACTAGTAACTGCTTAATGAATGTTTAGCATATATTCTAGGCTAGGAATGCGACCAGGCAGGAAGTGGGAGGGATTTGCTGCACTCCGCCTCGTCACATATTATTATTAGTAATATATATTATATTCAGTGCTGACTTTTTTTTTTGCTGCTGCTCTTCACATAGTACATTGTTTCTAATTCATGTTGTTAACAGAGAAGCTCACAATCTAATCCCTATCATGCATAGTCACAGTCAGATGTCCCTTTTACAGTTTAGAGACAATTACAAAGGGAAGCCAGTTAACCCTATACAGTAGTATGTTTTTTTTGGGATGTAAGAGGAATCCGGAGTGCCTGAAAAAAATCCAAACACAAGGAGAACATGTAAACTACTACAACACTACACATGATAAACACTGCATCTACATAAAGCTCAGCAGCTTTTCTAAACATATTATATGGTGTAACTAGGCCTGACCACTTAAAGGATACCAGAACCGAAAGGTTCTGGTAAAAATGATAGATGCAGTGTGTGGGGGGGTAAAAAGTACATATCGGCCGCTCCTCCTGGCCCCCTCCGTCTGCTGCCATTATTGTGATATCCAAGCGGTGTCCTTGTTTATCCCGCTTTTGCACAAGTTCCCGGCGACGTTTATTTATTTATTTATTGTACTTATAAAGCGCCAACATATTACGCAGCGCTGGACATTAGTTTAGGTTACAGACAATATTTAGGGGTGACATACAGCAATACGACAATACAGGAATACATGCAAACCAGATCACGCAGCACACTATGAGTACAAGGTAATGCTTAGTCAGTCACTGGATGGAGCATGGAGATTAGGCAAGTTAGGTTCACTCAGATGCATAGCATGGGTTCACAGTAATGGAGGTGCATGAAAAGGAGGAGGACCCTGCCCAAAGGCTTACAATCTAGAGTGAGAGGTAGGGACACTAGAGGTAGGGGGACCAGAGTTCAGCTGTGGGATTAGAGCACTTGTGAGGGGTGGTAGGCCAGAGTGAAAAGGTGAGTTTTGAGGGCCTTCTTGAAGATGTTGAAGGAGGGGGCTACCCTAATGGGTGAAGGTAGGGAGTTCCATAGTGTTGGAGCAGCTCTTGAGAAGTCCTGGAGGCGTGCATGGTACTGGGTGATGCGGGGGGCGGTTAGGCTAAGTTCATTGGAAGAGCGGAGTGAGCGGCTAGGTGTGTACCTCTGAGTAAGATTGGAAATGTAGGTTGGACAGGTTTTGTGGACAGATTTGTAGGTCAGACACAGTATCTTGAATCTGATTCTGGACTGGATAAGAAGCCAGTGGAGGGATTCAAGGAGGGGATCCGCCGTGGTGGAGCGATGGGAGGAGTGGATAATTCTGGCTGCCGCATTCATGATGGACTGCAGTGAGGCTGTTCGGGTCATAGGGAGACCAGACAGCAGGGCATTGCAGAAGTCAAGGTGGGAAATTATGAGGGCATGGATGAGGAGTTTGGTGGTGGCAGAGGTCAGGAAAGGGCGAATCTTACAGATGTTACGAAGTTGGAAGTTGAAGGACTTTGTGAGGTTTTGGATGTGGGGAGTGAAGGAGAGTGCGGAGTCCAGGGTGACACCCAGACAGCAGGCTTGAGAGGTAGGGCGAATGGTAGTGGGGTGACATGCACATCTGGGAGGTTCATGGCTGGCCGGGGTGGGAAGATCATGAATTTCCGTTTTGTCTAGATTTAGTTTCAGGGACCTAGCGGACATCCAGGAGGAGATGGCTGATAGGCAGGAGGAGACCTTGTCCATGGTAGTGGTGGATATGTCAGGGGTGTGGAGGTAGATCTGGGTGTCATCTGCATACAGATGATAGTTAAAACCCATGGAGGAGATAACCTTGCCAATGGAGGATGTGTATAGGGTGAACAGTAGGGGGCCAAGGACCGAACCTTGGGGGACTCCCACCGAGAGGTGGTTGGGGGTGGACGAGGACTCATTGAAGGCGGTCGTGAAGGAGCCATTGGAGAGGTAGGATGAAAGCCAGGACAGGGTGAGATCGTGAATGCCCAGGGACTGGAGGAGTAGGGGATGATATACTGTGTCAAAAGCTGCTGAAAGGTCAAGGAGGAGGAGAATGGAGTATTTACCTTCAGCTTTAGCTAAGGCAAGGTCATTGACCACTTTGGGGAGAGCAGTTTCGGTTGAGTGGGCAGGCCGAAATCCAGATTGCAGTGGGTCTAGCAGTGAGTTGGCATTGAGGTACTGGGTCAGGCGTTTGTGAACCAGACGCTCAAGCAGTTTTGAGGCAAAGGGGAGGAGGGAGATAGGACGGTAGTTGGAGGGTAGCGAGGGGTCAAGGGAGGGTTTCTTGTTGAGCAGGGGTAGTACAGTGGCCTGCTTGAAGTCTGAAGGGAAGGTGCCTGTGGATAGGAAGAGGTTGAACAGGGTAGTGAGGACTGGGGCCAATTCCGTGAAGTGAGGCTGGAGTAAATTAGAAGGGATAGGGTCAAGGGGGGGGGGGGGGGAGTAGTGGTATGGGAAGTCTGCAGTAGGTGGTTGACTTCCTCGTGGTAGTAGGAGTGAAGGGGAGGATAGGGTGGAGGAGGAGCTGGACGTTAAATACTATTCCCCCTCCAGGCCGCATGGATGGTGGGGAATGAAATAATATTGGCTTCCAGCAATTGCTGGAGGCCGAATTATAGTGTTTTATAAGTAACTTTAGCTCCGTCTTCTGGCGGCGCTGGAGTTACTCCCTGTGCGCCGCTATAACCGTAATTCCTATTACGGCCTATGGTGGCGCCGGCTGCGCCCAAATCTGCACTGGAAAGAAGTGTTCGCCTTACACACTCCTAGGAGTTCTGGTTCACCATGAGCTTGCTGGGTAGTCTGTAATAATAATTGTGCAATATCCTGGCTAGTGTAAAAGAAAATCTTGACTGTAGCCCCACTTTGGCATGCAATCCTGTGTTGTGATTTGGCCGTAGGCAGCCATATTGTCAGTAGTCCTGCATGTCAGATTGTGCTTCTGTTCTGACAGTAACAACTTCTGTTTCCCCAGCTTCCTGTACTACTGAAGGGGACCTCCGACGATGACACCCCCTGCCCTGGATACCTCTATGAGGAGATAACCAGTATCCTTTCCTGTCTGTGCCTGTTGGGTTTGTAAATTACCCTAATGCCCGGTATACAAGATGCAATTGTCCGTCCGGTTAATGGTCGATTTAATTATTTCCGACAGGTCTGATCTGATATTCGATTGTTTTCCTGATAATTTTGTATATGAGTGATCGGAAAACCGATCAGAAAAATGTTCGGAAATCAGATCGTACCTGTCGGAAACAATCAATTCGACTGTCAAGTTAAAGGCCCATAGAATTAGTTTTCTCCTAAGTGATAATTGCACAACTTGTCTTAAAATGCCCTTTAAACCACCAGCAAGCAAGAAAATACACAAAACAATTTTGATGGTACTTTTTTTCACCTACTTTTTGGTCATTTTAATTGAAAAGTGCTGAAGTTACTTTAAAGAGAACCTGAGGTGGGTTCTTAGAATCCTATTTGCACACAGAGGCTGGGTCTGCATATAATGCCCAGCCTCTGTTGCTTTACTGCTCCCCCCAGGCCCCCCTGCACTCTGCTATGCCCCCCAAACTAAACCACCGTGCTAGCGACACACAGCGTGTAGCCAGCAGGCTGTTTACATGTGCAGCGTCACTCTCGCCGCTCCCCAGCCTCCTCCATAGCGCCGCTCCCCGCCTGCGTCCCTTGCCACCCCGCTGATTGTAGGGAAGGGACGCAGGCGGGGAGCGGCGCAATACGGGAGGCTGGGGAGCGGCGACAGTGACGCTGCACATGTAAACAGCCTGCTGGCAAGACGCTGTGTATCGCTAGCACGGCGGTTTAGTTTGGGGGGCATAGCAGAGTGCAGGGGGGAGACTGGGGGAGACAGTATAGCAACATAGGCTGGGCATTATATGCAGACCCAGCCTCTGTGTGCTAATAGGATTCTAAGAACCCACCTCGGGTTCTCTTTAAGGTGTGTACACACGCACTACATCCGGCAACTATGGGTCCGTCATACCCTCCCGCTGGGCGGACGTTCAGCCGACAGTAGTGTGTGTGTACGCGCTGTCAGCGGACTGATAAGGCTGCTCAGCTGATCGTTCAGAAACAGCCTTATTAGTCTGCCGACAGCGCGTACACATGCACTACTGTCGCCTGAACGTCCGCCCAGCGGGAGGGTCTGACGGACCCGTCGTTGCCGGATGTAGTGCTTGTGTACGCACCTTAAAAGAGAAGATGAAAAATGATCTCCCAGGAGAAAAAGGTGAATTGCATATGGCCCAAAATGTCTTGAATATGACCTGTATGTTACAGTGTAAGTCATCTAATAAAAACCTATCTGACTACAAACCGAGGTACGTATTTTGTAATTAAAATACCTGGGGCTTCTGGCAACCCCCCGCAAGTCGCCTTGTGCCCACGCCGTTACCAAATGATCCTTCAGTTTCACTTTTTGCTTTCTTAAGTCGCTGTCCACTGCGCCTGGGTGGCCCTGGCCGCTCGCGTCTGCAATTGCGCTCCCGCTGCCGGGAGATACCTGCACAGGCCTGGTTTGAGAAAATCTCTACTGCACCTGCGCAAGACGCTGACCGGGAACGTGAATGAGGACGGGCGCAGCCAGGCCCATGCAGGCGCAGCCAGGCCCATGCAGGCGCAGCCAGGCCCATGCAGGCGCAGCCAGGCCCATGCAGGCGCAGCCAGGCCCATGCAGGCGCAGCCAGGCCCATGCTGGCGCAGCCAGGCCCTTGCAGGCGCAGCCAGGCCCTTGCAGGCGCAGCCAGGCCCATGCAGGCGCAGCCAGGCCCATGCAGGCGCAGCCAGGCCCTTGCAGGCGCAGCCAGGCCCATGCAGGCGCAGCCAGGCCCATGCAGGCGCAGCCAGGCCCATGCAGGCGCAGCCAGGCCCTTGCAGGTGCAGCCAGGCCTATGCAGGCGCAGTGGTCAGCGACTGAAGAAAGCCACACTGAGCTGCGGCAGGGGACTGGAGGATTGTATGGTATCTTTGCGGGCACAGGTCGGCTGCAGGGGGCGGCCAGAAGCCCCAGGTACAGTGGCAAGAAAAAGTATGTGAACCTTTTGGAATTATATGGATGTCTGCACAAATTAGTTATAAAATGTGATGTGCTCTTCATCTAAGTCACAACAATAGACAATCAGTCTGCTTAAACCAGTGGTGCCCAAGTTTTTTTTGCCCGAGGGCCACACTTCATATCAAGATAAATCTCACGGGTTGGAAGACATGCATACAAAATGTAAATACGGTACCTGGGTGTATTTGCAGAGGCACTGATTAATGCAGCAATGGCAGTCCAGTGGTACCCGAGTGTATGTGCAAAGGCTTTGTGGGTGATTCCCCCCTACTTAACCAGCACAGGTGATGTATGAGCTGCAGGTAGTTGCGGCCTACCATTCAACAGAAGCCGGGGTCTCAATTAATCTGCGGGTGAAGGTCAGACTCGGAGCAGTGTGATGTCACTGTCCCCTGAGATCAGGAGTGATGTCACTGTCCCCTGAGGTTCTGTGGCCAGAGCCGTGGCAAACTGTGAGGGAGAGGAAATGTGAGGAGCTGGAATCCTGCTGAGGAGGATCAGGGATTATGAGGGCTGCGGTGTCATGAGGAGATGGATCGGGGATTGCGTCATAGCTACAGCTGATATACACTGGTAGAAAGGTCCGCGCTCAAAACATAGACTGACAGTACAGAAAAGTTCTCACGTCCCTTATTCGGGTCTTTCGTAGACAATCCAAAGAAAGGGTTAAACTGTATCAGTTGCTCCAATCCATGCAAGTCAAGTTTCACGTTACATGCAAAAGAAAAACACATACAGGATCTTCTCAAAAAATTAGCATATTGGGATAAAGTTCATTATTTTCTGTAATGGACTCATAAACATTAGACTTTCATATATTTTAGATTCAAATACACACAACTGAAGTAGTTCAAGCCTTTTATTATTTTAATATTGATGATTTTGGCATACAGCTCATGAAAACCCAAATTTCCTATCTCATAAAATTAGCATATTTCATCCGACCAATAATAGAAAAGTGTTTTTAAAACAAAAAAAAGTCAACCTTCAAATAATTATGTTCAGTTATGCACTCAATACTTGGTCGGGAATGCTTTTGCAGAAATGACTACTTCAATGCGGAGTGGCATGGAGGCAATCAGCCTGTGGCACTGCTCAGGTGTTATGGAGGCCCAGGATGCTTCGATAGCGGCCTTAAGCTCATCCAGAGTGTTGGGTCTTTCGTCTCTCAACTTTCTCTTCACGATATCCCACAGATTCTCTATGGGGTTCAGGTCAGGAGAGTTGGCAGGCCAATTGAGCACAGTAATACCATGGTCAGTAAACCATTTACCAGTGGTTTTGGCACTGTGAGCAGGTGCCAGGTCGTGCTGAAAAATAAAATCTTCATCTCCATAAAGCTTTTCAGCAGATGGAAGCATGAACCCACTTTTGAACCAGAAACAGCGGCAGAAGCGCCTGACCTGGGCTACAGAGAAGCAGCACTGGACTGTTGCTCAGTGGTCCAATGTACTTTTTTCGGATAAAAGCAACTTTTACATGTCATTCAGAAATCAAGGTACCAAAGTCTGGAGGAAGACTGGGGAGAGGGAAATGCCAAAATGCCTGAAGCCCAGTGTCAAGTACCCACAGTAAGTGATGGTCTGGGGTGCCATGTCAGCTGCTGGTGTTGGTCCACTGTGTTTTATCAAGGGCAGGGCCAATGCAGCTAGCTATCAGGAGATTTTGGAACACTTCATGCTTCCATCTGCTGAAAAGCTTTATGGAGATGAAGATTTCATTTTTCAGCACGACCTGGCACCTGCTCACAGTGCCAAAACCACTGGTAAACGGTTTACTGACCATGGTATTACTGTGCTCAATTGGCCTGCCAACTCTCCTGACCTGAACCCCATAGAGAATCTGTGGGATATTGTGAAGAGAAAGTTGAGAGACGCAAGACCCAACACTCTGGATGAGCTTATGGCCACTATCGAAGCATCCTGGGCCTCCATAACACCGGAGCAGTGCCACAGGCTGATTGCCTCCATGCCACGCCGCATTGAAGCAGTCATTTCTGCAAAAGGATTCCCGACCAAGTAATGAGGGCATAACTGAACATAATTATTTGAAGGTTGACTTTTTTTTGTTTTAAAAACACTTTTCTCTTATTGGTCGGATGAAATATGCTAATTTTTTGAGATAGGAAATTTGGGTTTTCATGAGCTGTATGCCAAAATCATCAATATTAAAACAATAAAAGGCTTGAACTACTTCAGTTGTGTGTAATTGAATCTAAAATATATGAAAGTTTAATGTTTATCAGTACATTACAGAAAATAATGAACTTTATCACAATATGCTAATTTTTTGAGAAGATCCTGTATATAGTGTATATCTGTGAGACCCAGAACATCCCAACACCTCTCCACAGTGTTTGGTCCGTCACCTCACGTTACACCACCAGTGCTGGGACAGCCCCCCTAAGTGCCCACACTCACCTAAATGCCCTCCACAATATCCGGAGGTTAGAATGAAAGCCTTTGGGGGTTAGCACATTCAAAATCCGTATGATCCACTCCAGGGCACCTTTCTTCCTGAGTAAACACTAGGACTAAAATGGGCCAACATAGTGTAAAAACGTATGATTTAGTAAGTAAAAACAAAGTATTGCACTCACAAGCGAAGACTTTTAAGCCAGCATATCAGTAACAGATGCAGTCCCAGGGTGACTGTCCCAACTGATGCCACCTCTGAGTCTCGCTGCACACCGCCGTGTGCTCTCAGGATTCCCTTGCGTGAGTGCGGGCACTTGGGGGGGGGGGGGGGGTCCCAGCACTGGTGGTGTAACCTGAGGTGACGGACCAAACACTGGGAGTGGTGTTGAGATGCTCTGAGTCTCACAGATATACACTATGGGCCTGATTCACAAAGCGGTGCAAACTTTTCCGCGGACTTTTGCGCGGACTCTCGGGGCACCTCGTTTCCCTTGCCTGTTTCTCTCCATCCTTGGTAAGCTACAGCCTCATTCTTTAACAATTATTTTTGTGCACAGCACTTCTCAGTTTGTTGTTTCCATTTGCACGCTTGTCACATTTTTTCCTCTTGGATGGCTGACATTATCTGTCATCCTCATTCCTGCACCGTGCACTTTATTTGCTTCCTTTTGCACACATCAGGCTGATGTCTTGTCAGAGGGATGTATTGACTGTTTCCTCTTACCTATTACCTGATTGGCATGTTTTTCAACATGTTTAACTATATTTATATATAGTTGAGGAAGTACTTTACAGGCCTTGTGGTTATATATATGAATCATTTTGTGTATTTATTATCATTATCATGTGCCCCAATATCTATTGTTTTTAGTGTTTTTATCCCTTTTGCGTACTGAATAAAGATTGATTATTGTTCATTATTGGATTGAGTGGTGCGGTTTTTAGGGAACTACTTTTTTTTGGTGTAAATCACTGTCTTGAGGTCATGCCACAGCATCTCAATCGGGTTGAGGTCAGGACTCTGACTGGGTCACTCCAGAAGGCGTATTTTCTTCTGTTTAAGCCATTCTGTTGTTGATTTACTTCTATGCTTTGGGTCATTGTCCTGTTGCAACACCCGTATTCTGCTGAGCTCCAGCTGGTGGACAAATGGCCTTAGGTTTTCCTGCAAAATGTCTTGATAAACTTTGGAATTAATTTTTATTATTATTATTTATTGTATTTATAAAGCGCCAACATATTACGCAGCGCTGGACAATAAATATATACAATGATACAAGGATGACATACATAGGGTTATACACATAGAACAAAGTTATACATACAAATTGTACAAAATACATGATCATGGAATATGGGCTGGTTAGGTAGGCCCAGTAATACAAGTACAGGCTGTCATAGGACAGGAGCACATGATCCTGTAGATTACACTAGGGAGTGGAGGACCCTGCCAGAGGCTTACAATCTAAAGGGAGGGGTGGAAACACTAGGGGGGGCTGTTAAATATTCCTTCGAGAGTTACTGTGTGGTAGGAGGTGGGTAGGCCATCCTAAAGAGGTGGGTTTTGAGGGCTTGCTTGAATGAGTTGAAATAGGGAGCAAGTCTGATGGGTGGTGGAAGGGCATTCCAGAGGGTGGGGGCAGCTCTTGAGAAATCCTGCAGGCAGGCATGGGAGTGTGAAATGCGTGGGGTGGTGAGGCGAAGGTCGTTGGAGGAATGAAGGGGGAAACTTTGGTTTCACCTGTCCTCAGAATATTTTGCCAGTACTGCTGCGGAACATCTAGGTGCTCTTTTGCAAACTTTAAACGTGCAGCAATGTTTTTTTCTTTTTTTGGACGGCAGTGGCTTCCCCTTTAGTATCCTCCCATGAACTCCATTCTTCTGTAGTGTTTTGCGTATCGTAGATTCGTTAACAGGGATGTTAGCATATACCGGAGACTTTTGTAAGTCTTTAGCTGACACTCTAGGACTCTTCTGCACCTCATTGAGCATTCTGTGCTGTGCTCTTGCAGTCATCTTTACAGGACGGCCACTCCAAGGGAGAGTAGCAGCAGTGCTAATCTTTCTCCATTTATAGACAAGTTGTCTTACCGTGGACTGATGGACTGCAAGGCTTTTGGAAATATTTTTATAACCTTTTCCAGCAAGGGTCAACCTATGATTAAATCAACAAGTCTTAATCATAGGTCTTCTGAGAGCTCTTTTGTGCGAGGCATCATTCACATCAGGCAATGCTTCTTGGGAAAAGCAAATCCAAAACTGGTGTGTGTTTTATAGGGCAGGATAGCTGTAACCAACACCTCCAATCTCATCTCATTGATTGGACTTCAGCTGGCTGACACCTCATTCCAATTAGCTCTTGGAGATGTCACTAGTCTAGGGGTTCACATACTTTTTCCACCTGCACTGTGAACATTTACATGATGTGTTCAATACAAACATGGAAACATGTAATTATTTGTGTGGTATTAGTTTAAGCAGACTGTGATTGTCTATTGTTGTGACTTAGATGAAGATCAGATCACATAATTACAAAGGGTTCACATACTTTTTCTTGCTACCGTAAGTTAAACTTTTTCTTTTCTTTTTTTTTTTTTAGGTTCCTTAGGTTTCCTTTAAGTTTTGTAATATATTCAATACCTGAAACTTTAAAAACAACTTTCTTAACTCGATGGCCAGAAATCTCCCATGAGTCAGCGGGCAGCAGTCAGTGTTTGCTGGAATACCTCCTGAACCGCTTACAGAACAGCTCCTGCTACGTCAAGCTGAAGGTAAACTCCGCGGACTAATAGACGACTAGCCTGGGTCATATAAGGATCAGCTCGGTGGCTGGAGGTGTGACTTGTTCAGTGTTGCCTGAAAAGGGCCGCTGAGATTTCAGTTCATTTCAGTTTTCCAGCCTTATGTCATGTGTGATGTGTGTCATGTCACAAAATTTTCGATAAATCATCTGTTTCCTGATTTACCGCATGCCGTAATGCTCAGTGAATTGAAGCCGTTATCTCAAGTACCCTTTCCTGTTGAGTTTAACTGGATCCAGACCGGCGCAGTTGAAATCTACATCCTGCTTGTGGCTGTGTGGATCTGACCGGACCTAGATTTGAACAATAGTTGCCGCGCAGTCTTGACGCTCACGCCGATCTGGCCGTTGTCTCTCTGCCACAGATCACTGCTGTGTGAGCCGGTCAGGAGCCAATTTCATTGGCTTCTGACCCTGTCCCATTGGCTTGCGTTGATTGACAGCGTCAGGAACTAATGACAGCGGCTCCTGACCTGCTTGCACAGCTCTGCTGTCATAGGGACGGCAGAGAGAGTGACCTGCGTTAGGGACAGAGTGGCCCGACCGGCTGGATTATAGCGGCAATTCGTCGCTAAGCTCCGTTTTACTGTACCAGCAGTATCTGGTCCTTAAGAGAACCTGAACTGAAAATAAAAAGTCATAATAACCATACACAGGTTATACTTACCTCCTGTGTAGTCCACTACTCAATTTCTTTCTCCTCTCCTGTTTTCTCTTTGTCCACTGTGATGAATGGAATTCTCTGTCCTCCATTTTAAAAATGACCAGTACCCCATAACAGCTTCCTGATGAGCACATTGTTAAACTGTAATATCACCCACGTGAGCCATAGGGAAACATGGACATTACCTTGCACATTCAGTTGTAACTGACAGCTGCTGATATATAACTGACAGCAACTGGTATATTTCAGTTCTGACAAAATATTGTCAGAACTGAAAGGGATCACTGTAAGAAGATAATGGTGAGCTTCTGAGAGGAACTGACGGTGAGGTTAGTATATAATATTCATTTGCAGCTACTTTATGTGTTTATTTTAAATATTTTTTCTTGCTTCAGGTTCCCTTTAAAAAAAACAACAAAAAAAAAAACAGATACTCACCTAAGGAGAGGGGAGGCTATGGATCCTATAGAGCCTAGGTTCTCAACGTGTGGTACGCGTACCCCAGGGGGTACTTCTGATGATTCCAGGGGGTACTCAGGCTTGAAAAGCTTAACCAAGAATAACAAATTTAGAGTTTTAGAAAACGATAAATCCTATTTAAACAACACCAAATTAGTGTTTTAGCTAATTAAAAGCAATTGTAAATGCTTGGAAATTGTTTACAACCAATTATCATGTACTATGATTAAACATATATTTGTCAAGGGGTACTTGGAATAATGTTTACTATGCTAGGGGGTACTTTGCAAGTACAGGGTTTGAAAAGAAGTACATACCAATAAAATGTTGAGAAACACTGCTATAGAGCCTTCAAGCTCCTCTCCTGGTCTACTTGTTACAGCACTGGCTCCCCCGTTTACAATCTCTGACCAATGGGTTGGAGATTCAATGCAAACAATCTCTTGCACTAGTGTAGCTACCAAAAGCCTCCCACTGTCGTCAGGATGTCCCCTTTGTATCTTGTATACATGGATGCCAGTTCCAGTGTCCACAGACCATGTATGGAGACAAAAAGATAAGCAGGTACTCCATTAGTGGCAAGGTAACAGTATATATGCTTTCATCCAAAATATCCAGATAAAACCGCAACAAACACTCACTTCTATGGGCCCTAAACCACTTGGGGCCCACTGGCAGTGACCGCTTCCCACACTTGTGGTACCAAATCACTAATCATCAATTGGTCATCTCGCGGTAATGCTCCGCTCCCGTCCCCGGGGACTGCTCTCTCCCGCTGCGGGAGGCTTCGGAAGTAGCAAGTGCTCCCGTAGACAGTGGCTCCGTAGTGCGCATACGCATGGACCCTCTCTCATGCATGTGCAGTATGGAGTCGCCTGTCATCGGGAGCACTCGGGCTCGCTAAGCCTTCTGCAGCAGGAGATTTGAATGGGGAATCCAGCGCTGCAACGAGGGCACCGGGAGAGGAACAGGAAGACTCTATAAGCAGTGTTCCCCAACCCTGTCCTCAAGGCACGCCAACGGTGCATGTTTTGTGTAGATCCACAGAGGTAGGTAATCAGCTCTGCTGAGAGGCTAATTACCTCACCTGTGTATGTTTGTGGTTTCCTGCAAAACAAGTACTATTGGTGGGCCTTGAGGACAGGGTTGGGGAACTCTGCTCTATAGGATCCAGAGTCTTCCTTCTTCTTATGCTGGGTACACACGATGCGTTTTTTCGGTCGATTTTCCGTCCAATCGATTTCCAATTCAATTCTGCTCTCTTTACTTATCTATTTCCTTTCACTTCTATAAAAATCGATCAGAAAAAACTATCGAAAATAAGATCGAACCATCTATCTGATGAAAAAAAAAGTATGGTGTATTCCCAGCATTAGGTACGTTTTTTTTTGTTTTGTTTTGTTTTTTTAATTTTAGAAACACTTCAGATTTTCTTTAACTACTTCCGTACCAGCAGTCTCTGTCCTGTTAAGGACCAGAGACTGCTGGCACCGTAAAACGGCACTTACCAACGAATCGCCCTCACCGATCACGCCCTTCTGTCCTCACCGTGGGCCGCTCTCTCTGCCGTCCCTATGAAGGCAAAGCTGTGCAAGCAGGTCAGGAGCCGCTTTCATTGGTTCCTGACGCTGTCAATCAATGTAAGCCAATAGGATTGGCTTAAAGTGATGACAGGGTCAGGAACCAATGAAATCGCTTACACAGCTCTGTCATATAGACTGCAGGGCCGAGTGATCTGCGGCAGGGAGACAGTGGCGGGAGCGGCAGAACCACACGGCGACGAGTGTAGAAATCTATGTCCTGTCAGATCCGCACAGCCACATGACGTAGATTTCAACTGCGTCAGTCCGGAACTGTTAAGCACTGACCAGACTACAGTGTATTATTCCTGAATTAATCAGTTATCCATTCGTCTCTGCCCGGCATTAGCATTGATAATGAGATGCTAATACTTATGGCTTGGGTACATAAATGCTTTTGATTGGCCCGGTTCCATGCTGCATATCATTTGCATGAAATTAGCACGCAAGCTGGAATTACCGGCATCTATTCAAAGTTTTGCTATTTATTAGACTCGGACTTGTCTCTGTCACTCAGGTCCTGAAGATCCTCCTGTATCTGTGCAGCCATGGACCCCCGCTTTTTATCCAGGACCTCCGGCGGAATGTGGTCTACCTCCAGGAGGCGGCAGGTATGGGAAATGCTATTCTTTATGTTGACATAACGGTATGCAGAGACGCCATTGGACAGTAGCAGCTGACAATGTATGAACTGTTTCCAAGCTTTTCTACAGCACAGTAGAATAATGCCTGACTGTATTTTCAGAGCCCAGAATACTGCTTACATAGCCTGTGTGCCTGTTTCCAAAACTCCTTCAATCAACCTACTGGGACTCTGGGAGTGTCCTTCATTAACCTCCTGGGCGATAATCCCGAGCTGAGCTCGGGGTATGTCGCGCAGGAGGAGTTCTCAGGCCCTGGTGGGCCGATTTGCATAATTTTTTTTTTTGTTACACGCAGCTAGCACTTTGCTAGCTGCGTGTAACTTCCGATCCGCCGCTACCCGCCGTGCCGTGCAGCCCCCCCCCCTTCCCCGACCCCTTGCGCAGCCTGGCCAATCAGTGCCAGGCAGCGCTGAGGGGTGGATCAGGACTCCCTCTGACGTCACGACGTCCATGACGTCGGTGACGTCATCCCGCCCTGTCGCCATGGCGACCGGGGAAACCCAGCAGGAAATCCCGTTCTGAACGGGATTTCCTGCTTACTCTGATCGCGATCGGAGTGGGGGGATGCCGCTGCTCAGCGGCTATCATGTAGCGAGCACCCCTCCTGGGCGATGCAATTGTATCGCTCAGAGGGTTAACTCCCCCTCAGCCTTGTGTCAATTACCAATTTTGGCCTGTGTATCACACAATACACATGTAATGTCCGGTTTACTGTGAGCAGTGGAATAAAGTATATAGCACCAGCTGCTGACATCACTCTGCCTCCTCATCCAGAGCCGAGCGCTGTGATAACAGCGCAGGAGATTTGGGCCGGCACCACCATAGGCTGTAATAGGAATTACGGCTATAGGAGAGCACAGTGAGTAGCTTCGGCGCTGTCAGAAGACGGAGCTGAAGTTACTTTTGAAACACTGTAATTCGGTCTCCAGCAATAGCTGCAAGCCAAATTACTTCATTCCCCACTATCCACCTGGACCTGGAGGGGGAATAGTATTAATGCCACTGGGACTTGTGCAGCAGCAGGATCAGCCATATACCGGCTGTATCCCCGCCCAAGTCTCCTGGTGGGGAGTTTTCTCGTACGCTCCAGAGGAGCACACCATTGCAGGGGCCACATTCTGGTATTACACCTGACATTTATAGGGTACAGTGTTCTCCCCAGAATTTTTTTCCAGCCGGGTGGCATGAAAAAGTAGCCGGGTGGTGTAAAATGGGCGTGGCCACGACTTGCTGGAAAATGGGTGTGGCAATGACATTTGCGTAGCCAACTGTATTGTAACAGTAACTCAAAAGGGCGCTTTTCCCCCAAAATACAGTTAGGCAAATTGTCCATAAAGGTTTTAAAAATTAAACATTGTTTCCCCCCCACAAAAACAACATATAAGGCAGCATTTCCATTACACCAGATGTCCAATGCGGAAACCATTACTCAGAAATTCAAAAAGGTCAGGCTGGTTGGGTGGGCAGGTAGGTCAGGCTTGTAGCTAGTGAGGTGGATTAGTGTGTTAGATAGGTCAGGCGGCTGGCTAGTGGTATGGGTAGGCAGGTAGGTCAGGCCGGTGGCTAGTGGGGTATGTGGGTGGGTAAGTACGTCTGGCTAGTGGGGTAGGTGGGTGGGTAAGTACGTCTGTCTGGTGGCTAGTGAGGTGGATGGGAGGCAAAGTAGGTCAGGCTGGTGGCTAGTGGGGTGGGTGGGTAAGTAGGTCAGGTTGTTGGCTAGTGGGGTGGGTGGGTAAGTAGGTCAGGTTGGTGGCTAGTGGGGTGGGTGGGTAAGTAGGTCAGGTTGTTGGCTAGTGGGGTGGGTGGGTAAGTAGGTCAGGTTGGTGGCTAGTGGGGTGGGTGGGTAAGTAGGTCAGGCTAGTGGGGTGGGTGGGTAAGTAGGTCAGACTGGTGGCTAGTGGGGTGGGTGGCAAAGTAGGTAAGGCTGGTGGATGGTAGGTCCGTAGGGTGGGTGGGTAATTAGGTCCGTAGGGTGGGTGGGTGGCATGGCAGCAGGTTGCTCCTTACATCGTGTGGTGTGAGAATCCTATCCTCGGCTGCTTCCTGAGCGTGTCCCCCAGCTGCAGCACTCGCTCCTTGCTGTCAGACAGGGCGCAGGCTGCGGCACTCATCCCTGCTGATTCTCCCGGGTGATATCCCACCATCCGTCTCTGCCAGCCAGCGGCGTGCGTCCCACCATCCGTCTCTGCCAGCGGCGTGCGTGCCAACCACATAGGGGCGGGTCCCCAGCAAGGCAGTCTCCTATTGGCCGCTGGGCAGGGCGGATGCGCGTTGATTGGTGGAGGACGCCGATTCATCCCGCCCAGTTCATCGCTGGGAGAGAAGCTTACTCCACTGTGAGGAAACTTCGTCAAAAGTGTCCCTGGCTCGAGGCTGCGCGGCCGCCATTTTCTCGAGGATCGGTGCTCAGCAGAGGGTAAATACTTGGCGCCGGAGGGGTTTTAAAACAGGCGGGCGGGGTTTCAAATCAGCCGGGCGGCCCGCCCACTTAATTAGCCCTGGGGAGAACACTGGGGTACCCAATAGAGACTACCCATTAAATTTTAAATAAACATGGCCTGCAACTAAGACCATGTTTCAGACTGTGGCCCCTCATGTGATTGAGTTAGACGTCCCTGCTCTAAACGTATTGGATTGGAGCCAGACAAATCAGCTTCTTCCGCCTGTGGGTGGGCGGATCCCGATTAGGCCTGAACACATTTGGAATGATCATTCGTAAACCGCTCATCTGACGAAAGAAGTGCAGATCATTCGCCCGCTGCAGGTAGTCTGGGTGTCACCATGGTCCACAATTTAACTTTGACCGGGGATTGAACACCATCCCAATCAGTAGCTGATACCCCCTTTCCCATGAGAAATCTTTACTTTTTCTTGAATAGATCATCAGGGGGGTTCTGTACGGCTGATATTGTGGTGATCACAGTGTGATGTCAGGACCATGGTGCTGACAGTTTGCTGTCTGTGAACCTCGTTCATAGCTGCCAAACAAGCCGTATCTCCCTCTTTGCATAGAACTCTCAGTAACGAATAGAGATGGCCCAGCCTTGGAGAACTCATGGAGAAGCACATGATCAGTTTGATCAGCTGATAGATTTGTATGCCTCTGATTTGCTGAGATGACTTCCTGGTTTAACACATGATCATGACCAGCAAATCAGAGGCTTACAAATCTATCAGCTGATCAAACTGATCATGTGCTTCTCCATGAGTTCTCCAAGGCTGGGCCATCTCTAGTAACGAACATTCTGTACAGATCACCTGCCAGAACTGTCACCGCCAGTGGTAAATTTCAAAATGTAAATCAGGGAGAGGAATTATTTTACAATGGGCAATCATGGACTTAGTAATCTATAAATGAATACAGGAACTACAGTTCCTCTTTAATTGCAGCTATAGGTGTGCCCAGTGTATCATTTTGGTCATGACAATAGCCAAAGCCTGAATTCCATTAAGAAGGCATGGGCAGTGTGAAGTGCGGGGTTTACAATTTGTGTAGGTGCACGTAAAAGCCTTAAAGGAATACTATCGATTCACATATTTTTTTCAATTGACACAGGAATTGTTTGGGAAGTGCTGCTAAGTACTGGTGTATACATTTTAGTAGCAACTTCTTTGTTTACTGTTATCAAAATAATTTCAAACTTTACTGACGCCAAAACTGCTGACTGAGCCATGAGGAGAGGGGGAATTCCCCTCACACTTGATCAGTGAACTCTATGTGTAGCTCTGTGTTTGACAGAGAAGAGAGCTCCCAACAGCTGCAGTTTATGTGTCCTGTGTTTCTGACTGACCTGTCTGAAGAGAGCAGAGGAAATGTAACCAATTGCCACAGCTTTTTCATACTGTTTTTGCTTTCAGAGTTTGATATGTTTGATATTTGCTTTCTGTATGCAACTCTGGCTGTGCATTGAAGCAGACACCCCTTCTGCAATTGATTTGTCCCAATATAGCTAAATCCTACCCTCAATAAGTTACAGCTTTTGCCTCTGATATTTAACATGAAAAGTAGGAAAATGTTTACACCGCTACTCAGACATTATTTGTACATTGTCACTTTAGAACACTTGGGTATCGATAGTATTCCTTTAACCACTTGAGGACCCACGCTTTACCCCCCCCCCCCCCCCCCTTAAGGACCAGCGCTGTATTCTGTGATCTGTGCTGGGTGGGCTGTGCAGCCCCCAGCATAGATCAGGTAGCAGGCAGAGCGACCAGATCGCCCCCCTTTTTTCCCCCCTATGGGGATGATGTGCTGGGGGGGTCTGATCGCTCCTGCCTGCCTGAGGTTTGCGGGGGGGCACCTCAAAGCCCCCCTCCGTGGCGACATTCCCCCCTCCCTCTCCTACCTCCCTTCCCCGGAGATCCGAGGCTGCACAGGAACGGATCTGTCCTGTGCAGCCTCTAACAGGCTCCTGCCTGTCATGTGACAGCGATCCCCAGCCGCTGATTGGCCGGGGATCGCTGATCTGGTACAATGCTGCTACTGTTAGCAGCGTTGTACGAATGTAAACAAAGCGGATTATTTCCGCTTGTGTTTACATTTAGCCTGCGAGCCACGATCGGCGGCCCGCAGGCTATTCACGGAGCCCCCCCGCCGTGAATTGACAGGAAGCAGCCGCTCGCGCGAGCGGCTGCTTCCTGATTAATTAGCCTGCAGCCGGCGACGCAGAACTGCGTCGCTGGTCCTGCAGCTGCCACTTTGCCGACGCGCGTTATGAGTGTGCGGTCGGCAAGTGGTTAAGAAAACCCGAACTTAAAATTAAAGGTCAAAATAACCATACACAAGTCATACTTGCCTCCCGTGTAGTCTACTCCTCAATCTCTTTCTCCTCTCCCGTGTCCTGTTTGTCCACTGTGATCAAGGGAATTCTCTGTCCTCCATTTTGAAAATGGCCATTACCCCATAACAGCTTTCTGGTCAGCACACTGTTAAACTGTAACATCGCCCACTTGAGCCATAGGGAAACATGGACATTACCTGGCACATCAGTTGTCCTCTCAGCTATAACTGACAGCAACTGATCTATAACTGACAGCAACTGATATATTTCAGTTGTCAGAACTGGAAGGGATCATTGTCAGAAGAAAATGGTGAGCTTCTGAGAGGAACTGACGGCGAGGTAACTATGTAATGTTCATTTGAAGTTACATCATGTGTTTATTTTAAATAATTGTGCTCAGTTCAGGTTCTCTTTAGTACTGCTGATTTAGAGATGGTCAATGAGATGCAAATAATTCCGACTTAAAGCAACTTTTCCTGACATACACCTGCAGATATCATGAGGCTAGAGTTCTATTATTAGCTTTTACCTAACTGCCAGTTCCTCTCTTCTTGTCTTTGTAGCGGTCAGCGGACCCCCGGACCCCCTGCATGGTGTCAGCCTGTATCAGAAAGTGCGATCCTTGGCTCAGGTAAATCTCCATCAACCAGGGGTGGGGCAAAAAAGGGTGGGGAAGTCATGCGCAGCGTGCTGCGCCTTAAAATATGGGGGAGGGGGGGAGAGTTGTACGTGCCGAAAAATAAGTGTGACCATGGACCAGGATGTGGGTGTGGTCATGGGTGGAGTCAAATTTACATGAATTTAGCAATGGTGGGACATTAGACTAGGACTATGGCAGGGATTAGATAGTGAGTGCCTCAGACACAGGTGCCCCCCAGTTTAGGTAGTGACAGGTGCCCCCCAGTGTAGGTAGAGACAGGTGCCCCCCAGTGTAGGTAGAGACAGGTGCCCCCCAGTGTAGGTAGAGGCAGGTGCCCCCCATGTTTAGTGACGGGGACTCCCTCTAGCTTAGGTGATGACAGGTGCCCCTAGTTTTAGGTAGTGACAGGTGCCCCCCAGTGTAGGTAGTGACAGGTGCCCCCCAGTGTAGGTAGGGACAGGTGCCCCCCAGTGTAGGTAGTGACAGGTGCGCCCCCCCCCCCCCCTTCTTTTTAGTGACTAGGACACCACTTACCGTCAATCGTCCCAGCAGCCAGCATCAGACCTCAGAATCAGCCGGCGACCAGTGACAGCGGGCGCACGGTACCCCCGTGGACACCGCGCTGCATATCCGGAAGTGATGTCACTTCCGCATATCTGTGCAGTGTCCGCGAGGTCCTAGCTCCCGCACTCACTGGTCAATGGCTGATTCTGAGGTCTGACGCTGGCTGCGGGGACAGCCAGAAGAGGGCGGCTGACAACCGGGGGGTGCAGCCGCCCCATTTTGCCCTTATGTGTGGTCGCCCATGATCTGGCCTGTAGGCACTTGGTGAAATGATGCGAGCCAGTCTATGCACAGCAGACTCCAGCAAAATTCAGGTGAAATCAGAGCAGAAAACGCTGAACTTATGCAATTCCCTTAGAATTGGTCCATGTCTCTGGAGGTCCCTTCACAATGGGAATGGAGATCTTTCGGCCTGTAGAAAGGGGGAGAGGGCGAGAGCTCAATAGTGCAGTATCGCCGGTTAATTAATTGGTGGGGGATTGTGGGTAATTTATACTCACAAAGATGGGTTGCAGTCCTACAACCACCATATAGGCGTGCAGAAAGAAACAGTTCCCGCTCGGTATCCCGGAACCTTCTGGAACAGGGTGGTCGTTCTCCTCCTGTCGGCCTTTCCTCTGGTAGGACAGGTGTAAGAGTGGGAGGTGCAAAGCACCCCTTTAATTTAGGGGGTGTGGGTAACAACTGTTTAGGAGGTTTGGGGAGGTGCCCAATTTTTCTGCTGATAGGTCTAAAGGGGCCCATACACCTAACGATTTTCCCGCCGATATACGGCCGATTCGATCACAGTGATCGAATCGGCTGTGAAATCACCGCGAACACAGCTGACAGAACAATCGATTTCTGTCCGAAATTGATCATTCCCGTCGATCCGTCCGTGCGGAAGAATTTTCTCGATTGCCAGCGGGTCGGGAGTGCGTCGATAGCAGCGCTCGAATGCCTGACGACCGACGCAATACAGCGGGTATACATTACCTGTTCCGGCCGGCGCGAGTCCCCTGGTCCTCGCTGTCTTCTTTCCGCGCTGGGTTCCGGACCGGCTGCAGCTACACAGAGCTTCCTGTCACGACAGGAAGTTTAAACAGTAGAGCGCCCTCTACTGTTTAAACTTCCCCTGGACAGGAAGTTCAGTAGCTGCAGGAATGGTCTGGAGCCCGGAGCGGAGAAGAAGACAGCGAGGACCAGGGGACTCGCGCTGGCCGGAACAGGTAATGTATGCGGGGGGGGGGGGGGGGGGGGGCTTAGCTCCACAGATTGTGATCGGTTTCAGGCTGAAATCGATTCACAATCTGTTTGCAGTAAAGGTGGCCATACGATCCCTCTGTGATCAGATTCGATCAGCGAGGGATCTATCTGTTAGTCGAATCTGATGGCAAATCGACCAGTGTATGGCCACCTTTTAGTATGACAACTATACTCTACCTCTTTGGAGGGAAGATACCTCTTTCTATATTTCTGTACAGTTATCATACTTAGACCTTTCAGAAGTAAAATTGGGCGCCTCCCCAAACCTCCTAAACAGTTGTTATGCAATTGCTGCTGGATTTGGTACTGCAGACACAGGTGCATACCATTGCACTTGATTGGCTGACAGGCTGTTTGTGGACCATATAAAATGTCAGGTTGTTGGCTGGGAGTGGGCATTTGCTTCTTGTGTGTATCACATTTATATAGAGGCAGTGTGTGTGGATCTCCTGGTGGTGACAGCACCAGGGCCCACCTGCACTCTCCCTCTTCGTGTTGCATGCAGGTGTGGGGGTCCCAGGCAGTGGTAGAACTTGGGGCCCCCACCTGCCATGTGCACCAGTGTTTATGTTCTTGAATGCAGTAAGGTGACCAGACAGTTTTTATTTCAGATGCAATGATGGCAGCGTAGCGGTGTACAGTATGTTCTGACGCAGTGCTCTGACAGTTGTGTATTCTCTCCAGGAACTAGTGGGCAGTCTGTACACAGAGGCTCCGCCCCACTCCACCAATGGTCCGCCCGCTAAGGAGAAGACCCAGACAGGTAACAGAGAGAAGTGCATGGAGCACTGAAGAGGGCCTGTCTCCTCCAGGCCGTGTCGCTTTCAATTGATGTCATCACTGAACATATTCTCATTTTAGGGATGGGCTCCCAGGTCTTTCGCCCCCAAACATTGCAGGGATTTGGATACTCTCAGGACAAGCCCAGTTCAGGTACGGCCGCCTCCACTTTATGAATTGTTTTTATGTGAAGACAGTGTGTAGATCTGCATCTGCAGACAGAGGAGCCATCTTTCCTGTTCTCTATCTGGTGATCTCATTCTGGAGTTGGGCTTCCATGATCGTTACAAAAACTATTTGTCACTTTCAGATTTGGAAAGGATGGAAAAGGTATTATCTTGGTCAGGTTTTTAACAGGGACTTTACAGGGGAGCAGCCACTGCAACTACAGGGGGGCCCGGAGTTGTATGGGGGGCCACAACTACTACTTTACTCACTACCATAAATGGGTCCATCCTTCAGATCGGGTGTTTTTGTGGTTACACTTATTGTGTGAAGATCACAATGGCCACGCCTGTTTTATGAGCCTTGTAAGATGGGCCTCCAGGCTGTGAGGGTCACCAGGGGAGGGCAAGGGTGTGGACATTGGGGGCCCCCAGTTTTACTTGGGGGAGGGGGGGCATCATTTTTATTGCTTTGTGCCTTCTCCTCTGTGTAGATCTGTAGACAGATACTGTGTTTTGTTTGGGTGGGATAAGAATAAGGGTGGCCATACAGGATACAATCAAAAGGATTTTCAATAAAGATGTTTAATTGTATTTTTGCCAATTTGAGAAAAATTATCAATTTTTTTTTTCCATTTTAAAATGTTATTGCATGTTTTGGAAAAATCAGATAGAAACATAAAAAATAATTTGAAAGTTTTTTATTTGATTGCTTAAAATTTTCGGAAAAATTGATCATAATGTATGTATGGTAGATTGGTTCCATCTTTCTGCTTATTCGATCAAGTGGAAAAATCAATCAGATTTCTCTGGTTGGAAAAAGAGAACAAAAACCTATAATTGAATTGTTTATGGCCACCTTGAGAATTTTGACCAGATCTTTACTTGGGGAGAGATTCCTTGATTTCCTTTCCCGACATTATTTCTTGTAATTGACATTGGAATCCCCATTCTGCAAGGGATTGTATTTCACATGTGTGTTACATTATTCCTCTCTGCTATGTGGGTGGGTAGAGCTGTGCTTAGTATAGGACCTGTTCCCATTAGAACGGATTGTGTGCCAGATAATGGAAGGATCTCTTGCTTCTCCTACAACTTATCCAACAGTTCCTCCAGCTCCTTTTATCTTCCTCCTCCTCCTCACTTCTCAACTCTCTTTATATTCTTCCTCACATTTTTGCTCTTCTGCCTGTTTTTGTTTCCCTTCCTCTTCTTTCTCCACATCCTCCACTTTCTATCCTCTTCTTCCCTTGTGTCCACCTCTTCTTGCATTGCACCCTTGCCTTCCTCTTCTTTCTCCTCCTCCTCTTCATGCTTGCCTTCTTCCTCCCTCACTCATTCTTCACATCTTTTCCTTGCTCTATTTCTTTTCCTTGTCTTTTTTCTCTTGATGTTTTCCTCTTTTTTGTTTTCTTCCTACTTTTACTCATCCTGATTTTCTCCACCTCTTCCTTATTTTCCTTCCTCATCTTCCTACTTGTCTTTGTCCTTTCCCTTCTTCCTCCTCCTCCCTCCGCCTTCCCCCCTTATTCCTCCCTCCTCTTCCTTTCTCCTCCTCTTCCTTTCTCCTCCTCTTCCTTTCTCCTCCCTCCTTCCCTCCTCCTCTTCTTCCTCCTTTATTTCTTCCTCCTTCTTTTCCCTCCTCCTCCTCTTCCTTTCTCCTCCTCTTCTTTCTGTTCTTCATCTTCTTCCTCCTCCTCCTGCTTCATCCTTCTTCTTCCTCCTCCTGCTTCGTCCTCCTTCTTCCTTCCTCCTATTATGAAAGCATAATAGAAGCATTCCCTAGTTTTTTTCTGACCTCTCCTTTTCTGTATTTTTAAAGAGGCCCTGTAGTAACAAACGAGCAGGATGCAGTAAATTATTCAGGATACACACTTTTATGTTCATTATCCTGGTTTCAGCGTCAGAAACACTTGCTATAGCTTATATTGCTGTATGTTAGTATGTAGCCCCGCCCTCCCAGTGATGCTTAGCCTAGGCTGTTCAGCTATGCGGAATTCCCCCCCACCCCCATAGCATTCTAGGAGACCAAACCTTCCGCAAAAATCATCTGCCAGGAGTAGAGATGTCACCACCTGTGATACATTTCAGAATGTAAATCATGGAGAGGAAAGCTCTCACAATAGGCAAACACTGACTAAAGCGTTTATAAATGAATGATCTAAAAAAAACTAAAAAACAAACAAACATTTTATTCATTACATAATTTTCACTACAGGTCCTCTTTAACATTCTTCTGAGCCTGACGCCCATCTAGGTATACTTTAGCACTTTTCTAAGACACAGCACATATAGAAACTGATGCCCCCTTCTCTGTGTGACCATGTAAGTGTGATAGTGGATACTGGACAGACATAACACCGCTCCTCTCTCTGCAGCAAGCACAGGCGAGGCTCTGCTCAGCGGTATACAGCGGGCGGCAGTGGCCGTAACGCAGGCAGTGCTGGTCAGTGCTGGTTCTCAGTCTCCTTGCCCCGGTGACCAGGCGGACAATGCTTATAAGCCAGTGGCAGTACCGCTAGGGAGCGGCCATTCCTGTACAGAGAGTGCTGTTCCTCCAGGCGTGCGCAGCAATAGAGGTGAGTCGCCATGTGTTTTATCTGATTGTCTGATACTTTATTTATTATTATTTAGTATTTATATAGCGCTGACATCTTCCGCAGCGCTGTACAGAGTATATTTTCTTGTCACTTAACTGTTCCTCAGAGGAGCTCACAATCTAATCCCTGCCATACTCACGTCTATGTATGTATCATTAGGGTTAGGCACGCATACTTATGACTAACCATAACCAATTTCCCCTAGGTAATATTTAACCCTAACAAATATCATGCACCATACACTTTTTTTATGTTAACAGCCGTAATTAGCAGCTATAAGTCATAATTTGGGGTGCTTACTATTTGTAGCCGCAGTTTGCCTATTTGAAGGTCCCGGTGGCTGCCATTTTATCAGACATCTCTGATATCAGACAGCCTGTTAACATAGGAGCCTATGGCGGTGCTCCCGTGTAGGATTTAATTCTCTGATCTTTCAAGAATAAGTGAGTCTAGTATGTTTGATCAGCTTGTTAATTTGTCATGCTTCTTCCTTATTCACCTGTTTCTGCATATTATATCTATTATGTATGCATTTCTGGCTGTCACCGCTCTGGAGTTCCTGGTGGTGGCTGGGGTGACAGTGGTCATACAGTTTCTGTATATTATGTATGTATTTCAGGCTGCCGTCGCTCGTCTTTCAGGCTGTCACCTCTCTGGAGTTCCTGGTGGTGGCTGGGGTGACAGTGGTCATAGGGTTCCTGTATATTTTGTCTTTCAGACTGTCACCTCTCTGCAGATCCTGGTGGTGGCTGGGGTGACAGTGGTCATACAGTTTCTGTATGTTATGTCTGTTATGTATGTATTTCAGGGTGTCACTATCCTGCAGTTCCTGGTGGTGGCTGGGGTGACAGTGGTCATAAAGTTTCTGTATATTATGTCTTTCAGGCTGTCATCGCTCTGCAGTTCCTGGTGGTGGCTGGGGTGACAGTGACAGTGGTCATACAATTTCTTTATATTATGTATTTAGGCTGTCACCGCTCTGGAGTTCTGGTGGTGGCTGGGGTGACAGTGACAGTGGTCATACAATTTCTGTATATTATGTATTTCAGGCTGTCACCGCTCTGGAGTTCTGGTGGTGGCTGGGGTGATGGTGACAGTGGTCATACAATTTCTATATATTATGTATATTATGTATTTCAGGCTGTCACTACTCTGGAGTCCCTGGTGGTGGCTGGGGTGACAGTAGTCATACAGTTCCTATATATTGTGTTTGCCTTTAGGCTGTCACTGCTCTGGAGATCCTTGTGGTGCCTGGGGTGACAGTGTTCATACAGTTCCTGTATATTATGTATGTCTTTCAGGCTGCCACCGCACTGAGGTTCCTGGTGGTGGCTGGGGTGACAGTGGTCATACAGTTTCTGTGTATTATGTCTTTCAGGCTGTCACACTTCTGGAGATCCTGGTGGTGGCTGGGGTGACAGTGGTCATACAGTTCCTGTATATTGTGTTTGCCTTTAGGCTGTCACTGCTCTGGAGATCCTTGTGGTGCCTGGGGTGACAGTGTTCATACAGTTCCTGTATATTATGTATGTCTTTCAGGCTGCCACCGCACTGAGGTTCCTGGTGGTGGCTGGGGTGACAGTGGTCATACAGTTTCTGTGTATTCTGTCTTTCAGGCTGTCACTGCTCTGGAGTTCCTGGTGGTGGCTGGGATGACAGTGACAGTGGTCATACAGTTTCTGTATATTGTGTATTTCAGCCTGTCACTGCTCTGGAGTTCCTGGTGGTGGCTGGGGTGATGGTGACAGGGGTCATACAGTTTCTGTATAATATGTATATTATGTATTTCACGCTGTCACCGCTCAGGAGTCCCTGGTGGTGGCTGGGGTGACAGTGGTCATACAATTTCTGTATATGATGTATGTCTTTCAGGCTGTCACAGTTCTGGAGTCCTTGGTGGAGGCTGGGGTGACAGTGGTCATACAGTTTCTATATATTATGTATTTCAGGCTGTCACCGCTCTGGAGTTCCTGGTGGTGGTTGGGGTGACAGTGGTCATACAGTCTCTGTATATTCTGTATTTCAGGCTGTCACAGTTCTGGAGTTCCTGGTGGTGGCTGGGGTGACAGTGGTCATACAGTTTCTGTATATTATGTATTTCAGGCTGTCACCGCTCTGGAGTTCCTGGTGGTGGCTGGGATGACAGTGACAGTGGGCACAGCTCCCAGGACTCTGTACAGGATAAGTCTTCTCGTAGTCTGTCCTCTGACGCTGGAAGCAAGACTGGCAGTGACGGCCAATCGCGGAGCAGCAATAGGGAGAGCACAGAGGGGACAGAAAGGTAATGTGACCTGCGTATTACAAGGATGTGTAAACACAAGGTGTTTGAGATAATTCAGCTTTAAGTGAGCAACTTTGGTTTCCCATAATGCATCAATGTAATATTCAAAGCATCCCTTATGCCCCTGAAAGCCAGGCACACATCCAGGACCCTGATATAGATTGTATCTATCTTCCCTCTCCTAAAAATGACTTTTTAAGATATTCCACAGGTTTATTTTATGTTTAAATCTACTTTATAGGTTTTAACAGTTGTATAGTTTTTGCTCAATGACACATTAATTGAAGTATCCCAGAGCTAAAATGTATGAACTATTGATCCTTTTTATCTCTTCCCTGCTCTCAGAAGCCATTTTCTGCTAGGAAAGTTTTTATAGTTGGAATTTCTTATTGGTAAGGCTCACACTGTAGTGACTTCCTGTCTGAGTCAGGACTGAGTCAGCCACTTACATACCTGATATTTAACTCTTTCAGGCAGAGAAAGAAAAAAAGGAACACAGCATAGTTATTTGTGTGCCTGGCACTGTACATACATGTCTATCTCATCATGTCACATGTCACCTCAGGTATCCTTTAAAAGGAAGTAAACATGACAACCTCCATACTACACTACAGCTGAATTGTGCAAAATACCCTCTGTTTTGTGAAGACAAATTACACTCAGCGTTGCTTTTTAGTAGGAGGGCTTTTCGGTCTCTTTTAGCCCCTGAGCCATCTGGGTAATCTGTATTAATCACAAACAGATTCTGAGATCACCGGTGATGGCTGTCAGGTTGGGAGGCTACAGTGCGAGAGTGGAGTTGGCCAGGTGAAGCACCTGTTTTAGGTGTAAACCAGCACTGCTGGGAATGAGGCAGATGTTTCTGAGGAACCAATAGTCATTGTAGCGTACACTGAGGAAATCAGATGCATAGGACAGACTTCCTGTGTCCATGTACAACATTCAGAGATTTCAAAACAGGAATTATTATTAAACCTAAACGAAAAACGATAGCAGGCAGGTCCTCTTCATCACTCGTTATATCTGCACATGGATTTAACTTATTTACACTTTACTAAGCTTAATACTTACCTGCAGGCTTCTTCCAGCCCCTAGAAGTCTATCTGGTCCAGCTCTGCAGTACGCTACCCCCAGGGTGCTGCTGTCTTCTCCATAAGATCGCTGACAACAGCTGGGTCAACTGCAGCAGAGCAGCATATCTCTACAATGCTCATTCCCCAAACTGGCACCCTAATGATCCAACAGTGATCGCTATGGGCGATAGTTCTCCAACTTGTGTATAAGGCTCTGGATGCAGCATTAAATGGCGTCTCTTACCTAAGCTATTCGCCATAGTTCTCCACATCGGAGCCAGAATGCCACTTACTATGTCTGTTCTCCTTAGGCTGGCTCAGTGATACAGGTAGGAGCAGAGTACTTATCTGTGATAGGCTGGCTCAGTGGTACTGGCTCAGTGGTCCAGGTAGAGGCAGAGTACCGCTCTGTGATTAGCTGGCACAGTGGTACAGGTAGAAGCAGAGTACCTCTTTGTGATAGGCTGGCTCAGTGGCACAGGTAAAAGCAGAGTACCTCTCTGTGATAGGCTGGCTCAGTGGCACAGGTAGAAGCAGAGTACCTCTCTGTGATAGGCTGGCTCAGTGGCACAGGTAGAAGCAGAGCATCTCTCTGTGATAGGCTGGCTCAGTGGCACAGGTAGAAGCAGAGCATCTCTCTGTGATAGGCTGGCTCGGTGGCACAGGTAGAAGCAGAGTACCTCTCTGTGATAAGCTGGCTCAGTGGCACAGGTAGAAGCAGGGTACCTATCTGTGATAGGCTGGCTCAGTGGCACAGGTAGAAGCAGAGCACCTTCATGTGATAGGCTGGCTCAGTGGCACAGGTAGAAGCAGAGCACCTCTCTGTAATAGGCTGGGTCAGTGGCACAGGTAGAAGCAGAGCATCTCTCTGTGATAGGCTGGCTTAGTGACACAGGTAGAAGCAGAGTACCTCTCTGTGATAGGCTGGCTCAGTGGCACAGGTAGAAGCAGAGCACCTCTCTGTGATAGGCTGGCTCAGTGGCACAGGTAGAAGCAGAGCATCTCTCTGTGATAGGCTGGCTCAGTGGCATAGCTAGAAGCAGGGTACCTATCTGTGATAGGCTGGCTCGGTGGCACAGGTAGAAGCAGAGTACCTCTCTGTGATAAGCTGGCTCAGTGGCACAGGTAGAAGCAGAGTACCTCTCTGTAATAGGCTGGGTCAGTGGCACAGGTAGAAGCAGAGCATCTCTCTGTGATAGGCTGGCTTAGTGACATAGGTAGAAGCAGAGTACCTCTCTGTGATAAGCTGGCTCAGTGGCACAGGTAGAAGCAGAGTACCTCGCTGATATAGGATGGCTCAGTGGCACAGGTAGAAGCAGAGTACCTCTCTGTGATAGGCTGGTTCGTTGGCACAGGTAGAAACTGAGTACTTCTTAGGCCACACTGTGAGGTTCCTCCCTCCCACAGGTGATACATTCTCTTAGCAGTCTTTGCAAATGCAGAAAACTGCCATGGCAGTTTTTCAGAGAGGGGGTGTGGCTAACAAGCAAACCTGGATTTTATGGCACAGGTTTTTTTATCCCGCTATTCTGTTAAAACGTCTGCTGCCTGTGCTGGTAGTGTGGGTTTTATTTTTACACCGGAGGTCCACTTTAAATAGTCTGTGTTTGCGTGTGGAGTAAGGGAGGTCAGCAGGAACATCGCAGGTAGTAAACAATAAGACAACCGTCCATATACTTATGTTGGTGGTGATACAGCCGTTTCCTGCAAGAGATGCACTGACAAGCGCTGCTTTTGTCTCTCTCTCTCTCCCCGCAGAGCGGAGCCCTCTCACCCTGGCGACTGTCTGCAGGAGGCTCAGCTGGTTGTGACAGTGACCCGGGGGCAGCGAGTGTTCCTGACGCAGGAGGAAGTGCAGCATTTTATCAGAGGGTGAGTGGTGACACCACAAGGTCGCAGTGTCCGCGCTGATGGATCCGTGATGACAGCAGAAGCCGCGGACACAGACTGCTGTCAGGGCAAAGTCATCCAGCGGACTCAGGCAGCACTCCCTGCCAGATCATAGGGAGTCTCTGGGCTTTTTAACACGTGTAAACATGTCCAACTTTAAAGGACAACTGTCATACAAAATTGTTCAAGTTCAAAATGCAATACATGTAAAATGTAGATTTCTCTCAGAGTAAGGCCCAGTGCACACCAAAACCGCTAGCAGATCCGCAATACGCTAGCGGTTTTGTGAGCTGATTTCAGAGCGATTCTAGGTATGTTTAGAGAGGTTTTCTAAACATACCTAGCGGTTTTGCGTGCGTTTTTGTGTAGCAGATTACACATATTGTTACAGTAAAAGCTGTTACTGAACAGCTACTGTAACAAAAATGCCTGGCAAACCGCTCTGAACTAGTGTTCAGAGCGGTTTGCGTTTTTCCTATACTTTACATTGAGGATGAAACGCTTCCGAAAACCGCAAACGCGCAGCAGGAGGCGCGTTTGCGGCTTGGCAAAAACCGCAAACTGCCGGTGTGCACCATCCCATTGCAATACATTAGACAAGCGCTTTTATAGGCGGATGTGGCCGGCGGATCGCTCCAAAAACCGCTCGGTGTGCACTGGGCCTCTGATGCCTTTTCATCTTACTATGGGTCTTTATACAGTGCTGCCCATAATTATTCATACTCCTGGCAAATTTTGACTTGGTAACTTTTATTCAACCAGCAAGTAATTTTTTTTGATGGGAAATGACTATATATGTTGCCCAAAAGATAACAAGACAAAGTATAAAAGGCATTATTGTGGGGGAAAAAAAAAATCTCAGCTCTTATTTACATTTGAGCAAAATGTGTCCTGTTCAAATTTATTCATACCCTTCACAAACTCAGTCTGTGCCATTCCAAATAGTCCAAGTTGTTCTAAAGCATCCTAATTATCCTGATTAATTGGGAACAGCTGTTTTCATCAACTCAACAGGTGAAAAATAGGCTAAGACAAAGGAGCTCAGTGAGGACCTGCGGCTGCACATTGTGGCTGCTCACAAGTCAGGAAAGGGCTACGAGGCCATTTCTAAATGTTTTCAAGTTCCAGTGGCTACAGTGCAAAGTATTATTAAAAAATACAAGACGTTCCACACTGTGGAAAATCTCAGAAGATGTGGTCAGTACATTATTTCTGCCACTTCGGGAGGGGAGGTTAGTGTAAAAGGAAACCCAAGGTGAGAGGGATATGGAGGCTGCCATATTTATTCCTTGCAAACAATGCCAGTTGCCCGGTGGTCCTGTCGATCTTCTGGCATTATTATTTATTGTATTTATAAAGTGGCAACATATTACGCAGCGCCGGACAATAAATAGGAATACATACACAAGGGGTAACAGGCAGAGCAGTAGCAAACGGTTATACAACATAGCACACGGTTATACATGCAAACAGGGGATAAGATGCACGATCATGTGAGACCCAGCAACTCAAGACCGAGCTTACAATCTGAAGCGGGTGGGGGAGGGACACATAAGGTAGGGCTGTGGAAAAGGTGCTTGACTGAGAGAGTTAACCTCCTTGGCGTTAATGACGAGCTCAGCTCGTCCATTACCGCTGGAGGGCACCGCTCAGGCCGATTTTTCTTCTTTTCTCTTTTTTTTTTAAACATGCAGCTAGCACTTTGCTAGCTGCGTGTTTAGGACGATCGCCGCCGATGTGCCGCTACCCGCCGCATTACAGGCCCCCCCCCCCAAGACCCCGTGCGCAGCCTAGCCAAGCAGTGCCAGACAGCGCCGAGGGGTGGATCGGGACTCCCGATGACGTCTCAACGTCATCACAATCGTCGCCACGGCGACGGGGGAAGCCCTAAAGGAAATCCCGTTCAGAACGGGATTTCCTTATGGGCATACGCGAAGGCGGCGATCGGAGGGGTGGGAGGGACACCACAGGGAGGGGGGAATCATGTAGCTAGCGCGAGGCTAGCTACATGATTTAAAAAAAAATAAAAAAATACTGCTGCGCCGCCACCCTGGCGCATTTAATAGAATAGAATGCCAGGGTGGTTAAAGTGTGGTAGATGGGGGTAGGTCATCTACCATAAATAGTGTCTGAGTCTAAACCCTGGATTTAGCATATGGCTAATCCAGTAAAACCAGAGTCAGATGAGTCAGAGTACCTGTTCTGCTGCATGCTTGTTCAGGGTCTATGGCTAAATGTATTAGGGTCTATGGCTAAATGTATTAGATCAGCAGGGCTGCCAGGCAACTGGTATTGTTTAAAAGGTAATAAATATGGCAGCCTCCGGCATATCCCTCTATCCCTCCCACCTCAGGTTCCCTTTAATTTAGCATTGGCTCAAGCACCCGGCATGCACATGTATCTGGCATCAAGCAATCCCTGCCTGTGCCGGATACCGCAGACTTTGCTGTATATGATCCACTATAAGATTTTTAATTTCTCATGAGCAACTGCTCATTTGTTTCTTTATACAATTTCATCTGATTTATTTGATCACAACATAAAATCGTTCATAAAAATTGCATTGTTAATGGGCAGCTTAAATTGTGCCCAAGGGGACATGCTGAGATACAAGTGTGTGTACAGTGCCAAGCAAACAGATAACTTGGGTTTGTTGGTTCCTAGCTTCTATGAGTAGACAGGATGTGACATCACTCTGGTTTACAGCTGCTAGTGTTGATGGGAGGAGCTCTGGGCTGCAGTGGCCAGATCTCTGTATCCGCACAACGTAGGTAGGGGTTTCAGTTCAGTTCTTTGGTGCTCACTGGGGTGGGATGCAAACAAATCATTATATTTTTGTGTGTAAGTGCAGTTATACTGTAAACTATCTGATAACTTTTCTGTGCCCTCCAGGTCATCGCTCCTGAACTGTGAAGTTGTGTTCGAGATGTTAAATCGCTCGCTGGAAGAGGACAACGAATGTGTGAAACTAGTGAGGACGACTTAGTGAGCGGTGTTCCGCTAGCGGTTAATGCATAAAGTGTCCCGATTTGAGAATTGTGCCTTAATTGTGAGAATAGGTGATTCGTGACAGGGACACCGGTTGGTGTTAAGGGGTACCTGAATTCACGCGTAACATGACATAAACATGTATATATTAATCCCTGCCAGAGCATAGATTTCAATTACCGCGCTTGCACATTACTTGCTCTGCTGTCACTATGACAGCAGAGCTCCCAGTCAGGAACCAATTTCATTGGCTCCTGACCCAGTGAACACTGTGATTGGCTCACAGGGTCAGGAACCAATGAAATCGTCTCCTGACCCGCTCACAGAGCTCTGCTGTCATAGCAACGGCAAAGCAAATGGGCTTCAGCGACGGGAGAGCAGCGTGAACGGTGAGAGCTGCTGGTCCGTGTGGCAGCCCTGTTTTTGTACTAGAAAGTCTCTAGTCTTGATTTTCTATAAATTTCTGTTGCACACCGCTGTGCAGTTAAACCATTGGGGGAGGTTAGTGTTATTTTTAATGCCGGTTGCTTGTCTTCTCAAGCCCCCTGCAAGCACACATATATGGTATCTGTGCCAGATAAGTGAGACTCTAGAGCCTTCCTGGTCCTCAGTCCTTCCTGTTTGTTCAAGCTTGTCCTCTGGTTGAGTTATTTGGCCTGCTAGGTGGAATGCTTGTTTTGCACTCCTCACAGCCTCTGCGCAGTACAGATGTGACCATCTTCCGAAGCACTGGGGACGAGAGTCCTTCCAATTGCTGTGGAGGAGGACCAAAGACTTGTTCGATAGCAGACGTGTTTACTGCTATGTATCCTCGTAGCAGGAAATCAGAGCCACGAGGGGGCAGGCTTAGGCTTGAAAAGACATCACAGAAGACTGACTCGGCTATAATGAATCCTGAGCAAAGTCAGAGTGAATGCTCAGTCTCAGACTGAGTCTCAGACTGAGCAGTGAAAGATGAAACAAAGAGCAGAGTAGGTATTTACTGTCATGTTCCCATTGATATAAATGGTAAAATACATGAGGTTGTTTCATCTCTGGTTCTCTTTAAGCTCCAGTATTGAAGATAATTATGTAAACAAACTCTTAATTAAAACCTTCCTGGCGGTAAGCCCGAGCTGAGCTCGGGCTATGCCGCGCAGGAAGATATCTCAGCCCCTGGTGGGGCGATTTCCTCCATTTAAAATGCTGTACGCGCAGCTAGCACTTTGCTAGCCGCGCGTACAGCTTGATCGCCGCCGCTCTGTGTCGATCACCCGTACGCAGCGACGCAAGAGCCCCCCCCCGCCAGAGCCCTGCGCTGCCCGGACCAATGAGTTCCGGGCAACGCTATGGGCTGGATCGGAGGTGTCTGACGTCACTGGGGCATTATATACGCGTTCCCCTGTTTGCTATTGATGCCGGCGACGATCGCACTAGAGGGACACATGCACCCTCCAGTGGTGTTTCATGTAGCTACCACTCTGGTAGCTTTACATGAAACACAAAAAAAATAAATAAAAAAAAAAAAGGATTTTTGCCAATTTGGCAAAAAAAATTAACCGCCAGGAGGGTTAAGAAATTATGAAAGAAGGTGAGTAGACACTAGAGGTGTATCTAGGGGACTTTTCTCTGACCTTCTCATATGAGAGGGTGTTAAGACAGGAATCTGGGTCAGCTAGTAAAGGATAAGCAATGAACACAGCAGGTTATGAGTTTATGGGCTCGATTCACAAAGCGGTGCTAACTCAGTTAGAGACTTTAGGCGTGATAATCATTGCACCACGCTGGTGAAAAGCCTGTTTAGGCGTGATAAGTTTAGATCGCGCAGAAAGTCCCGCGCGCAAAGCAGCGCCATTAAACTCTATGTGAAGTGCAACAGACTTTGCTAGAGCAAAACTTTTGATCAGCTGTGCACTGCGGTGCTAACCCAGTTGGTGCTTAAACTTATCACGCCTAAACTTATCATGCCTAAACTGAGTTTAGGCGTGATAAGGGGCTTTTCACCAGGGTGCTAACTGTTAGCACCGCTTTGTGAATCAAGCCTTAAGTCTCAAGATGCACTGAAAATAATATAGACCTCAGCCTGGCCACGTGTAAAGCAATACTTACCTGATCCTGATAACCACGTGTTTTTTTTTTTTCCCGCCTTTGACAAATGGGGTCGATTCATAAAAGGCTGTGCGAAAATAAAAATCTGGTCTGGAAAATACCACATTCGGTATTTTAGACTTTTGTGTGGTAATTTTTTAAAAAATTTCACGGGTGCTTTAAAAGTTCGGTGAATTGCTGAGGCCCCTTGACAAAAACCTGTTAGTAACAGCAGGAGAGAGGAGACAGAGGCGCTCTACCTGGTTCATGACCTGATTTTGCACCCTCCAAAAATCGTTTGCCTGAAGAAGCGGGACTGTTACCCGTGAAACGCGTTGCACTTTTGGAGTTACTATTAAATGTTACTAAAGACTGTAAGTAACCTGTCCACTGTCCGGCCTTTTTTTCAGAAGGGAGGTGAGTCCACCCACTTCCCCCTTTTTAACAATTTTAACTAATTTTATTCTGCTTGCCGCCTCTGTTATCGTATTTCAATATTATCTAGTCCACCCTTGGTGGAGGGGTGTATCCCCATTTTCTCCTATCTACAGAGAGCGACTTTTTAAACCTGAGCGGGGTCAGGTTACAATTCTCTCTGCCGGCCTGTCCAGTGGTTGCCTTTGTGGCGACCCACCCTTGTGAGTATAATCATTTCATTTATTCACAACAGATCTCTCCATATTAACATACTACACCATATTGGGCTCTCGGTTTCTCCCCCATTTTTCAAGGAGAGAGTTATAAGCTGTTCCGTGCAGTGAGGGAATTAGAATAGAAGAGACATACCAGGCATCCCTTTAGATGTACATGTTTGTTATACTGCCTCTGCTTGCTCTGAATCTGCTTTGAATCTCATCTGTCTATTAGTCTTTCTTAACATTCTATTTAATTACCACAGCTTAGAAAAATTTCAAGAATTTTACACATGCCATGCTTAGGTCATTTTCCTCACTAGCTCCTACACATCTTCAAACAGGAACCCAAGAGGTTAAACAGCTGAAGGCATTCAGGGGATGCCTGTTTTATTCCGTTCTCGCTCTGCTGCTGCCTAGGGGGTATAAAAGCTTGTCACACCAGTGAAGGCCGCGGGTTCTATCAGATTCCATCAGTCAGACTTGCAGGGGTACAGGTGCTGCTTCTACTGACATGTGTTGAGGTAATTACCGCACAAGTTGGTAATTTACCTCACTGCTCGGTAATTTCAGCTTTTCATGCTGTAACAGCTTTTATGAATTGACATTTTCCTAAGTGCTCGGTAAAGTCAGCTGTTTTCTGCATTACCGAATTCAGAAATGCTTTATCGATTGACCCCATTATGTTTAGGAACTGAACATGAGAAGGTGATACATGTATGCAAGCTTTACACTTACAATTTATAAGAATGAAAGTACCGGCTCTGTGGAGGGAGAAGGCCCCATGAGATGACCCGCTGTAATCTGCCCTCTGTTTCCTTACAGCGCACCATGTGTGCCATCGCTGCTCTCATGACCTCTGACCTCCTGTCACATGATCACATGTTGGCCGTAGTGAGGAGCAACCTGATGAATCTGAATGGGGGACCCCCCGGGCCAGTGACAGACAAGGCCAGGAAGGTGGGAAATCATTTTTTTCTTTTTCTGTAACTAACAGTGAAACCTGAACATGTACTCAGCTGACACTGCTGATATCACCCAAGTCTGCTCTTATGCTGGGAATACACAATGTGTTTTTTCGGTCGATTTTCCATCCGATCGATTTTCGATTTGTTTTTCTGCTCGATTTCCCGCTCAGTACTCTTGTATTTTTTTTTTATCTATTTCCATTCACTTCTATGAGAAATCAATCAGAAAAACAATAAAAAATAGGATCGGACATGTCAGAAATTATCTATCGAACCATCTATCTGCCGAAAAAACTTGTGGTGTATTCCCAGTATTAGAGTGGAAAAAGCTCCAGTGTGTGCAGTATAAGCGATGGTAAACTAGCTGCAGTATGTGCTGATCTCTGCTACCTCCAGTATGTACAGTATAAGCTGTTACTCTGTGCCTGTACTGATAGTAAACTAGCTGCACAGTGTGCTGATCTCTGCTGCCTCCAGTATGTACAGTATAAGCTGTTACTCTCTGCCTGTACTGATAGTTAACTAGCTGCAATGTGTGCTCATCTCTGCTGCCTCCAGTATGTACAGTATGTGCTGTTACTCTGTGCCTGTACTGATAGTAAACTAGCTGCAGTGTGTGCTGGTCTCTGCTACCTCCAGTATGTACAGTATAAGCTGTCACTCTGTGCCTGTACTGATAGTAAACTAGCTGCAGTGTGTGCTGGTCTCTGCTACCTCCAGTATGTACAGTATAGGCTGTCACTCTGTGCCTGTACTGATAGTAAACTAGCTGCAGTGTGTGCTGATCTCTGCTGCCTCCAGTATGTACAGTATAAGCTGTCACTCTGTGCCTGTACTGATAGTAAACTAGCTGCAGTATGTGCTGATCTCTGCTACCTCCAGTATGTACAGTATAAACTGATCCTCTGTGCCTGTACTGATAGTAAACTAGTTGCAGTGTGTGCTGATCTCTGCTGCCTCCACTATGTACAGTATAAGCTGTCACTCTGTGCCTGTACTGATAGTAAACTAGCTGCAGTGTGTGCTGATCTCTGCTACCTCCAGTATGTACAGTATAAGCTGTTACTCTGTGCCTGTACTGATAGTAAACTAGCTGCAGTGTGTGCTGATCTCTGCTACCTCCAGTATGTACAGTATAAGCTGTTACTCTGTGTCTGTACTGATAGTAAACTAGCTGCAGTGTGTGCTGGTCTCTGCTACCACCAGTATGTACAGTATAAGCTGTTACTCTGTGCCTGTACTGATAGTAAACTAGTTGCAGTGCGTGCTGATCTCTGCTACCACCAGTATGTACAGTATAAGCTGTCACTCTGTGCCTGTACTGATAGTAAACTAGCTGCAGTGTGTGCTGATCTCTGCTACCTCCAGTATGTACAGTATAAGCTGTTACTCTGTGCCTGTACTGATAGTAAACTAGCTGCAGTGCGTGCTGATCTCTGCTACCACCAGTATGTACAGTGTAAGCTGTCACTCTGTGCCTGTACTGATAGTAAACTAGCTGCAGTGTGTGCTGATCTCTGCTACCTCCAGTATGTACAGTATAAGCTGTCACTCTGTGCCTGTACTGATAGTAAACTAGCTGCAGTGTGTGCTGATCTCTGCTACCACCAGTATGTACAGTATAAGCTGTCACTCTGTGCCTGTACTGATAGTAAACTAGCTGCAGTGTGTGCTGATCTCTGCTACCTCCAGTATGTACAGTATAAGCTGTTACTCTGTGCCTGTACTGATAGTAAACTAGCTGCAGTGTGTGCTGATCTCTGCTACCTCCAGTATGTACAGTATAAGCTGTCACTCGGTGCCTGTACTGATAGTAAACTAGCTGCAGTGTGTGCTGATCTCTGCTACCCCCAGTATGTACAGTATAAACTGATCCTCTGTGCCTGTACTGATAGTAAACTAGCTGCAGTGTGTGCTGGTCTCTGCTACCTCCAGTATGTACAGTATAAGCTGTCACTCTGTGCCTGTACTGATAGTAAACTAGCTGCAGTGTGTGCTGATCTCTGCTACCTCCAGTATGTACAGTATAAGCTGTTACTCTGTGCCTGTACTGATAGTAAACTAGCTGCAGTGTGTGCTGATCTCTGCTACCTCCAGTATGTACAGTATAAGCTGTCACTCGGTGCCTGTACTGATAGTAAACTAGCTGCAGTGTGTGCTGATCTCTGCTACCCCCAGTATGTACAGTATAAACTGATCCTCTGTGCCTGTACTGATAGTAAACTAGCTGCAGTGTGTGCTTATCTCTGCTACCTCCAGTATGTACAGTATAAGCTGTTACTCTGTGCCTGTACTGATAGTAAACTAGCTGCAGTGTGTGCTGATCTCTGCTACCACCAGTATGTACAGTATAAGCTGTCACTCTGTGCCTGTACTGATAGTAAACTAGCTGCAGTGTGTGCTGATCTCTGCTACCTCCAGTATGTACAGTATAAGCTGTTACTCTGTGCCTGTACTGATAGTAAACTAGCTGCAGTGTGTGCTGATCTCTGCTACCTCCAGTATGTACAGTATAAGCTGTCACTCGGTGCCTGTACTGATAGTAAACTAGCTGCAGTGTGTGCTGATCTCTGCTACCCCCAGTATGTTTTAATCTCTACTTTGTGAAGAAGCTATACACCCTTCCCCTCTTCTCAGCATGTGTATGTGTGTCAGTTGAGTATGTCACTATATTTATCAGTAGTAGAGACAATGGAAAAGGCCTATGACGCTGCTTCCTCTTGTAGGCATACAGATGAAGTGGAAAAATCAGGAGCAAGCCTAATAATCTTTAGCAAAAAAGAGAGAATATTGTATTTGAAATACTAGTCAGTCTCTTCCCTCATACTGACATACAGGCCCATATTCAATTCATAACTTTTCAGTGGTTGAAAAGCAACAAAAAAAGTTGGTGAGAAAGTACTGTCAGGACGATTCTGAGTTCTTTCTTGCTTGCTCTTGGCGTAATTATAAGGTGTGAAAATGTCACCTATGTGAAAACTTAGGAATTAAAGTGGACCTGAACTCTTGCACAGGACATAAGGAAAACATAGAGAAAAACACCCTGTATGTATTAAGCCTGTCTAATTCCTCCTCACCACTGTAATTTGATCTCCCAGGTGTGTCAGCTGGCTGCCTCTGCAAACACAGGATGTTAAGCCTATGTCTGCTTCCGTGAAAGCAGGAAGTACACATTGCAGTTTTATATCAGGATTTGTATCAGCTGTAACAAAAAATGTTTTTCTTTAAATGTTATGCTGTTGCGTATCTTTTTAGAGCACAGAGGAAGTTCTGAGTTCACGTCCGCTTTAAAGTGAATTGAATGAGGGCCACAGTGCTGATATGTGTGAGGTGTGTTTTTAGCCACAGGTACAATCTGATTAATTCTGCAATTTCGTATTTTTCAGATCCTTCTTCAGTTTGAAGCTCTGACACGAAATTCTCCCAAGCGTGAGACTGTGCCGCGTCCGCCGCCTCCACCCCTCCCTCAGCCAAGTCCCCTGGACCTCCTGACTGACAGCATACCCCACCCAGAGGGCGACCGTGTACTGACCCCCTCCACCGTCTCCAACTCCCGCGCCCCACAGATGGACGCCATAAGTCCCGCCCATCGGGAACACGCTATGGACAGACCATCCTCAGAGGAAATCCAGACTGCCTCCTTCCAGACCTCAGCCAATAAGAATGAGAACCACTCCTGCTCTTCTTCAGATCCAGCTTCCCGGGCCGTTACACACGGCCAATTGTCACTCTTCGAAGGCATGGACCTAGTGACTCCAGTAAGGAGCACAACAAAAATGACGCCAGCAGTGGATCCGCCCATGACTGATTCTAGCATTGTTCCTTCAGATTCCATATCCCAGCCAAGAACTGCTGAGCCTGGCCGCCCCTCTGCATTCTCCTTTCTGAACACATGATGGGGCAATAACCTTTATAGCAAATGGTAGAACTGATTGCTCTTTCTATATCATGACAGGTATACCATCAATTGAATGAAATAAAAATCAAGGATGCGGTTTGCCGGAGTTTACTGCAGGAATATAATCTGCACTAATACCCAGAATGCACTGCGTGTCAGTGTCACATGTCTATGGCGAGAGGGCCACATTTATTTATATACTTGCTGCTGTTTATGGTCAGGTGTGTTTTTAAATACTTAAAGAAACTCTTAAAGCGTGACTGTCAGCCATAAAATCAAATTCCCTTTACCCATTGCACTGTGTTCATTATGCAGCCTGGAACCTGATCCTGCATTGCAAGCACTCCAATCTAATCAGAAATGTTTCTGCTGTAATAAATCGTATCTCAGTCAGACTGGCTCAATTTGGTACATTGCCGACGAGAAGGAAGGTTGCCATCACCCCTCCCACATTCCTGCTCCTCACTGATTGGTGGAGGGCAGTTCAGTGTGAAGCCGCTGAAATCTGCTCTTGCTGTGCTCACGTGTTTACCAAGCAAGCTGGCTAAGCCAGTGCAGTTTCTAGGAGAAAAGTAAGGGAGGAAATGACATCAGTATTGGCTTCAGTCAGAGGGAATCAAGATGGCAAATGCCAGGAACAGAATTCTCTTTACTATGTAAAATTCACTGAAATCTAAATGTGGACAGAACAATACATTTGTTATGTAAAACAAGTATTTATCTACTTATGTGTTTTGTTCCTGCCATAGTATGGCTGACTCTAGTGCTTTAAAGAGGAACTTTAAAAAAAACAGACAGCACCAACTTGCAATTATTTATAACCACGCCCTCTTAACAATGCAATAGGCTAAAAGTTTTTTTTAAACATATACATATGCACAGACTGGTTGCTTGGCAGTTGGAAACGGCCATTATTTCCCACAATGCATTGAGGTTCACAGACTGCAAACTATTAGGACCTTGCTCGTGACATCACCCTGTGGGAGGGGTTTCACCACAATATCAGCCATACAGACCCCCCTGATGATCTATTTGAGAAAAGGTGAAGATTTCTCGTGGGAAAGGGGGTATCAGCTACTGGTTGGGATGAAGTTCAGTTCTGGGTTATAGTTCCTCTTGAAGCAATTCTAACATTTGTATAGCGCTTTTCTCCTGATGACTCAAAGCGCTTGAGAGTTGCAGCCACCCTGCAGTGTTAAGGAGTCTTGCCCAATGACTCCTTACTGACTAGGAAGAGATGGGACTTTCTGTGCAGGGATAAGTGGTGGTAGAGCCTGCTTTTACCTGTATAGGAGCCTATGTCCAATATATCACTTGTAGAACACCTGGTCAGGAGCCCAGACACTGGTCACGTCCTACAGTACAGTCTGAAACTGCTATAAGCTGCAGTCTCAGAGAGATTCAGTCTCTGCCCCGCCCCGACACTGTTGAACTGCAGGATGATGCAAGCCAAGCGGTAACCCAGCGGCATAAATATAGCCATTGTGATTACCGCCTTCATGGGGGGGGGTGCTCCTGTGTAAATACAGAGCTTCCGATGACGGGACATCTCCTCTGCCCTCCACTTCTTTGTCCAAGCGCAGTACAGAACCTCGCGGCTCCCATTCCTGTAAGTCCTGTCACACGAGGGTGAGCGTCATATGGTACTGTACAGCTCCAGCTTACTGTGCAGGCGGGGATGTAGTCTCGCAATACGCCAACGCGTGTGCATGAGGCGCGGTCACAACATACCTGACAAGCTCTTGTAAGATCTGTTCCTGGGGTCCACGTGCAACAATGGTGAGGTCTGGGAGGACGCGGGAAACTTCTGCAGGATCTAGAGGCTAAGACAGGTCATTTGGGTGCCGCCACAGGCTGTCATATAAAATGACGGTTAACGAGTAATTTACATTACGATATAAACAATGTAATTCGGCTGCCAGCAATAGCTGGAGTCCAAATTGTGACTACCCCCTATTAATTTAGGTAATGAGTAGGAATAGTATTCAAAATCGGTGGGAAATTTGCCTCTATTGCATACACGCCCAGAGACTACCCTCTTCCTTGCTAATGATATGTCCTTTCCTTCCCCAATCCCCTTCAGGTACACTTTAAGGGCTCGTTGTGGGGCGTATTCTGCCTTTTTTCAAGCGCAGCCGATTTTTAAAATCGCCCAACAAAATGCTTGTGTAATGAATCTCTATGAGGTTTATTTCAGCGCGGTTCGTGTGCGGTGCGTTCAGCGCTGTACCATTTTGAGGGCGATTTTGCCTCAATGGAAGGTATAGGCAAATGCTCACAAAAACGCTTTGTGCAGCGATTGCGTGAGCGATTTTAAAGGGAAGGTTCAGGGACCGTTGAAAAAAAATAAAAATCCGCATCCACTTACCTGGGGCTTCCTCCAGCCCGTGGCAGGCAGGAGGTGCCCTCGGCGCCGCTCCGCAGGCTCCCGGTGGTCTCCGGTACCCGACCTGGCCAGGCCGGCGGCCAGGTCGGGCTTCTTCTGCGTTCCAAAATGCACCTCACGGCGGCGCGCTGACGTCATCGGACGTCCTCCGGGCTGTACTGCGCAGGCTGTACAGCGCGCCCCCGTGAGCCGCATTTTGGAACGCAGAAGAAGCCCGACCTGGCCGCCGGCCTGGCCAGGTCGGGTCGGCCACCGGAGACCACCAGGAGCCTGCGGAGCGGCGCCGAGGGCACCTCCTGCCTGCCATGGGCTGGAGGAAGCCCCAGGTAAGTGGATGCGGATTTTTATTTTTTTTCAACGGTCCCTGAACCTTCCCTTTAAGAATAAATACATTGTATTTATTCTTTTCCGGGTCAAAGAGTTCACTAGCTGACTTGCGTCAGGGAGTTTAATACAAAATTGCTCTGGAAAAGCCCTTAGAAATGCGCTTCTACCAGAAACACAGCGCACACTGAAGCGCAGAGGGGGGGGGGGGGGACGCACAAAAATGCCTGTGTTTTTAATTTTAGGTGTGAATGAGGCCTAATGCTGTGTGTGTGGGGGGGGGGGGGAGAGGGGTGTGTAGGTCGGAGATTCAGTTTGGTCAGGTGATGGGTATGCAAGTCACTGATCATGTACTAAAGCAGGATGTGATCACAGCCAATCAGAGCTCTACAAGTCTATCAGCTGATGCAACAAATCACGTATCTCCATGAGTTCTCATAGACATGACCATCACTATAGAGAGCACACTTCTGAATCGCGTGCATTTTGCCGCATTGCGGAAACCGCATGAGAAAACTTGTACAATGTTAGTCTATGGGCCGCACAAAAATTGCATTGGTATGTGTCTTGCAATGCAATTTTCTGTGTGTTTTAAAATCGCACAGCAAGTTTCTTCTTCCTGCATACTGTATGCGATTCGCATGCAATGTTGTCCTATGGGAAATCAAAATCGTGTTTTTGAAAAAAAATTATTTTCTGGTAAACATCCTCTGCTTCTCCAGACCCTCTAGACACTGGGGGGGGTCGATCGGGGGGGGGTCGATCAAGGGCCCTAACTAAACTGCCGCATCCCTGCCGCTGTACGCTATCTAAATACCCCCTAATTCCCTGGGGGGCAATCCGGGCAGCGCTTTCGTGTGAGGCAGAGCTATGAGCAGCAGCCCTGCCTCACACGCGTCTGTCAGCGGCGGATCGCAGCCTCTCCCCGCCCCTCTGTCTTCCTACAGAGGGCGGGGGAGAGGCGGAGATCCGCTGCTGACAGACACGGGTGAGGCAGGGCTGCAGCTCATAACTCTGCCTCACACGGAAGACTAGAGGGCAGCAAAATCCACGACCAAGAAAGTTGTGGATTTTGCAGGGGAGAGGGAGGGTGCGTTAGGGGGGGGATATAAATAGTTTATAGCGGCGGGAATGCGGCGGTTTAGTTAGGGCTAAAGTATTAAACATATTTGTCAAATAAGCCGTTTTTTTTTGAGACTTCAGTGTCTCTTTAAAGGAAACATCAGCCTAAAAAATTAAAAATCAGCTTTACTCACCTTTCTCCAGCCCCTTGCAGCCGACTGTCCCACGCTGATCGATCCGCTCTCCTGGGCTCCCCGCACGCTGTTCAGGCTGACCTCAAGGTCGTCCTCCTGCGCCGTGCGGCGAGAGCGAGACAACGGTGGGGAGCGGAGGTGGCCTTGAGGTCGGCCTGAACAGCGTGCGGGGAGCCCGGGAGAGCGGATCGATCAGTGTTGGACAGTCGGCTGCAAGGGGCTGGAGAAAGCCCCAGGTGAGTAAAGCTGAATTTTCATTTTTTAGCCTGATGTTTCCTTTAACATGACCAAAACGGAGATTGTGATATTTTCACCTTCTTTCTCTGTTCCACCCACCATAGTCACCATCAATGTAGAAGACACCCCAATAACCTCCAGCTCCTAAAGCTCCGTCTGGGGGTAAATCTGGACTCTGATCTCTCATTTAGACTGCATATTAACACATTAACTACAGTATCTCCTGCTACTTCCATCTTAAAAACATTTCCAGAATGTGTTCCTTCCTGACTGGTACCTCTCCAGTCCCTACTAAACTCTGCTGCCCATCTCATCCACCTCTCCTCCTGCTCCTCTTATGCAGCCCCTCATCCACCTTTCCTCCCGCTCCTCTTATGCAGCCCCTTTCTGCCAATCTCTCCATTGGTTACTAATTACCCAAAGGATCTGGTTTAACCTCCTCACGCTGTCATACAAAGCTCTACACAATTTGTCACCTCCATACATTTTCTCATTAATCTCCTCATTAATCTCCAGATACTTTCCCACCCGGAACCTCCTTTCCTCACAGGAGACCCTTTTGTCCTCTAGCTTGGTCTCCTCCTCTCACTCTCGCATCCAGGACTTCTCAGGAACCTCTCCTCTCCTCTGGATCTCTTTCTCACACATCCTGTCTGTCATGCTCTGAGCCTGGAAACCTTCAAACGTACTCTCAAGTCACACCTTTTTCAAACAAGCCTGTAATTTGTAGTATGTCGCAATGGAGGCTCAAGCCTTCATCTACTAACTCCTGTATCTCATACCCTATTATTTCTACCCCACTTCCCTCTAGATTGTAAGCTCATAGGGCAGGGAACTCCTCCTATTGTTTCTTATTTTGTTATATATCATATGGGTACCAATTTTAGTGATACACATTACATATGTATTTGTACTTGTATACCTAGAGTGTCATGATTGTACGGTGTCTTGAACTTCTTGTGTATATGTTCCCTAATATTTGTGTTGCACTATGTACAGCGATACAGAAGATGTTGCATATATATATATATATATATATATATATATATATATATATATATATATATATATATCTTGTTGAATATCAGTTTTTAATAAAAATACACATAAAACGCACACTAAAAATAAAAATGCAGAATTGCATATGCCAGAAAACACATGGTTTTGTGCACCCTGCCTTAAAGCGGAACTGAAGATCTTCTAACAATAAAGAGTTTCACTTACCTGCAGCTTCTGCCAGCCCCCTGCAGCCACCCTGGCCCATGGTGCTCCCCAACGATCTACCGTCCCCTGCCGCCAGCTAGTTTCGTTACTCTACTTGTAAGTGGAGGGTCCACTGTGCCTGTGCAGCCCTGCTAAGCATTCCCGTCTGCAATAGCGCTATTATGGACTGGAATGCGAAGAAGGATATGCGTGGCCAGAGCCGCGCAGGCGCAATAGTAGCTGGCAGCAGGAGAATAGGGGACCAGCACAGGGCAGGATGGCTGCAAGGGGCTGGCTGAAGCCCCAGGTAAGTGAAACTCTTTATTTTTAGAAGATCTTCAGTTCTGCTTTAAATCAAATCTGTCACTTTAAAAGGAGAGAAAGTCAGATACTCAGAAGCCTCTGGGTCCTCCTCGAGACCACCGCTGGACACTGGGACTTTCTGGAAGTTGACAGTTGCGCTCCCGCTCGTTCAGGTGGGAGGCGTGGCCACGCACTCACTGCAACAAGCTTTGTCAAAGAAGTTTGGGGAGTCCCAGCGCTGGATTGGTGGTGTTGAGGGGGCCATGGAAGCCTCTATTCTCCAGAGGCTTCCCTCTACTGAAGTAAGTGTCTAAATGGGGTACTTTTTTCCCTTACAGGTACACTTTAAGGAATGGCACTGAAACAACCAGGTCATATGGAGAGTTAAGCTGAGCTTTTGAATTGTGTTTTCTGAGTACTTGAACACTGAAACACTTGTTGCTGATCCACGGCCACCTCATTTATCCCAGGTATAGCACTGAATGAGATGGTTGGGTGAATGGTTGTCCAATCGTTTGTTAGTCACATGAGTCTGGAATACTGCACTTCTATAGTAGACTTGCATAGGAGCGCTGGGCAATCACCATACAACACCATGGCTGCAGTAAGGTCATGCTAGGTTCATCTCTCTCTGTTGTAACTAAGGAGCTTGTGGCCCCAGTGCAAGTTTTACATGGGGCTCCAAGCACTCTATTGATCTGGAGTCCTAAAACCTACCAAAGACAGCTGCATTGTCCTTGAATAGATCATCAGGGAGGTCTGTATGGCTGATAATGGGCTCTATTCTCAAAGACTACTCGCATGCGGTAAAGTACATGCGGGAAGTTTGCAACCAAAATACCGTCAAGTTGACATTCTCAAAATGTTCCGCATGTTTTTTCCGCATGCGGAAAAAGTGTGGTAAAAGTGCGGGATTAGTCTGTATTTTCCGCAATAAAAAGTAAATTCTCAATAATGTTCAGGCGCATCATTTCGTCATTATTTACCGATTTATTTTTTTTTATCACCTACAAATAGTAGATGATATATTCCGCATCCCATTGACTTTAACCTCCTTGGCGGTAACCCCGTGTGTGACACGGGGTAAGCCGCCGGAGGGTGCCGCTCAGGCCTTGCTGGGCCGATTTACATAATTTTTTTTTTCAAACACGCAGCTAGCACTTTGCTAGCTGCGTGTTTGCTCTGATCGCCGCCGCCGATGCGCCGCTACCCGCTGCGGAAACAGGCCCCCCCCCCCCCCCGCATACCCCTTGCGCAGCCTGGCCAATCGCCCGCCAGGCTGCACTATGGGGTGGATCGGGACTCCCTGTGACGTCACGACGTCACTCCATTCGTCGCCATGGTGACGGGTGAAGCCCTCAAGGAAATCCCGTTCAGAATGGGATTTTCTTATGGGCAAGCGGCACCGGCGGCGATCGGAGGGGACGGGTGGACGCTGCGGGGAGGGGGGGGGGGGGGAAGCATGTAGCTAGTGCTAGGCTAGCTACATGCAAAAAAAAAAAAATGGTGAAAAAAACCCTCCCGCGGCTGCCAGGGGGGTTAATGAAGTGTGGAGGCTTAAGGGCTGTGCTTGGTGGACTTTAATTTTTTTTTTTAAAACACTTTTTCATGCGACCTTTTTACCGCATCATTCCGTGAATAATGCCTGTTTCCGCATCTTTTTTCCCGCATGCGGAAAACATGCGGAAAATATTAGTGAATGTGGAAAAAATGCGGAGTTTACCGCTGGCGGAAATATAGCGGTAAAATTTTGCTGTGTTTTTGCCTCTTAGTGAATAGAGCCCATTGTGGTGAAGTGTCTCCCGCAGTGTGATGTCATGGCCATAGTCCTGACCGTTTGCTGTCTGTGAACCTTGTTGCAATGTGGGAAATAATAGCTGTTTCCAACTGCCAAGCAAGCAATATCTCCCTCTGTGCATAGAACTCTCAGTAATGAACATTCCGTACAGATCACCTGGCTGGCAGAACTGAAGATGTCACCACCAGTGATACATTTCAGAATGTAAATCAGGGAGAGGAAAGATTTTACATGGGAATACACTGACTAAATAATCTATAAATGAATACTGTAAAAAATAAGCAATTGTATTATGTTATTTTCACTACAGTTCCTCTTTAAAGGGCAAAAAAGGTTTTAACGTACCTGGAGCTGTTTTCATACCCCTGGACTCCTACTGTACCCACTATGTCCTCCTGATCCCTTCCGGGCAGTGGCGGTGACCCCCACAAAGCTGAGCTGGTTACTACACATGCGCGGCCCCAAGCTGCGTGCTCCCTGGTCGTGCACCTGGAGCGTTCTGCAGCAGGGCTGGTCAATGGCATGCAAAGAATTCCAGATCTGATATAGGATTATGCATATTGTGCATGTAAACTTATTCAGCTTATAAATGGACCAATCAAATTCCACCTCAACAGGAGTCGTTTCAACCGGTGTTGCCTAAAGATGCATTGTTTACACACAAAATTTGCATAACATTGCAGAAACTCAGAATTATTTGTATCTGTTTGACCACACTGCAGTTAAAGTTGGAATATCTTCAAAAGGAAATGAGCAGAATGTCATTGTTATACCAACACTGCAAATAAAAATAATAAAGGAAGTGTTGCGGTTTTTTTTTTTTTTTTTTTTGCAACTTCTGTTCCATTACAGAAAGAATTTGTGATAATTCAGGTTGGAGTGAGCTTGAGATGTTTCCCAGGGCATCACTGCTGAATATATGGAATATATGCAAATTAACCATTGTACCCTTAGAAGCTAAACACACCTCCAGAACCGCTGGAATGCAATGATGTGTCAGCTTGTTAATTTGTACAGAGACATAAGAATCCAACATGCATACAGACTGTTTCGGATTGTTTGACCCTCATCAGTGCATGGCATGGAATAATTTGGCTGTATGGAGTAGGGCTTGTAACACCGAGAGGTACCGACTAACCAGCAAGCTCATGGTGACCCAGAACTCATTGGGCTCTATTCATAAAACTTTACCGCAAGTTTTCTGCTCAAAACAGCTGACTTTCCCGACCATTTAGCAAAGTGGGCATTCATAAAGGCTGTTTCCGCATGAAAATCTGACATTCCTGTGCAGTGCTGGAAATTTCCGCCTTATGCGGAGATTATCACAACACATGTCACTGAAGGTTAATTCATAAAGATTAGAGCAGGTGGAATGTGAGTGGAGAAACCTGTTTAGATAAGGCGATAAGCCAGTGATAACAGGCAAGCTAATGGAGAGACAGACTTCCCAGGCAGCTGCAGTGAGAGGAGAGCAGACAAGGCATTCCGGAATACCTAGGCTGTGTTTTTTTTAACCCCTTGGGTACCTGTTTTCAAATAAATTTCACATTAGAAAGCCTGCATGTGTAGCATTTCTTGAAGTTCTTCTAAGCTGCGACAATTAAACAGACTGTTTAGAAAGACTTAGGGCCTGTTTCCACTACACGCAGATTCTGCGTGCAGAAAACTGACTCCAATGAATGCCTATGAGCCTGTTTCCACTGAACGCGATTTTTCTGATGCAGATTTCCCATAGGCATTCATTGGAGTCAGTTTTCTGCATGCAGAATCTGCGTGTAGTGGAAACAGGCCCTAATAGACAGATTCAGAGAAGATTCATGGCAAACAGAGGCCGTTTTAAAAAGATTGCACATGTGAAAGGATGCTGGGGCTGCCTCCTTTATTATAATGCTGTTTCTGCAGGAGAAATGTATCAACTCAGCCAGCAAATGTAACAACTCAGCAGCACCTCCAGTTTAGTGCGAGAATTCCCAGACCTTTTATCGCAAGTGTAAACATTTCTATGAATTAGCACACAAAAGTCTAAAAGGTACTTATCCGTTAGCCGGGCGCATCCTCTAGGTGGCGCTAATTACTATTCCCCCTCCAGGCCGACATGGATAGTAGGGAAAGATGTAACTCTGGTGGAGTTTTGTCGCCACCTAGAGGATGCGCCCGGCTAACGGATAAGTACCGTCTAAAATACCGATGTGCTTTCCCTCCAAGATTTTTTTTTTCCGCACATGTTTTATGAATAGAGCCCATTGGAGTGTGTGAGGGGCTATAATGGTCCTAAAAGCCTCCTTACTAAATTTGCATATATTCAGCAGTGTTGCACTGGGAGACATCTCAAGCTCACGCCAACCTTAATTATCGCAAATTCTTTCTGTTTTAACCAGTTCTGCCGCATGGTCGGGCGCGCGCCCGCCGCTAGCCCCCCGATCAGTGAATGGGAATATAATTCCCATTCACCGATCTAATTTCCCCACAGAATAGTGATGGGTCGTTCGCGAACGAGCCGGCTCTTTGCTGCGAACGACAAGAGACGGTTCTCAGTTTCAAAAGAGCCGATGCCTCAGCCGCCCCACACAGCCCTGCTTTAGTCTGTAATAAAAGGCGCTGAGGCATGCTGGGAGATGTAGTCCTCTCGCAGCTTGTAGGAGTGTATTGGGCAGAGCAGAACAGTAGCAGCAGGGGTATTGCACCACTCAGAGAAGCAGTCTGGAGTTGTCATGGAGACGGGGGCGGGGCTTTTACTCCGATTCTGAGTAGTGTCTAGTGATATTTCATGAAGAGCCGATTGAGAGCCGGCTCTTTAATGGGAGCCGATTCAGAAGAGCCTATTCTCTGAGAAGAGCCGGAATTCCCATCACTACCGCAGAAAAACCGACGCTTTCTAGTGAGAGAACGTGGTATTTCTGCCCCCCAGGAAACTTCTCCGTGTACTTTAGTTCCTGGATGCTAGATCGTTCGCATCCAGGACTTTTTTTTTTACTGTGGCCATCTTGTGTCCAAATAGTAAACTGCACCCACATACATTTTTAATAAAACAATTCTATTATTTTACATTTAAAATTAGGAGTTTCCCTCCCACACCAAAAATTACCCACATACATATTTTATTAAAAAAATAAAAAAATACAATGAAAAAAAACAAAAACAACATAAATAGTTACCCAAGGGTCTGAACTTTTTAAATATGCATGTCAAGAGAGTATATTATTATATTATTTAAAATTATAAGCTTATAAATAGTGATGGACGCAAATTGAAAAAAATGCACCTTTATTTCTAAATGAAATATCGGCACCATAAATTGTGATAGGGACATCATTTAAATGGTGTAATAACCGGGACAGATGGGCAAATAAAATACATGAGTTTTAATTACGGTAGCTTATATTAATTTCAAACTATAATGGCCAAAAACTGAGAAATAATGAATTTTTTTCATTTCTTTCTTAATCTTCCTGTTAAAATGGATTTAGAAAAAAATAATTTTTAGCAAAATGTAGCACCCAAAGAAAGCCTAATTTGTGGCGGAAAAAACAAGATATAGATCAATTCATTGTGATAAGTAGTAATAAAGTTATAGGCGAATGAATGGGAGGTGAACGTTGCTCGAATGCATGAGATTTCCGGCACTGCGGTGCTGAACCGGTTAAGAAATCAAACTTTTGCTAGCCTTAGTATTTTAGTGGTGGGGCTTTTAGGACCATTGTAGTCCCTCACACCCTCCAATGAGTTCTGGTTCACCATGAGCTTGCTGGTTAGTTTGTACCTCTAGTCCATTAGAGTGAAGTTGTTATGCCTATTTCCTGTATCAATAAACCGTGCAGGCAGACCTCTCTGATTCCCCTGTAGAGCAGAGCTCTGTGGAAGTAGAGTCTGGCCCCGCCCGCTCTGAGGATGGAGTGACGTCACCCGCAGGCTCTCGTCTGGTCCACGGTGATAGAATCTCCGCCCCTTTGTGTTCTCCACCAAACTGCGCTGCGTCGTCCCGCCTCCCCGCTGTGACTGACGGAGACGTGACCAATGAGGGGAGAGGGAGCTTCCCCGGCAGCCAATGAGGGGGCGGACCCGGCGGAGGCGGGACGTGCCGTTAGGATGTTGTGAGTTGCTGCCATGGAAGTCTAGCGTAGCCGAGTCTGGAGAGCGCAGAGCGACTTACTACGTACCGGGGGCACCGGTCAGCGGCGCTGCAGGTGGGCATGGAGGGGGAGTGGCTTGTGGTATGGGGGAGAGACTGAACTCGTCCGTACTGGCTGCTGCTTTACCTCATGTATGGGGGTCCCAGAGTGCTTCCCCACTGGGCTACAGGGGGCGCTGTGCCTCCCTCACCCACCTATAGAGGCATTGTGCCTTCCCCCACCAAGCTACAGGGGATGTTGTGCCTCCCTTACCCTCGTATATAGGTATTGTGCTTCCCCCACCAGGCTACAGGGGGCGCTGTGCCTCCCTTACCCTCCTATAGAGGCATTGTGCTTCCCTCACTGGGCTATAGGAGGTGCTGTGCTTACCCCACTGGGCTACAGGGGGCGCTGTGCCTCCCTCACCCACCTATAGAGGCATTGTGTCTTCCCCCACTGGGCTACAGGGGGCTCTGTGCCTCCCTTACCCACCTATAGAGGCATTGTACTTCCCCCCCCCCCCACTGGGCTATAGGGGTTGCTGTGCCTCCCTTACCCACCTATAGAGGCATTGTGCTTCCCCCACTGGGCTACAGGGGGCTCTGTGCCTCCCTTACCCACCTATAGAGGCATTGTGCTTCCCCCACTGGGCTACAGGGGGCTCTGTGCCTCCCTTACCCAACTATAGAGGCATTGTGCTTCCCCCACTGGGCTACAGGGGGCTCTGTGCCTCCCTTACCCAACTATAGAGGCATTGTGCTTCCCCCACTGGGCTACAGGGGTCTCTGTGCCTCCCTCACCCACCTATAGAGGCATTGTGCTTCCCCCACTGGGCTACAGGGGGCGCTGTGCCTCCCTTACCCACCTATAGAGGCATTGTACTTCCCCCACTGGGCTACATGAGGTGCTGTGCCTCCCTCACCCACCTATAGAGGCATTGTGCTTCCCCCACTGGGCTACAGGGGGCGCTGTGCCTCCCTTACCCACCTATAGAGGCATTGTACTCCCCCCCCCCCCCCCACTGGGCTACAGGGCATGCTGTGCCTCCGTCACCCACCAAGAATAATAATAATCCATTGTATAGAGCTGCAGCCACTGGGATGCACTCAAGAAGCCACAATGCAGTGTTAGGGAGTCTTGCCTTGAACTCCTTACTGAATATGTACTGACCCCAGCCAGGGTTCAATCCCTGGTCTCCCAGGTCAAAGGCGATGCCCTTAACCAGTACACTATCTAGCCACCTGTAGAGGTATTGTGCCTCCTGTACTCATTTCTAGGGGGCGCTGTGCCTCCCTCACCCACCTATAGAGGCATTGTTTTTCCAATGCTCGGCTTTAGGGGCACTGTACTGTACTTCCCTCATCCATCTATAGAGGCATTGTGCTTCCTATTCTCGGCTTTAGGTGGCGCTGTACTTCCATCACACACCTATAGAGGCATTGAGTTTCCTACAACGGGCTACAGGGGGCGCTTTGCTTCCCTCACCCACCTATAGAAGCAACTTAAAGGATACCCGATGTGACATGATGAGACAGACGTATATGTATAGTGCCTAGCACACAAATAACTAGGCTGTGCTCCTTGTTTTGTTTTTCTGCCTGAAAGAGTTAAATATCAGGTATGTAAGTGGCTGACTCAGACAGGAAGTGACTACAGTGTGACCCTCACTGATAAGATTTTCCCCTTTTTACCTCTTTCTTGCTCTCAGAAGCCATTTTCTGCTAGGAAAGTGGTTTTATACTTGGAATTTCTTATCAGTGAGGGTCACACTGTAGTCACTTCCTGTCTGAGTCAGGACTGAGTCAGCCACTTACATATCTGATATTTAACTCTTTCAGGCAGAGAAAGGAAAAAAAAGGAACACAGCATAGTTATTTGTGTGCTAGACACTGTACATACCCATGTCTATCTCATGTCATGTCACATGTCACTTCGGGTATCCTTTAAAGCGGACCTGAACTCAGAACTTCCTCTCTACTCTGAAAGATAAGCAACAGCATAATAACCTTTAAAGTAAAACATTTCTTTGTTCCAGCTGATACAAATCGTGCAAAAAATCTGGAGTTCGTCTACTTTTTGCTTTTATCGAAACAGACATATTGTTAACATCTTGTGTTTAGAAATGAGATCTCTGCTGTGGCAGACAGGTGACACAGCTGAGAGATCAAATTACAACTTGTGATTAGTTACCGATAAGGGGGAATTAAATCTCTAAATACATACAGGCAGGGTGCATTTCTCTGTTTTCCTTCTGGCCTGTGGAAGAGTTCAGGTGCACTTTATAAGATTGCTGAACACAGTTTTTCACTTCTTCATGCCTTGAGTGAAGGACACTTGCATCTTCTGCTGTGCTAAGGATAAGTCGCATCTTCCAAGAAAATTCAGCCGTTATGTTGTCTGTAGATAGAATTTTGTTATTGCTTAAAATGTACCTGAGGTGATACGATAAGAAAAAAAAAGTGTGTACAGTGCAAAACACATTAATAACCAGGCGGTTTTTCTTGTATTTTGGTGCCTGAATTAATTAATTTTCAGGCATGGGAGAGACAGCTTCTGTCTTGTTGTTACTTTGTAGGCAATACACTAAACATCACTGATACAGAAATTACAACCATAAAAGTTTTCCTGGCAGAATACAATTTCTGAGGGCAGAGGAGAGAGAGGGAGAGAGATTAAAAAAAAGTTAATAGATCATGTATTTTAACTCTGGGACTCTTAATTGGCTGCCATTGAGCAGAGACAATATAAAAACATTCAATCTTCTTTGCAAATCCTATCTAATAAAAGGCAAGTGTCCCTGCGTCCCATCTCCTTGTGTCAGTGCTCCTTCGTTCTGTGCATGTGCACGGAGGGACGCAGAGACACTGCCGAGAGCTGGGGGAAATGACCCGCAGCAGAGCAGGATGGGTCCAGAAGGAGGCGGGTCTGTGCCTGCGCGGTGTGCACTTGCGGGTGCACAGCGTGCGCAAGTAAGGGGAAGAGAGAGAGCAGTGCGTGTGGGAGAAGAGGGATTGGGGGTCACGGCCACAGCCTAGCGCCAATTTTTAAACGGGCCTTCGGCTTAGTGTTTAAATATAAAATATAACCATGGGATAATTTAAAAAGATTATTTTCACCTCGGAATCACTTTAGGCCACATTCACACTTGAAGCGCAAAACGCTGGTGATTTTTGCCGGCATTTTGCGGTAGTGATTTTTTTTTTTACGCGATTTCACGCAGAAAAATCACTGGACAGTGCAGCGATTTTCTCTGCAATCGCGTTTAGCGATTCTATAGCACTGAAATGCAATCGCCTGAAAATGGTGCAGGCTACGAGTTTGCATTTCGTTTGCGTTTTTGGGCGATTTGCGTAACAATGGGCCCATAGGGTTTTATTACACTAGCGCTTTCAAAAGCGCTAGGATTTGAGAGTTTTGCCAAAATCACTGGCAAAACGCTCAAGCATGAAGGTGAAACTGATATATGAATTTGGAACCCTTAGCAGGTGTTTTCAATGAATTAGTGGATTAGACTGACATTTTGAGCCTACAATATTGAACATTTCACAATATTCTAATGATCTGAGATGTTAATTTTGGCGTTCTCTAAGGGCTTGTTCACACTAAGGGAAATTTTAGCCTTTTTTCAAGCGCAGTTGATTTTCAAAATCGCCCTAAAAGCGCTTGTGCAATGATTCCCTATGAGAGACTTCACATCTGAGCGGTCCATTTCCACTCAGCAAAGCGCTGCCTGTACCATTTTTTGAGGTGATTTTTGCCTCAATGGAAGGTATAGGAAAAACGCAAACGCTCACAAAATCGCTTTGTGCAGTGATTGTGTTTGCATGTTAAGAATAAATACATGAACGTATTCTTTTTCGGGTTAAAGAGTTCACTTCCTGACTTGTTACAGGGAGTGAATGAAAAAAGCACTCTAACAAAAACGCACCGTCCATCCAAGCGTCAAATCGTAAAAAAAAACGCCCAACGCTAACGCGATCAAAGCTGTAAGCTATTATAACAAAGGCTTGAGATATCTCGCTTTGCATGTCATGAGTCTATTTCATGTATTAGTTTCACTCTGAAGCCAGTTTAAAAACCAATTTTAACTTTTTATTTAGCGTAAGGATGGTGAGGACGGCTAAAACACCGCATTCCCGTGGCAGAACGAGGGTTTTATAACCCTCAAACTCTAGGGCAAAAATCCACAACTTTCAAAGTTGTGGATTTTGCTGCCCGGGGAGGCAGAGCTTAGCGCTATAGCTATGCCTCCATTCGCATCAATCTGCCTGCGGATCTCCACCTCTCCCCGCCCCTCTCAGGGAACGAAGACTGAGAGGGGCGGGGAAAGGTGGCGATCAGCAGGGATTGACTCCTCTCCCCGCCCCTAAGCTCTGCCTTTATCAGGAAGCCTTCCTCGGTTTTTGCCCTGGGGATTTGGGGGTTCTAAAACCCTCACTCTGCTGCGAGAATGCGGCATTTTAGCAGTGACCATCATCGTTAAAGGGAATGTCCAAGCAAAATAAAAAATTAGTTTCACTTACCTGGGACTTCTACCAGCCCCATGCAGCCATCCTGTGCCCTCGAGTCACTCACTGCTGCTCCAGTCCCCCGCTGGCAGCTTGCCGACCTCGGAGGTCGGCAAGACGCATTGGGTATCATTCATAAAGCATTTCCGCATGCGGAAATGCTAAAAACAGCTGACTTTACCGACCACTCGGCAAAGTCAGCATTCATAAAGGCTCTTTCCGCATGAAAAAAAGACATACCGAGCAGAGTGATAAATCACCGCCTTGTGCGGTGATTAACGGAACAAATGTAGCAAAATGTTAATTCATAAAGAATACCGCCAGCGGTGTCAGGTCGGAAAGTCCCGCTCCCTCTGATGTGGCGATACCAATGCAAGTGAATAGAGACACACAGACCTCCCAGGCAGCTGCAGCAGAGCGGAACACGGAGAAATGTATCAACTCGGCAGCTTCCGTGTCTCCGCCTGCCTACCGCCAGCCTAGTTCGGGGAATCTCCGCACTGCCACCGCACCTACACACTTCTTTATGAATGCCCACCCAGAAATCTAAAGTACCGGTTGCGGAGAAGAACGGTGTTTTCCCGCACTACCGACAGCCTCTTTATGAATGATACCCATTGCGTACATTTTTACGCATTCCCGCTAGTGCAGAAACATTAACACATACATTTTTACGCGTTACTGGTTCAATGCGTACATTTTTACGTATTGAACCAGTAATGCGTAAAAATGTATGTGTTAATGTTCCTGCACTAGCGGGAATGCGTAAAAATGTACGCAATGCGTCCCGCCGACCTCCGACGTCGGCAAGCTGCCAGCGGGGGACTGGAGCAGCAGTGAGTGACTACGAGAGCACAGGATGGCTGCATGGGGCTGGTAGAAGCACCAGTTAAGTGAAACTCATTTTTTTATTTTGCTTGGACATTCCCTTTAAGCTAAATAAAAGGTAAAAACTTGTTTTTAAAATGGATTCAGTCTCTTTAAGTTGAATTACTGAAATAAATGGACTTTTGAACGATATCATTTTTCAAGTTTCACCTGTAGCGCAGACAATTTCCGTGATATCTATTCTAAATGTGTGGGGCTGCCTGCTGGACCCACGAGGTCTCCCCATTGTGTATCCCCTGGCCTGTGCAGTGTAATGCAGGCTCACCTGTTCCCTGGCACCCCTCCTGTATCTCACAACTTTCTCTATCGCTGCCAGGGGAGCCTGTGACCTCACCGCATATACTGACTTCATGTGCGGGGGAGGGGGGGGTCATGGGGTACAGGTTCCCCCCACGGTAATAATGGAAAAAGACACAAGGAAGCAGCTGAGCCTGCAACACTCTGCAGAGCCCGAGGGTACACATTTTACATGGGGGAGACCGGCCGGGGGTCTGTCGCTCATCAGGAAATCGTACACCGCTACCACTGCACACCAGGCCGAGCCCTTTCAAGCGAGATCTTTCCGGCATGCCGGAGCGATGTTTTTGTTCAAAATTACAATTGGACAGCCACGTTGCAGCATCAGTCTCTGGCAGATTCAGCAATTATGATCAAATCTGCAGAAAATCAATGCTGCAAATCGAATAATCTATGGCCACCTTTAAAGAGACTCTGTAACAATTTTTTCAGCCTTAGTTCTTCTATCCTATAAGTTCCTATGCCTGTTCTAATCTGCTCTGGCTTACTGCAGTCTTTCCTAACTGCACTGTCTGTGTAATAAATCAATGTATCTTTCCTCTGTCCTGTTTGTCGGGCTAAAGCTTGATTGTGTGGAATGTGCAGGGCTGCTTGTGATTGGTAGAAGCGATACACACCCTCTGCAGGCCCCCTGCATACTCTGAATGACTCATACACTATGCTTAGCTGAGCCTATTAGAAGCTGGTTAGTTTGTTTGTAAACACTGCCTAAAACTGTTAATTACAAGCCAGGATTGCAGCAGAGAGTGGCAGAAACAGCACAGAGGGGCACAGGAGAAAATAATGAATAGAATGGTATGCTTTTTATTGTAAGAATATTAGAGTACAGATTCTCTTTAAGCTTCCCCCATTGTACACACTGTGAGAAGAGAAGGGGGCAGAACAATGCAGCTCTCAGACACGACAGACCTCTTTAACACTGAAGTTTAAATGGACCACATGTGTGGAGTGCCCAGAGCTCTCCTGATTGGCGGCTGCTGCTGTGACATCACTGTGTGAACAGCCAACTGCTGCAGGCCATTTAAATTGAAAGTTCCCCTTCTGTCTTCCCAGGAGATCACAAACAATTGTGAGTTCTGCAAGTGAAATCTCTGGCATCCATGAGACCCTAAAGCTGAGCGTCCCCCGTGCCTCGACCCCCTGTGCATCCGGTCCGCTGACCCCTCCTCCTGCGCCAGGCTTTACCCAGTAAGTTATGTGTGTTTGTAGATTGTTTAGCCTCTCCCTGCCATTGGTTATAGAGCTCTTTCTGGTGGCCGGTTATTATTATGCCATTATATAGGACTTAAACATTTCATGCAGTGCTTTATAGAGAAAATCTAACAATTTAAGTCACTGCTGGGCCTGTTTGTAAAAGAGGTACTGTAACTGCTGGGCCTGTTTGGCAGAAAAAGTAAATAACCATATTTTTCACTGTCTAGACAGAAAAGTTGTGATCAGTCAAATCGGCCCTCACTTTGCTGCCTGATGGCTGCTTTTGCCACATTGCTGTGTTTTTTTTTTTTTTTTTATCAACACTGATGCCATTTGTCATTCTACAGGATTGGACTTGTGGCCACATTCTAGGGGGCCTGTGCCATTTCTCACTTTCAAGGTGTCAATTGCCACGAGAGTAAAGCTGGCCGTAGACTATTCAATTATCACTCGATTTTGTTTTCGATCAGTAAATAACTTTTTTTTTTTCCCTTTGCTGTTCTAGGATAATTACACTTGAAGACTAAATGTGATCTTATAATTCAGATAATAAGAAATCCAAATGGTACGATAGTGTTGTGTGTGTGTGTGTGTTTTTTTTTTTTTGTTTTTTTTTTTTTTTCTGACAACTCATCCGAATCCCCAAAGCTCTGCATTGCCATAGCTAGAGATATTCAGATAGGTACTCACATGTGGCATCCGTCTCAGAGAGTGGCAGAAGTGGAAACGGGCTCTTAGGTTATGTCCACACTTTTGCAAGCGCTGAGCAATTTGTTACGATTGTTCTTAAATCGCCTTTCCCTGCGCTGTATAAAGGTGTTTTTTTTTAAAGAAAACCTGAACTAAAAATTAAGTCAAAATTAGCATACACAAGTCATACTTACAGTACCTTCCATGTAGTCTACTCCTCAGTGTCTTTCTCCTCTCCCGCGTCCTATTTGTTCACTGTGATCAAGGGAATTTTCTGTCCTCCATTTTGAAAATGGTCATTACTCCATAACAGCTTTCTGGTCAGCACACAGTTAAACTGTAACATCGCCCACTTGAGCCATAGGGAAACATGGACATTACCTTGTACATCAGTTTTCCTCTCAGCTATAACTGACAGCAACTGATGTATAACTGACAACAACTGATATATTTCAGATCTGACAAAATCTTGTCAGAACTGGAAGGGATTATTGTCAGAAGAAAATGGTGAGCATCTGAGAATAACTGATGGCAAGGTAACTATGTAATGTTCATTTGAAGTTACCTCATGTGTTTATTTTAAATATTTTTACTCAGTACAGGTTCTCTTTAACGTCAGGAAGCGAACTCTTGTACCCAGAAATGAATAAATACAATTTATTTATTCATAGAAGCGTTGGGGAAATCGCTACACAAAGCGCTTTTTCAAGCGTTTTGCGATTTCCCTATACCTTCAATTGAGGCAAATCGCCCCAAAAATTGTACAGGTGGCGCTTTGGTGAGCAGATTGGAATCAAACCGCTCGGATGTGAACTCTCTCATAGGGAATCATTGCACAGGCGCTTTTAGGGCCATTTTCAAAATCACTGGCGCTTAAAAAAACAACCCTGAAAATGCTCTAGGTGTGAACAAGCCTTTATTGTTTCCTAGGAGCACTCACTCTCCAAAACCAGTCTATTGACCGATAGATATTTTGGGAGTGCATTAACAACTCAGACCCAAGTAGATGACAGAATGTCATGCAGATGGTGGCCTGTCTCTACTGATGACCAGTGAAGCTGGGTTCACACATAAGATGCCTGTGATCGATTTCTAGCACAGTTTATGTACCATCATCCTACAGACATGTTGCTTACTGTGCTGAGGGGAGGGGGAAGAGGTGTCCTGCTGGGGGGAGTACAATAGCAATCAGACAAGGATTATCCAACTTGGCAGATTGCTAAAGAAGGTGTGTGTGTGTGTGTGTGTGTGTGTGTGTGTGTGTGTGTGTGTGCGTGTGTGTGTGTGTGTGTGTGTGTGTGTGTGTGTGTGACTTGTACACTGGTAGGCAGTCTCCTGAAATGATTATAAGTGATTGTTTCAGGTGACACTACTCGTACATGGCATCAGCCACCTAACCTCCTCGGTTGAAGATACCACTACGGTACAATCTCCAATATGATTGTTCTGTCAATCTGAATTTTGGAATGAATATTTTAGTCTGTTAGTTGGCCAAGCGAACGTTCCTAATCAATCACAATGATCGGATCAGACGGTCGATCGTTCTGGAAATTGGATTGTTAGTGGCCACCTAAAAGTTGTTCTGTAATGCCGGGCATACACGGCACATATTATTATTTATTATTATTATTATTTATATTTAATATTTATTTATTTTTTTCAACAATCGAGCCGCTGATGGCTCGATTGATAATTTCCAACAGGTCCGATCATTGCGCGGATCGATTCCCCCGCTCGACTACCTGCGGGCGGATAATAGGCAATCGAGCGGAAGATAAGGAAGCGCCCGCGGGAATCGATCCGAGTCGATCCGGCGGCTAATCGTTGCCACCGGATCGCTCCGTGTATGCCCAGCATAAGGAACAAAAACTTTCCTGGCGGATACTTACCTCTGGAGTGGGAATACCTCAGACCCGAGTTGGGGATAGCAGTACTTAGAACCAAGTTGGCATAATGGAAGGGTATCCTGCAGAGTACATCCGCTGCTGCACAGAGATTCATGTGAGGCAGATTATTATTTTAGATCCTGCATGGAGTGTTTGGCAGCTTCCTTCCTGTTGTGATGAGACATTTGCTTTCCTGTGCTGTTGGTGCAGCTAGTGTCAGGTGTGTCATGGTCTCCTGGGTTGTTGAAACCTTGGAAATGAGAGGTGAAACCACATGATCCTCTGTCTCCTCCTCAGTGGCTTGCATCTTCTTCTTCTGACCAGGAAGGCAGCAAAGGCAATGCTGCCACTTCTGCACTGATGCGGCAGGTTAACCTTACTGTAACACCACATACACAATAGGCTTTAATTCACTAACACCTGATCGGTAACTTATCTCACAATGTGTTTTCTCTGCGTCTTCTCTGAGATCCTGTGCTACACCAGGAAGTCATCGCAGCAAATCAGAACCTTACAAATCTATCAGCTGACCAAACTGATCACATGCTTCTCCATGAGTTCTCCTAGTCAGGGCCATCCCTACCCATCATCCTTCCAGGGTTACACAGCACACCTTGTGGCCATGGCATGTATCGATGTGCCACCCTGGTGCAGATGGGCTACCTCTGCGGCCTCTGTCGAGTTCAGATATCGTCTCATGCTAACAGTAGTAAACTGATTGCAGCCAAGTGAAAAGTTAGTGAACAAATAGTCTGGAGACATGTCACTGGCCTCTGGCTTTTAAACCATTGCTGTTTTAGTGGCCGTGTCAATGTTGCCCCTCTAGTGCACCTGCTGTTAATTTTGGAAACACCAAAGGAAATGAAATTGATTGAAGAACCCCTCTGGGGAACCTGAAGTGAGGGATATGGAGACTGCCATATTTATTCACCTTTAGAGGACCAGTATCGTAAAAAAGTAGACAGTTAGGGACTCCGAGCTCTGAGTAAAAATTAAAATTTGAACTTACCCGGGGCTTTCTCTATCCCAGCCCTGGTCGGGACGTCCCACGCCGGCCTCCTGGCTCTTCTCCCGGCGGCTGTCCGCATAGCGCGGACAGGCCGGGCCCCCGGGCGACACTGGCGAGTGTCGGGCCTTCTCCTTCCGTATACGTCACGAATGACGTCACACGCCGGCCGCCGCGCGTCATGACGGCGGCCGGCGTGACAGCACGGCGCATGCGCGGTTTAACGTCTCTGCTGTAAGAATAAAGCCTGATGTGTAGCCGTGTCACTAATAGAGATGGTCAATGAGATGGAAATAATTCTGCGTTGATTCTGATTTATGCAAATTTATTTACTCCTTTTGCTCAGGAAATCAAATAATTTGACATGTTAAAATTTGGTCTGGTGACTACAAATTAAATGGTACCTGAGAAGGATGAAAAGAAAAGGTTTTTTTTTTTTTTTTTTTTTTTTTTTTTTTATTCAGCCAGTCAGTGCAGTCCGTCCTCGCGCCGCTCCCATAGCCAGGAGCGCTCTGCATCTGCGTAATAGTGCTGCGCAGGTCAGGTGTAGTACGTTCCTGGCGGCGGAGTGTCCATGCGTACTGCGCCTAACTGGCTCATTCTCTAGACCCATAGCAGAAGATCCAGGTGGCGGAGGAGGACAGCGAGGGACTGATTAGCCTGAAGGGGGATAGAGGAAGCCCCATGTATGTATAAAACTTTCATCTGTCTCAGGTTTACTTTAACCACTTAACGACCGCCTAACGCCGATAGGTGTTGGTAGGTCGAAGTGGTGTTACCATGGAAACCGTTCCATGTCAGTTCATGAAGGGTGTCTCCGTGAACAGCCTGCAAGCCTCCGATCGCGGCTCGCAGGCTAAATGTAATCGTGCAGGGAAGAAATCCCTGCTGTTTACATCATCATACGGCCCGTAAAGGAGATCGGCGATCCCCGGCCTCTGATTGGCCGGGGATCGCCGGCATCGGGTAGGCTGAAGCCTATCCTAGGCGGCGCAGGACGGATCGCCGTCCTGTGCCGCCCACAGCGTAAGGGGGAGGGAGGGAAGGAGAGGGAGGGCGGAAATTGCTGCGGAAATTGCTGCGGAGGGGGGCAAATCACAGTTAGCCAGCGGCGATCAGACCCCCCCCCCCCCCCCAGCAGGACATTAAAGGGGGGGGGAAGTCTGATCGCCATGCTGCAAACCTGATCTGTGCTGTGGGCTGGAGAGCCCACGCAGCACAGATCAGGGAAAAAGAGCCTGGTCCTTAAGTTACACAGTAGTACTATACTCTACATATGCAGTCCACACTGAGAATGTTGTGCACATTGAACACAGAGGTGTTGTCTATCACCCATAAACCTGGTTCAGATTGTGCATGAAGAATGTGTAATAAAGGAAGAATCTCCTCATTCCCCTGCAGAGTACCTGCACATCATTCTTACATGTACCCACAGTTACATTGCCTAGAGCCTGATCCATGTTCAGATTGTGCATGAAGAATGTGTAATAGAGGAAGAATCTCCTCATTCCCCTGCAGATTATCTGCACATCACTCTTACATGTACCCACAGTTACATTGCCTAGAGCCTGATCCATGTTCAAATTGTGCATTAAGAATGTGTAATAGAGGAAGAATCTCCTTATTCCCCTGCAGAGTACCTGCACATCACTCTTACATGTACCCACAGTCACATTGCCTAGGGCCTTATAGATGTTCTTTGATCCTGTCTGTACCTTTTACAAGTACTCTTACCAAGTACGAGTTTTAGGCCTCGTTCACATCTACGCAGCGCAGATGGCTGTGTGATTGGAACGCAACACGTATGATCGCACGCAATCTGCGCTGCTATCCGCTGCTGATCCCATCCATTGACAGTGATGGGGTCAGCTCTGCGCTTGCGGGCAGAATGCATGCAGCAGTACGCAAACGCATCATAGCGCAGCGCCTTTGATGTGAACGGCAGAAGGGCTGTCTATGCCCTCGCAGCCCCGCTCCGATCGTCCTGTCCCCGCCGGCGGCTACTTCCGGGTTCGGCAACAGCCGCCGACAGGCTGGGGACGCGGCTGATTCTCTGCGTTCCCAGCCGCTATATCGCCCTCTATGCTGCTATAGCATATATAGATAGAGATATAGATAGAGATATAGAGAGATAGAGAGAGATATCAGTGAAAATCACATGAAAATCGCAGTCGCGTAAAAACGTACGCGATCAGTGGGATTTTTACGCAATTTTACTTTGTGGGGTCACATCTGTGGGTATGCTTGTATGCATACCCACGGCGTCTGCTCAGGGTCCCTTTTTAAAGGGCAACTGAAGTGAGAAGAATATGGTGGCTGCCATATTTATTTCCTTTGAAACAATACCAGTTGCTTGGCAGTCCTGCTGATGTATTTGGCTACAGTAGTGTCTGAATCACACACCTGAAACAAGCATCTGGCTAAATCAGGTCAGACTTGAGTCAGAACACCTGATATGCATGCTTGCTCAGGGCATATGGCTGAAAGTATTACTTGGTACACACCACACAATTTCCTCGCAGATCGATAATTTCCGACAGGCCTGATCTGATTTCCGTTGTTTTTCTGATTCATTTTCCGTTTACTTTTGTATAAAAAAAAGATCCGAAATATCGGACCTGTCAGAAATTATCGATCTGACGGGAAATTTGCATGGTGTTTACCAGGCGTTAGAGGCAGAGGATCAGCAGGACAGCCAGGCAATGTGCATAGTTTATAAAGAAATAAATATGGCAGCCACTAACCTCAGGTGTGCTTTAACTGACCAGATCAATATCTTTCATTGACTTGATGCTATACTTTGATTATAAAGCATTGCTTTACTGCTTTGAGTGGTTTATATGAACATTTGGCTTGCTCAGTGCTCGAGTCTTCTGTATCAGCTATACTGGGCTAACTGTACTAGCTATACTGGGCTAACTGTACTAGCTATACTGGGCTAACTGTACTAGCTATACTGGGCTAACTGTACTAGCTATACTGGGCTAACTGTACTAGCTATACTGGGCTAACTGTACTAGCTATACTGGGCTAACTGTACTAGCTATACTGGGCTAACTGTACTTGCTATACTGGGCTAACTGTACTTGCTATAGTGTGGTAACTGTACTTGCTATACTGGGGTAACTACTGGCTACACTGGACTAACTGTACTTGCTATACTGGGGTGCGACCAAAATTTTCTCTGGCCGCCGGCAGTGGGCCCCGGGCTCAAAAAGGTTGGGGACCCCTGTTCTGTATCATTGTATAACATTGCTGGCAGGGGATCGGTTACTGATTGTCTGGGAGCCTCGCCTGCTCGGAACAGCCTGTCAAATAATATATTAATTAGGTTTTGTTTTTGTTTTGCAGATCACCATGCAGAGTTCTCTGGGGACACCCACCCCGCAGGGGGGAGGCAATAACAGCAGCCTGGCCCTCACCGGCTCCCAGGTGTCTGTCGGCAAACGCCCGAGCAGTGCCGGGAGCACCAAGCACATGACGCGCTCCATCTCCGTCATCACCGACACCCGCAGCAAAGGCAACTCCCTGGTGAGAACTACGCCAACAATTCTCGCGTCTGTTAACCTTGTCATATCTCGGTAATTGAATAAGGACGCCCATACATGACTCAATTTTCAGCATCGCTATCCGGCCAATTCGATCATCATGATCAAATCTGGCTGAAATGGAAATCACAACATTGCCTCCTGATCGATTTTTCGATTTCCGTCTGAAATTGGTCGAAGGAATCATTCGGGCATGCTGGAAATGTCGCCTGTACTGATGTCGTCGCCATGTGACACTGCCTCCTGTACTGATGTCGTCACCACGTGACACTGCCTCCTGTGCTGACGTCGTCGCTACGTGACACTGCCTCCTGTACTGACGTCGTCGCTACGTGACACTGCCTCCTGTACTGACGTCGTCGCTACGTGACTCTGCCTCCTGTACTGACGTCGTCGCTACGTGACTCTGCCTCCTGTACTGACGTCGTCGCTACGTGACTCTGCCTCCTGTACTGACGTCGTCGCTACGTGACTCTGCCTCCTGTACTGACGTTGTCGCCACGTGACACTGCCTCCTGTACTGACGTCGTCGCCACGTGACACTGCCTCCTGTACTGACGTCGTCGCCACGTGACACTGCCTCCTGTACTGACGTCGTCGCCACGTGACACTGCCTCCTGTACTGACGTCGTCGCCACGTGACACTGCCTCCTGTACTGACGTCGTCGCCACGTGACACTGCCTCCTGTACTGACGTCGTCGCCACGTGACACTGCCTCCTGTACTGACGTCGTCGCCACGTGACACTGCCTCCTGTACTGACGTCGTCGCCACGTGACACTGCCTCCTGTACTGACGTCGTCGCCACGTGACACTGCCTCCTGTACTGACGTCGTCGCCACGTGACACTGCCTCCTGTACTGACGTCGTCGCCACGTGACACTGCCTCCTGTACTGACGTCGTCGCCACGTGACACTGCCTCCTGTACTGACGTTGTTGCCACGTGGCACTGTCGCCTGTACTGTCGTTGCGGGCCCAGCAAGCAAAGGCAGTGTTGTCTGTCATCTATTGGATGATTTCCAATAGATTTACAGTGTGTAAGCAGCCAATAGATTCCTCTCTGATCAAACTTGATGGGGGGGGGGGGGGCTAGCTAAGTTTTCGATCTGTTGGCAGATTGGGAGGTGTATGGGCACCTTACATTTTGGTTTGCACTAAAGTATCAATGCAGAAGCAGTGTAGTGTATCCTACTACACAACTAGTACCATAGTGCACTGTGGAGCGGATGCATGCTCTGCTGGCAAATCTCGGCTTTGCCTGTTCTATAAACCAGCACATATTCATAGACAGCCCTTCTACAGTTCCCATCTTATGCGCTGCTCAGCAGTGGAATGCGCTATCACACTGCTGCATGCATTTTTCGGGAATAGTAGCGCATATGGCGTGCAATCGTACGCGTTGGGTTCTGATCGCACATCCATCTGCACTGAATGATGTGAACGAGGTCTTACTAGCTAGGAGGCAGAGCTACTGCGCAAAGCTCTGCCTCCCCCTGGCAGCAGAATCTGCAACCTGCAAAGTCATGGAACTTTGCAGGTCTATTTCTCTGCCATTAAACACTCGTTCTGCTGCGGGAATGCGGCGAATCCACTTAGAATGAAATGCTGAACAGCACTAAATAAGAAGCAGGTAAACAAAAGGAGACTTCAGAGTCTCTTTAATCACATAGTGCTACCAATTTGTTTCATGGCCATGCCACTTCTTCAGGTATTGACCCCACCATTTTTATTTTTGAGCACCCCTGGACTCTGCAGAACTCTTTACACCTGAGTGGATAGGGGCTTTAAAAGATACCCAAAGTGACATGAGATACACATGTGTATGTACAGTGTCTATCAAACAAATAACTAGGCTGTGTTCCTTTTTCTTTCTCTGCCTGAAAGAGTTAAATAACAGGTATGTAAGTGGCTGACCCAGTCCTGACTCAGTCAGGAAGTGACTACAGTGTGACCCTCACTGATAAGAAATTCCAAGTATAAAACACTTTCCTAGCATAAAATGGCTTCTGAGAGCAGGGAAGAGATAAAAGGGAATATCTTATCAGTGAGGGTCACACTGTAGTCACTTCCTGGCTGAGTCAGGTCTGAGTCAGCCACTTACATACCTGATATTTAACTCTTTCAGGCAGAGAAAGGAAAAAAAGGAACACAGCCTAGCTATTTGTGTGCTAAACACTGTACATACCCATGTCTATCTCATTATGCCACATGTCACTTCGGGTACCCTTTAAAGCAAATCTGAAGCAGTACAAATCAGAGACACTCTCCTATGTAGAAGGATGGCTCCATGGAGCCTCCCCAGTCTTCTCTGTGTACTCCGTCCACCCTTGTCCTTTGAAGTTCTGCACCTTCCGGACTCATTCCCGAGTGCTGCAGAAGACGGGCACATCTGTACTGCACAGGCCCATAGTCGCATGTGCGCTGTACGGATCTGCTCGTCTTCAGAAGTATTCAGAAACGTAAATAATCCTGCTTTAAAGGATAACTGAAGTGAGAAGAATGTGGAGGCGGCCATAATTATTTTCTGTTAAACAATACCAGTTGTCTGGCAGTCGTGCTGATCGATTTGGCTGCAGTAGTGTTTGAATAACAACAGAAACAAGCATGTGGCTGATTTTGTCAGATCTGACAGTTATGTCAGAAACACCTGATCTGCTGCATGCTTGTTCAGGGTCTATGAATGAAAGTATTAGAGGCAGAGGATCAGCAGGATAGCCAGGCAACTGGTATTGTTTAAAAGGAAGGAAATGTCATCCTCCATATCCCTCTCATTGTCCTTTTTTAAAGTGGACCTTAAAGTGAACCTCCAGACTAAAAATGTACTCAGCAGAAAAGGCTTGATGTTTCTTTAACAGTTTCACAGCATTAGAACTTTGTTTTTCTTATCTAAAACTCATTATTAGCTTCACAGAAGAAAACTGCCCGGGCATTTTTCCCCTGATGCTGTGCAAAGCCTGATGGGATTTCTGATATTGTTCTAGTTCTGCTGTTTTGGTTCCATTTTTTTTTTTTTTTTGAATTTGAGATTTGAAGCCTAGCGTACGCAGCTGGGAGTGGTGATCAGGACACAGGACAGTTGGAACTGTGTCTCATGCTCCCTGTCACCTCCTTTCAACCAAAAAGATGGCTGCCATCATGAAATCAAACATTTGCCTGTTCTTTTAAAACAGGGTGGGTAAGAGATTTTATTACCTATCTATTTTAATTAATATAGCTAATGTAACTGAATGACAGTGTGTTTGTTTAGGCTGGAGTTCCCCTTTAAATCAGAACTTCCTCTTTGCTCTAAAAGATATGCAACAGCATAATAATCTTTTTAAAAAAAGTCTTTGTTACAGCTGATACAAATCCCGCAATAAATCTGCAGTTAGTCTACTTCCTGCTTTCATGCAAGCAGACATAATGTTCACATACAGTGAGGCACACCCAGTTGAAGCTTGCAAGAGGCGGGCACAATGCATAGGAGGGTGGAGCTACATCCCGTTGAGGAGTGGAGCGCGCCATACTCAAGCAAGACACAAACACACACACACACACACACACACACACACACACACACACACACACACACACACACACACACACACACACACACACACACACACACACACACACACACACACACACACACACACACACACACACACACACACACACACACACACACCAATGTTGTGAGTGAGTGGACTGTGAATGAGTGGTGGCGAGGTTACATGTGAGGACCGCTCCATTAGGGCTCTTACACATCTAACATCGCGTGCAGGAGCCGTATTCCTGCACACGTTATATGCCCTGTGGCGTGTCGTCGGGATGTTGCTGTGTGATGCAATCAGCAGCAGTAGCTATTAATTCACCCGATGGGAAAACGCCGCCTCCCGCCGATTAAAAGCTCCCGGGTGCATCGAACCGAAACGCAGCGTCGGGTGTGAAAGGTAAAATGAAAGTTTATGGACTTTGATTTTACCTTGGTTCACGCAAACTATAGACTTTCCGTTAAAATGCTGGAAATTAGTTTTACTGTGAAAGAGCCCTTAGTTTTAATTGGTTTTGTCTTGGTGATCGCCCTTTTTGTATTGCATCAAGTTTGCAAATTTGTATCTAATACCTACTGAGTGATGGCACTATCTTTATGATTGATGCAAGTTTTTCCCTTATGTGATGCCATTGCTGCATATTGCAGTTGTTAGGAAAGCACAACGAGGTTGAGCACGTGCAATCGTTTTTTTTATTTTCTAACATACTCTGTGTACAAATTAGCTGCTCTGCCGTGGCAGAGGATATTCCTGAGCTGACACAGCTGAGAGATCAACTTACACGTGATTAGTCTCAGATGATGGGGAATTAGAAAGGCTAAACTCTCTATATACATACAGGGTGCATATCTCTGTTTTCCTTCTGTCCTGTGCAAGAGTTCAAGTCCACTTTAAAGGGAACCTTTACTGAGCTTAGAAGAAAAAAAAAATTCACTTACCTTGGGCTTCCCTCAGCCCCCTGCAGACATCCTGTGCCTGCGCTGTCTCAAATGGATCCTCCGGTCTCCCGCACACAGCTAGTTCAGTTTTCGGCAGTGCGCATGCACAGCTCTGTCCGTGCGCATACTCTATCACGCTCCTGCCACCGTGGCCATCCTGCGCAGGCGCAGAACGCGTGCTAACAGTACTTATGCACATAGTATGCGTACTGCACCTGCACAGAATGGCCACGGCAGTGCAATGATGTAAGCAGGCACACAAAACTAACTGCATGCGGGGAACCAGATGATTGGTTTGAGACGGCACAGGGGGCTGGGGGAAGCTCCAGGTAAGTGAAACTTTTTTTTTCTTAGCTCAGTTAAGATTCCCTTAAAGTTTAAGAACCGTAAAGTGCAGTAACTTTCTTACAGCTCCTCTGCTCGCTGCTTTATCTCATCCTATGGAGCATCTATGATACTCGGCTATCGCTGAGCCGCTGTTTATCTTGTAATTTCTGATCGCTCCCCTGACCTTTTTTATTCTCTGTTTCTCCCACAGAAGGATTCTCCCCGGGCGATCAATAACCTTCGCCGGTCCAACAGCACCACTCAGGTGACACCCGGGAACAGCTCGCTGCTCAGGTAGAGTGACAGGACGCTGGGATGATCAGACAGGCTGCAGGGCGGCGTACTAGGACATGCACAATGCCACAGGGGCACGCCGGCCTTTCTTCTGATCCCAGCCGTGCCCTTGTTGTGTTGAAGTGTCAGCACTCAGACTGGCATGAGAGGAGAGGCTGGCCTTCTTTTCACAGCCTGACCTTTGTGATTCCAGCTGCCTCTCCCCAGGGGAGGATAATAGATGAGGAGGAGGAGGGGGCTGCACACAGCTCATCTCTGCAGGAATGTGGCAGATGTTCTTATTCCTCCCCCCCCCCCCCTCCTCCCCTTCTGACTCCTCTCCAGGCACTGAGGATTCTCCCATCACTGTGCATGGAAGGGGGGGGGCACTCAGCCCCCCCCCCCCCCCTGCTGTCCTATTTATATGCAGTGTCAGCTTGTCCTATGCAAATCCTGACACTACCTGCAGCAATCAGGCCTGTTGGGAAGTGGCGGGCAGGCTGGAAAATGCAGTTCTGTGATATGTAATAATGTAATAAAAACAAAAAAAAAAAACATTTTTACAATAAGTGTTTGCTTATTGTAAAATCTTTCCTCTCCCTGATTTACATTCTGACATTTACCACATTTTTACTGCTGGCAGGTGATGTCAGTGGAAGGCTATGCTGCTTGCTTTTTTGGCAGTTGGAAGCGGCTGTTATTTCCCACAATGCTATGAGGTTCACAGACAGGATCACACTGTGGGAGGGGTTTTACTACAATATCAGCTATACAGAGTCCCCTGATGATCCATTTGTGAAAAGGAATAGATTTCTCATGTAAAAGAGGGTACCAGCTACTCTTTGGGATGAAGTTCAAATCTTGGCTATGGTCTCTTTAAGGCCCATACACACATGATTTTTCTGAATGTTTTTTTGCGACTACCGATTCCCTCCCCTGATAATGATTTTAAAAAGTGATCCAATTTTCATAACTTTTTTTTTTTTTCCTGTAACAAAAATGTGTCTGACAAGGATCTAGTATACAGTGCAGGAGAGTATTGACGTGTATGCATGTCAGTACTGTTTACAGCATGTCTTGTATTGACGTGTATAACCATCAATACCGCCAGGGAGGTTAAAGGAAAATGGTGCACGGTGGGTTTCCTTTTTTCTTCCCGCATGCATAAATCCCATTATATGCGAATAAGCACATTGGTTAACACCAGGTGTGTCACATCTAATGTTAATGTTGGGATATCATGTGCTATCTCTGTGAGTGTGAACCCTACCTAAGCCTTCTATTTCCAGGATCAGGTTAGGCCACGCTGCAGCCTGACTCACGCAGGAGGGACATGCCCCTTCACTACTTCTAGCAGCGTAAGAGCTGGATCACACGGACGTGTGCCCGGCTTTCAGCGGCATCGCATTCGGTTTTCAGTGGCTTTTTCGTGGCTTTCATTTGCGTTTTTCGTCCCCACAGGAGAATATTAGCCATGGCAGATTACTGTCCCAATAGCGTCCAGGGTCGCCTCGAACGCTAGGGAAAATCGGGATCTGAACGCCGCGTTCACACAAAAGCTGGTAAAAGCCCGGTACAAACGCTCCCATTCACTTGAATGGGAGCTTTTAACACTGAGTCCCGAATGCCGGTGGTAAGCGCTGGGCAGACGTCCGTGTGAAACCAGCCCTAAAGAAGGCAGGAATCTATCTCATTGTTACAGGGGCTGCTGACCGCCACGTGAACAATGCTAAGCTGTCTAGTTCTCAGCATACTTCATGGCTCTAATGTCCCTTTTTAACGCTTATTGGTAAATTGAGATTTTTTTTATACAATGAAATGTCGACAAGTGATATGTTTGTGACATGGCTGCTGTTCTCTTCATTACATTGTTCATAGCGGGGAACAGCCAGAAGATTTCCTCGCCTTCTTTGAGAGCAGCTCTACCGGAAGGAAGAAACTCCACGGATTGGCCAAAACCCCGCCAGAGAAGAGAACATCCTGGAATATACTTGTGAGTGGGTTGCAGCGCTCAGGATAATAGTTGGGGGGGGTCTCCATTAACCCTTTAGCAGCCAATGTATTTAGAGGCTTGCAAGCGCTCCAGGTCAATTTATTTTAGCACATTTTAATTTTTTTATTTCTTATTTGTTACATTCCCCTTCTTCTAATTCGTACTGCTGTAATGTGTATTTATGGCCACTTGTCACTAGGGGCAGTGTGAGACAATAACAGAGGACTTCTGCTTTCAGTCTCTCTATTTTCTGGTAGTAGAGAGAGATCAAAACATTCCAAGAATCTACAGCACAACTAATTCTGCCTACCGAGGTCAAAAGCAACGTACTTATCTCAATGATATAATTGGTTAACCTCTTAAGGACCAAAGGCTTACATCCCACACCTATCACCAATCCCCCGCCCCCCCCCGACCAGGCTATTTTTTTTTAAATTAGTGCTCTGCGGCTTTAAATGGTAGCTGCAGGGCCACACAAATACACCCCCCCTCCTTTGGCCCACCAACAGAGATTTCTGTTGGTGGTCTGTGATCGTTGCTTCAGGGCTTTGTTATTTTTTATGATTATTTGTAATTTACGGTAATTTTGATTAAATGTGTACCTTTTTTTTTTTTTTATATATATCGCCCTCCCACTCCCCCACCCTTGGCAACTAATCACAGTCTGCACTCCTAGGCATCAGCTCTCGCTCTCCCAAGGGGACAGCCGCGACGCTTGATCGGTTGTTGGGCGGTAATGGCGAGCGATAACGGGACGTGCAGCCAAACCCCTGATGCTGTCCCCCTAAAGTCCAATGTCCACTGGTTTCCAGTGCAGTATACAGTGCTAATTATTCATACCCCTGGCAAATTTTGACTTAAGGTTACTTTTTACTTGAGTAATTTTTTTTTTTGATGGGAAATGACATAGCTGGCTCCCAAAAAATAAAATGATGTACAAGAGGCATTATTGTGGGGGAAAAAAACCAAACATTTTTCAGCTTTTATTTACATTTGCGCAAAAAGTGTCCAGTCTAAAATTATTCATACCCTTTTCAATAATCAATAGAAAAGCCTTCATTGGCTATTACGGCAATCAAACACTTCCTATAATTGCAGACCAGCTTTTTGCATGTCTGCCTATGGAGAGGGGAGGAGAGGCAGGAGGCTGCATGTACTGTCCTATGGAGAGAGGAGGAGAGGCAGGGGGCCGCATGTACTGTCCTATGGAGAGGGGAGGAGAGGCAGGAGGCTGCATGTACTGTCCTATGGAGAGGGGAGGAGAGGCAGGAGGCTGCATGTACTGTCCTATGAAGAGGGGAGGAGAGGCAGGAGGCTGCATGTACTGTCCTATGGAGAGGGGAGGAGAGGCAGGGGGCTGCATGTACTGTCCTATGGAGAGGGGAGGAGAGGCGGGAGGCTGCATGTACTGTCCTAGGGAGAGAGGAGGAGAGGCAGGAGGCTGCATGTACTGTCCTATGAAGAGGGGAGGAGAGGCAGAAGGCTGCATGTACTGTCCTATGGAGAGGGGAGGAGAGGCAGGGGGCCGCATGTACTGTCCTATGGAGAGGGGAGGAGAGGCAGGAGGCTGCATGTACTCTCCTATGGAGAGGGGAGGAGAGGCAGGAGGCTGCATGTACTGTCCTATGTAGAGGGGAGGAGAGGCGGGAGGCTGCATGTACTGTCCTATGGAGAGGAGATGAGGCAGGAGGCTGCATGTACTGTCCTATGGAGAGGGGAGGAAAGGCAAGGGGGCGCATGTACTGTCCTATGGAGAGGGGAGGAGAGGCAGGAGGCTGCATGTACTGTCCTATGGGGAGGGAGAGGCAGGAGGCTGCATGTACTGTCCTATGGAGAGGGGAGGGGAGGCAGGAGGCTGCATGTACTGTCCTATGGAGAGGGGAGGAGAGGCAGGAGACTGCATGTACTGTAATATAGAGAGGAGAGGAGAGGCAGGAGGCTGCATGTACTGTAATATGGAGAGGGGAGGAGAGGCAGGAGGCTGCATGTACTGTCCTATGGAGAGGGGAGGAGAGGCAGGAGGCTGCATGTACTGTAATATGGAGAGGGGAGGAGAGGCAGGAGGCTGCATGTACTGTACTATGGAGAGGGGAGGAGAGGCAGGAGGCTGCATGTACTGTCCTATGGAGAGGGGAGGAGAGGCAGGAGGCTGCATGTACTGTCCTATGGAGAGGGGAGGAGAGGCAGGAGGCTGCATGTACTGTCCTATGGAGAGGGGAGGAGAGGTAGGAGGCTGCATGTACTGTCCTATGGAGAGGGGAGGAGAGGCAGGAGGCTGCATGTACTGTCCTATGGAGAGGGGAGGAGAGGCAGGAGGCTGCATGTACTGTCCTATGGAGAGGGGAGGAGAGGCAGGAGGCTGCATGTACTGTCCTATGGAGAGGGGAGGAGAGGCAGGAGGCTGCATGTACTGTCCTATGGAGAGGGGAGGAGAGGCAGGAGGCTGCATGTACTGTCCTATGGAGAGGGGAGGCAGGAGGCTGCATGTACTGTCCTATGGGGAGGAGAGGCAGGAGGCTGCATGTACTGTCCTATGGGGAGGAGAGGCAGGAGGCTGCATGTACTGTCCTATGGGGAGGAGAGGCAGGAGACTGCATGTACTGTCCTATGGAGAGGGGAGGAGAGGAAGGAGGCTGCATGTACTGTCCTATGGAGAGGGGAGGCTGCATGTACTGTCCTGTGGGGAGGAGAGGCAGGAGGCTGCATGTACTGTCCTATGGAGAGGGGAGGCAGGAGGCTGCATGTACTGTCCTATGGGGAGGAGAGGCAGGAGACTGCATGTACTGTCCTATGGAGAGGGGAGGAGAGGAAGGAGGCTGCATGTACTGTCCTATGGAGAGGGGAGGGGAGGCTGCATGTACTGTCCTGTGGGGAGGAGAGGCAGGAGACTGCATGTACTGTCTTATGGAGAGGGGAGGAGAGGCAGGAGGCTGCATGTACTGTCCTATGGAGAGGGGAGGAGAGGCAGGAGGCTGCATGTACTGTCCTATGGAGAGGGGAGGAGAGGCAGGAGACTGCATGTACTGTCCTATGGAGAAGGGAGGAGAGGCAGGAGGCTGCATGTACTGTCCTATGGAGAGGGGAGGAGAGGCAGGAGGCTGCATGTACTGTCCTATGGAGAGGGGAGGAAAGGCAGGGGGGCGCATGTACTGTCCTATGGAGAGGGGAGGAGAGGCAGGAGGCTGCATGTACTGTCCTATGGAGAGGGGAGGAGAGGCAGGAGACTGCATGTACTGTCCTATGGGGAGGAGAGGCAGGAGACTGCATGTACTGTCCTATTGAGAGGGGATTGTGGGGGAGGGGACATCATAGTGGGTGGTATTCTAAAAAGAAAAAGGTATAGTACTGTAATATAGAAAGCCAATAAATTGTGATTCTGATTTGTTTGAACTATCCATAGTACTGGCGGAGGGAACTGGCTTCACAGTAATGACCGCTAAGTACTGATTCAAGCATCGTGTGATTATACTTTATAGGATGAACAGCCACGGGCATTCCCCATCCCCGCCAGCGCTCGCAGTGCCAGCTCTGTGCACAGTCTGGGCATGAAGCGGAGAGATATGCCAGCCTTGGCACCGAGCTTTCCAGCCAACAACAGGTATCCTGGTGCTTTATACTGTTTGTGCATAAATCGACTTCAGTATTTGACTCTTAACCACTTGACACCTGAGGCATTTTTCCTCTTGTGGACCAGAGCAATTTTCACCTGTCAGCGCTCCTCCCTTTCTTTTACCAATACAGTGTTCTCCCCAGGTTCTTTTAGCCGGGTGCTCCACCCGGCTAGATTTGGTGACCACGCGGCTGTCATCGGCTCACCTCCTCACCTCCTCCTATGCTGTAAGCACAGTTGCCCTGCATTTTCAACTAGCCCCACCCGGCTACTTTTTCATGCCACCCGGCTGGAAAAAAATTCTGGGGAGAACACTGCAATAACTTAATCACTACTAATCACAGCGTAATGATCTATATCTCGTTTTTCTTGCCACCAATTAGGCTTTCTTTGGGAGTTACAGTATGCCAAGCATTATTTTATCCTAAATGCATTTTAACATGACTAATAAGAAAAGAAAAAAAAAATTATAAAATGCATTATTTTTCAGTTTTTGACCATTATAGTGTTAAAATAAAACATTCTACTGTGGATAAAAGCCACACATTTTATGTGCCCTTTTGTCCCGGTTATTGCAACGTTTAAAAAATTTCCCTAATACAATGTATGGCGCCAATATTTCATTTGGAAATAAAGGTGCATTTTTTCAGTTTTGCGTCCATCACTAATTAGAAGCCCATAAATTAAAAATGAATAGTAATATACTGCCTTGACATAAATTTTTAAAAAGTTCAGTCCCTAAGGTAACTACTTATATTCTTTTTTTTAATGTAATTTCCCCCCCCCCCCCCTTTTTATAAATAAAAAAAAAAGTTTGGGTATTATGGGAGGGTGTGGGAGGGAAATAGTTAATTAAATCAGTCAGTGTGGGGATTTTTATTAAATAAAAAGCAATTTTGGTGCAATATACTATTTGGCCACAAGATGTCCTCAGTCGTCATTTCCGATTCACGTACGTAAGCACGTGAATCGGAAGTAATCCGTGGCTGTGTAACACAGGAAGATACAATGAATGCCGGCGTCTCGTAGACGCTTGTATTCATTGAATCGGGGACTTAGATTTATGAATGGGACCTGCGGTCCCATTCATTAACTTCCCCTCTAAGCGGCGGTAACGGTGGTGCACACGCGTACGGGAGCGAGCGGCGGCTGCATGCCGCTGCAGACTTGTTTTCACGGCCCTGGTGCATCCTGTCTTTTTTGCAGGGCCGTGAATATACTGCACGGCATGCAGCAAGTAGAGGGGAACTGAAGTAAGAGTTATACGGAGGCTGCCATATTTATTTCCTTTTAAGCAATACCAGTTGCCTGGCAGCCCTGCTGATCCTCTGCCTCTAATACTATTAGCCATAGCCCCTGAACAAGCATGTAGCAGATCAGGTGTTTCAGACTTTAAAGTCAGATCTGACTAAACTAGCTGCATGCTGGTTTCTGGTGTTATTCAGATACTACTGCAGAGAAATAGACCAGCAGGGCTGCCAGGCAACTGGTATTGCTTAAAAGGAAATAAACATGGCAGCCTCCATATACCTCTCCCTTCAGTTGTCCTTTAAAGAGACTCAGAGATTAAAGAATTGATACTTACCCGGGGCTTCCTCCCGCCCCATAAACAGTCCCTCGCCATCCTCCCGCAGTCTGCCTTTTATCTGCAATCAACCCTGGTAACAGCCTCAGTCTGGGTCTACAGCGCATGTGCAGTAGGTCCACGCATGCGCAGAAGACCCAGACTAATCATGACTGAGCTTGTTACCGGGGCTGATAGTGGCTGAACGGCAGACCGCGGGAGGACGGCGAGGAACTCGTGTGTATGGGGCTGGAGGATAAGTATCTATTCTTACTTTTTTTTAATCTGAGTCTCTTTAAAGGGAACCTAAACTGAGAAGGGTATGAATCTTCCCTTTTAAATTAATACTAGTTGCCTGACTCTCCTGCTGATCCTGTGACTCTAATACTTTTAGCCAAAGCCCCTGAACAAGCATGCAGATCAGCTGCTCTGACTGAAGTCAGACTGGATTAGCTGCATGCTTGTTCCAGGTGTGATTCAGCCACTACTGCAGCCAAAGAGATCAGCAGGACAGCCAGGCAACTGGTATTGTTTAAAAGGAAATATCCATATCCATAGCCATAATATGCATGAGTGAGTTGTGAGATTGAGGGTCACACAGCCGGCTGTGCATTAGGGAAAGCAGATGATGTGCATGCAGGGTTGCCCACTTTTAATGGCAGGGAAAGGGTACCTTTTATTTGAGCAACAATAAATGGAAATGGGTTATATGAGACAGTAGTGGCAGATAATAATAATAATAATAATAATAATAATAATAAATTATTATTATACTATGTGGCTCCCTCTATAACATACATGTCAAATTCTAAGCCTCAGAGCCACCAAATGTTTCCCCAGTTTGCATTATGTTTGGCCAACTCTAGACCACCAGGGATGCAATATTGGAGGTAAAGCCCTAGTTTATCAGGGAAGCCATATGGGGGTTGGAGGGGAAAGCTCTAGACACCAGGGAACTGCATAGGGGAGGGATGGGGGCCATAGACACCAGGGAACTGCATAGGGGAGGGATGGGGGCCATAGACACCAGAGAACTGCATAGGGGAGAGATGGGGGGCCATAGACACCAGGGAACTGCATGAGGAGGGAGGGAGAAGGGCCACTAGACACCAGGGAACTTTATAAGGGAGGGCAGCCACTAGACATTGAGGTTGGCCCGCGACTTGGTCTCATTGTTCAGTCTCGGCCCACTTTGCATTTGTCTGATACCCCTGCTCTATAGGGTCTAACAGTTGGTATTATACAGTGGGATGTGAAAGTTTGTGCAACCTTGTTAATCGTCATGATTTTCCTGTATAAATCGTTGGTTATGATAAAAAGTCAGTTAAATATATCATATAGGAGACACACACAGTGATATTTGAGAAGTGAAATGAAGATTAGTGGAGTTACAGAAAATGTGCAAGGCAGGTGCATAAATTTGGCCACCACAAAAAATAAATGAAATCAATATTTAGTAGATCCTCCTTATGCAGAAATTACAGCCTCTAAACGCTTCCTGTAGGTTCCAATGAGAGTCTGGATTCTGCTTTAAGGTATTTTGGACCATTGTTCTTTACAAAACATCTCTAGTTCATTCAGGTTTGATGGCTTCCAAGCATGGACAATTCTCTTTACCTCACACCACAGATTTTCAATTATATTCAGGTCTGGAGACTGAGATAACCATTCCAGAACATTGTACTTGTTTCTCTGCATGAATGCCTTAGTGGATTTTGAGCAGTGTTTAGGGTTGTTGTTTTGTTAAATGATCCAGCCCTGTCGCAGCTTCAGCTTTGTCACTGATTCCAGAATCTGTTGGTACTGAGTGGCATCCATGCGTCCCTCAACTTTGACAAGATTCCCAGTCCCTGCACTGGCCACACAGCCCCGCAGCATGATGGAACCACCACCATATTTTACTGTAGGTAGCAGGTGTTTTTCTTGGAATGCTGTGTTTTTCCTCCATGCACAACTCCACTAAAATGGAGTTATTTCGGCATAACAAGGGGAGTCCACAGCACCTTATTCCAAAATCTAGCTGGCTTGTACAAATGTGCTTTAGCATACCTCAAGCGGCTCTGTTTGTGCTGTGGGCGGAGAAAAGGCTTCCTCTGCATCACTCTCGCATACAGCATCTCCTTGTGTAAAGTGCTCCCAATGGTTGAACGTTGCACAATGACTCCATCTGCAGCAAGATGATGTTGTAGGTCTTTGGGTTGAGTCTGACTGTTCTCACCATTCGTCGCTTCTGTTTATCCGAGATTTTTCTTGGTCTGCCACTTTGAGCCTTAACTTGAACTGAGCCTATGGTCTTCCATTTCCTCAATATGTTCTTAACTGTGGAAACAGACAGCTGACATCTCTGAGACAGCTTTCTGTATCCTTCCCCTAAACCATGATGGTGAACAATCTTTGTCTTCAGGTCATTTGAGAGTTGTTTTGTGGCCCCCATATTGCTACTCTTCAGAGAAATTTAAGAGGAGGGAAACTTACAATTGACCCCCTTAAATACTCTTTCTTATAACTGGATTCACCTGTGTATGTAGGTCGGAGTCACTGAGCTTACCAAGCCAATTTGAGTTCCAATAATTAGTTCTAAAGGTTTTGGAATCGATAAAATAACAGTACCCAAATTTATGCACCTGCCTAATTTTATTTAAACAATCATTGTGCACTTTCTGTAAATCCAATAAACTTCATTTCACTTCTCAAATATCACTCTGTGTGTCTCCTATATGATATATTTAAGTGACATTTTTTATCGTAATGACCAACGATTTATACAGGAAAATCATGACTATTAAAAAGGTTGCTCAAACTTTCGCATCCCACTGTAACATGAGCGCTTGATAGTGTGAGATATTTGATTTACGGATGATTTTTGTACAAACTCCACAGCCCTGGTAAGTATTAGACTGAGGAGTTAGAGTTGAGGAATGAGAGCAATTTTGGGTACTTGGAGTTGGAGTCTGAATCGGTGGTTTCATAAATGGAGGAGTCAATGATTTTTGTACTGACTCCACATCCCTGGTAAGTATTACGGTGGCCACACACCACACAATTAAAAGATCCAATTTCATAATTACGATCGGTTGTACCAAAAAATCTAAAGATTCTTTTTTTTTTTTTTTTTTTTTTTTTCCATTCGTCGAGAAATCTGATCGAATTTACCATTTTTATTCGATACAAGAAGATCAGGAGTTTTGAAGTTTTCTGATCAGTTTTTATCAAAATTGTATGGTGTGTGGTAGATTGTCAATTACTTGATGTATGGACCCAGGCAATTTTTTCGGAGTTTTCAATCATTTTTTTTTTTCATAATTGGGGGAAAAATTTAACGTGTGTGTGTGGTACATTGGGCAGATTTTTGAAATCAATCAGTTAGAAAAATTGATTGCAATGCTTAAATTGAAAAGATATTTTAAAAATTGTATGCTAATTGGCCACGTTTAGACTGAGGAGTCGAGGAGGGGGGCGAAAGAGCAGTTATGGGTACCTGGAGTCTGAGTTGGTTGTTTCATAAACTGAGGAGTCTGTTTTCGTATCCACTCCAGTGTTCTCCCCAGGCTCTTTTAGCTGGGTGCTTCACCCGGCTAGTTTTGCTGAGCACCCGGCTGTCATCGGCTCACCTCCTCCTCTGCTGTAAAATTTTTTGGGGGAGAACACTGCACTCCATAGCCCTGCAAGGGTTGTGGAGTCGAGGAATCAGAGCAATTTTAGGTACCTGGAGTCGGTGGTTTCATAATCTGAGGAGTCGAAGTCAGATGATTTTTGTCTGGACTCCGCAGCCTTGGTACAATGGCTTTCCATCACATTTATAGGCCTTGTTGCGTTTTAGCACTGTTTAATGTTTTACATACTGCTTGCAGCTATAGCATAGTTTCAGCAGCATCTATTGTAGCTGTTATTGCAACATTTACTTTCCTGAACCCACTAATGTGACTGTCACATCTTTTAAAGCACCCAGTAAGTTGTCCATGAAGCAGACATCGGGGGGGGGGGGGGGGGGGGGGGGGCTGTTGTCCACATAAAACTTATCCTTTTTGTCCTGCTTTAGGAGTAACAAGGGAGCGGTGGGGAACACGGTCACCACCATGGTGCATAACCATTACTCCTCCGGGGATCGAGGGCTCAGCGCCAAGAGCTCCAATCAGAAAGCTCCATCACTCAAGTAGGTACAATAAGCCGTCTGTAGAGCAGCCGTTTATCTCGCTGAACTTGGGATCCAACCTGAGCCTTGTGCCATCTCCGCAGTAACCAGAGAACCGCCAGTGGGGAAGATCCCGGGAGCAGCTTCCAGAAATCACAGAAGAACCTCTCTGGTGCCAACAACCTGGGCCGGAACAACACTGGAGGTAGCACGCCCCAGAAGAAGCGGGAGGTCACTGCTGAGGAGGCAGAGCGGTAAGCAGTACATCGCTGATGGCTGGCAGTTTTCTCAGGGACACCCACGCCATTCATATTTTGAAAATGAGAAAATCTTCCTCCACAAAAAATACTAAATGCATCCAAATCACACATTGCCTCAATTCACTAAGCTTTATCGAAAACTTTATCAAACATTTGGTAATTTTACCTCATTAATAAAATCTAATTTTAGGTGTTATATACTGTACTAGCTGATGACCCGGTGTTGCCCGGGTATGTATTTGGCTGGTGTTGGCTCCATCCACTTTTTGTAACCCTAATGCCCCTTTTACACTTAATCAGTTAGAACTGAAAGAAAACTGATTTTCAAAATAATGCCCATGTTTTCGTATGGCACCTTTCACACTTACCGCGTTTTAACTGAAATCTTTTTCACAATACACTGCTATGGGAAAAACACGTACCAATGCACACTAACACACTCCAACTGATTAAGTGTAAATGGACCCCAACACTAACACTCAATGACCAAGTTTGTGAGCTTTGGGGTCTTTGGCATCAATTTACATATTCCCATAGAAAATAAATCAGATTGGCTGTTTGTGGCTCCTCCCATCTCCAGCATTTGAACCCCAGTCACTCAATGACCAACTGTACCAGGTTTAAAGCATCTGCTAGATGGCTATTATAGGCTCCACTCACTTCCCTGAAATTTTAATCTCGGTCACCCAGTGATCAACTCTGAAAAGTTTGAGAACCCTGCCATTAACAGTGTAAGAATGGCTGCAGTTTACATTTTCCCTGAGAAATTTGTTTTTGCCTAATTTGGCCACTTTTTGTAACCTGGACACACAGTCACTCAATGACCACGTTTTTGAGCATTGGGGTTCTTAGCTTCAATAATTTGTATTTTCCCACTGAAATGAAACAAATGTGATTGGCTGTTTGTAGCTCCACCCCTTTTCTGAATTTGAACCCCAGTGACCCAATGACCAACTGTACCAGGTTTGAGGCTTGTGCAATCAGCTATGATTAAGAGCTAGTGCTGCTCGAAACATGTCAGCTTTTTGGTGCTTGTGTTGTTATTGGATATGTACTAAATAAAGAGTCGGAATCTTGGACAAGTACGGACCTTTTGCTTTTGTACTTCACGTGGGCCTGTCGGGAGGACCGGTGGGTTGCAACGGTGTACACACCACTTTTCTTGCAATTAACCGTGCAAGAAAGGCAGCAATTTCAATATTCCCCTTGAAAAAAAAACAGGAGAATTTTGTTTATCTTTTTAGGCTCAACCCACTTTTCTTAATATTAATCCCCGTCACCCAGTGACCAACTGTGCAAAGTTTGAGAACCCTACCATTAATGGTGAAGAATGGCTGCAGGTTACATTTTCCCAGTGAAATCTGTTTTTGATTCCACTCACTTTGTTTATGAGCTTTCGGGTTCCTGGCATCAAAATTGTGTAAATGGAAGCAGTTTATCCACCAAGGAAATCTTATTGGCTGTTTGTGGCTCCACCCCTTTAATGAATTTGAACCCCAGTCACATCATGACCGACTGTAGCAGGTTTGAGGCTTGTGCCATTAACAGTGTAAGAATGGCAGCAACGTAAATATTCCCCTTGAAAATCAGTTGGTGAATTTTGATTGGCTGTTGATGGCTCCACCCACTTCTCTGAATATTAATCCCAGTCACTCAGTGATTATCTGTGTCAAGTTTGAGAACCCTGCCAATAACAAAATGGCTGAAATCAATCTAACAAATCTGATTAGCTGTTTGTGGCTCCACCCCTTTAGTAAATGTGGATCCCAATCACCCAATGACTGACTGACTGTAGCAGGTTTGAGGCCACAGTCACCCAGTGGCCAACTGTGTCAAGTTTGGGCAGCCTGCCATTAACAGTGTAAGAATGGTTGCAGTTTATATTTTCCCATGTAAAAAAATGTAGTTGGCTCCGCCCACTTTTCTAACCTTGACATACAGTCACTCAATTACCAAGTTTATGAGCTTTGGGGTCCTTGGTATCAATAATTTGTATCTTCCCATTTGAAATTAAACAAATCTTATTGTCTGTGGCTCCGCCCTCTTTCTGAACTTGAACCCCTAGTCAAGCAGTGACCAACTGTACCAGGTTTGAGGCATCTGCTATTAATCGTGTAAGAATGGCAGCAATTTAAATATTCCCCCTTGAAAATCAACAGGGGAATTTTGATTGGCTGTTGTAGGCTCCACCCATTTCCCTCATTATTAATCCCAGTCACCAACTGGGCAAAGGTTTGAGAACCCTGCCATTAACAGTGTAAGAATGGCTGCAGCTTATATTTGACCAGTGAAATGTGTTTTTGGCTCCACCCACTTTTTGTAACCTTGACGCACAGTCACTAAAGGCTAGTACACACTAGCAATTTTGATTGACCAATGATTGCTCAATTTTACCACCTCCATGTAGTATGACCATTTACCTATATAATCTGCATAGAATTGAAAATCTGTTTGGCCCTCATACTACATGGAGGTGGTAAAATTGAGCAATCATTGGTCAATCAAAATTGCTAGTGTGTACTAGCCTTTAATGACCACGTTTGTGAGCTTTCAGGTTCCTGGCATCAAAAATGTGTGAATGGAAACAGTTTATCCAGCAAGGAAATCTGATTGGCTGTTTGTGGCCCCGCATCTTTTAGTGAATTTGGACCCCAGTCACCCAATGACCGACTGTAGCAAGTTTGAGGCCTCTGCCATTAACATGTAAGAATGGCAGCAGTTTCAATATTCCTCTTGAAAATCAACCGGAGACTTTTGATTGGCTGTTGTAGGCTCCACCCACTGAATATTAATCTCATTCACCCAGTGACCAAGTGTGCCAAGTTTGAAAACCCTGTGCTTAACAGTGTAAGAATGGCTGCCGTTTACATTTTCCCGTATAAAATGAATGGCTGAAATTTGATTGGCTGCTTCATGCTCCACCCACTTTTCCTGGATTTGTAACCACGGTCACCAAGTGACCAACTATGCCGAGTATGGGGACTCTGGCTTGATTACTGTGAGAATGGCAGCCTTTTTCATTTTTTCCATTGACATGAAATCCTTTTTTTTTTTTTTTTTTTTTTTTTTTTTTTAGCTGCGTCCACGTGTGCAGGGGGGCCACGAGACCCCCAGAACATATCATCCCAGATAGGATCTGTGTACCAAGTTTCGTTCAAATCGGTCAAGCAACAATGGCTTGGTCAGACACCACACACACATAGACAGACAGACAGACAGATAAGAATAATGCAGTATATGGGACACCTTGGGAATGCTTGATTGGAAACAGACCACAGAAATCGAATGCAGAAGCCTCTGCATTTATTTGGTCCATTTCCAAGCCACATGCATTTTCATAAAATTAGCATAGCATTTGCACCAACTCATAACTGTTAACATCTCATTGAGCATGGCTCTTCTGTCCAGATTTATCCAGCAGGTAAACGGTGCAGCAGTCACCATCCAGCGTTGGTACCGGCGGCAGCTCCAGAGGAGGCAGGCGGGGGAGGTGGCTATCCGGCACATGCTGGCGTCTAAGAAGGAGGTAAGTACCAGGGTGTCTGTGTATTATTGTATTATAGGACGGTTATGACATCTGTGTGTCAGCCAAGGCGTGGGATTATCCATTTAACGGCAGCGCAGCAAAAAAAGACCACCATTAATAGTCTGGATCCTTGTACTGTAAATGTTTGTGTGCCTGAGATAAACTGCTGCAAGGATTTTTACTTACCCGGGCCTTCCTCCCGCCCCCTGTAGCCTGTCAGCTCCCCATCATCCTCCCAGTCCCCTTGCTTGTACCTCTGTTAGCTCCCCCCTGTCTATTGCGCATGCATGGTCCCAGCTGCGTGCAACCCCGATCGTGCTACTGAGGCCGGGAGTGTTCTGTTCATTAAGCCTATAACTGCGATTTTGCAGAAATCTCCCGTACTTGGGAGCACGATGGAGAAAACACACGACCTGGCACAGTGCTTGTGCAGTGACCCGCAACCCAGCTGAATAGCGACCTTCACAGGAGCACATCAGATTGGACTGGGTGGATGGCGAGGGAGCTGACAGGCTACAGGGGGCTGGAAAAAGCCCCAGGTAGGTACAAATCCTTGGCATGAGTTCATTTCAGGTTTCCATTAACACCGTATACTGTAGTTGTTATAAGTGGGGCAGAGACTTTACTCTTGTTGTTTGTCACGGTCTTTCCCTCTCAGGCGCTAAGTGACTTACTGAAAGGTGTCTTTTAAAGCAAACCTGAAGCGAAAATAAACTTATGAGATAAGTAATACATCTCAGAAATGGATCATAAGAAGCAAAGAAAGGAGTATCATTTGTTTTCTAGTACAGGAAGAGTTAAATAATAATAAAAAAAAAATCAATTCTCTATGCAAAAGAGCTTACCCCAAGCTATTTGACCAACTTGGACCAACTCGGTCTTGTTTTCTGAAGCACTTAAACAGCCAAAAAACAGTGAGACAACCTGAGATGAGGTTTTACTGCAGGAAAGTTCAAAGGGCCATTATTTCTGATTTATCGTATAGTTTAAAGTGAACCTCCGGACTAAAAATCTATTCAGCAGCACTGAAAAGGCTTGGTATTTCTTTAACAGTTCCACAGCATCAGAACTTTGTTTTTCTTACCAAAGCATCATTTTTAGCTGTATTTTTAGCTAAGCTCCACCCATCAAAGAAAACTACCCGGGCTTTTTTTCCCTGATGCTGTGCAAAGCATGATGGGCTTTCCTATGTTGTTGTTCACGTTGCCTAGCAACTGGGAGGGGTGATCAGCACACAGGACAGTTGCAACTGTGTCTCATGCTCCCTGTCACCTCCTTTCAACCAAAAAGATGGCTGCCCTCATGAAATCAAACATTTGCCTGTTCTTTTAAAACAGGCTGGGTAAGAGATTATATTACCTATCTGTTTTAATTAACATAACTAATGTAACTTAATGACAGCATGTTTGTTTAGGCTGAAGTTCCTCTTTAAAAGACGCTGTGGTTTTCAAACTCACTAGTTCAGACTCGCCTTGCACACTTCACTGACCCTTACCGCTTTTTCCTGTAGGTAGTGGGCTGCGCCGTCCTGCCACCCTGTCACAGCCTTCACCTAATTCCAGCTCCTAGCATTATTCTATGGCAGAAATTATTTCTATAGTAGTGACACCAGTCATAGCCGTGTCTGAGAGGGAGAGGAGATTGCATACCCAGCTACCTGTACACATAGAGTTTTTAAGATAATTGCCACATCTCACATGTGTTTGTCAGTTAGAGCCGTGTCACACAGGCCAGTAAGGGCTGGTTTACACTGGGGCGATTCTTCAGCGCTTTGCTGATCGCCGGCAAAGCGCTGCTACAATGTATCCCTATGGATACATTTACACTGCAGCGATTTTGATTACTCGCAAATGCACTGCATGCAGCGTTTCGGGGGTGATTGCTCTGTGATTCTCATTCTTTTGACCTGGAATCACAAGTGCAAATCTCGCTGAATCGCAGCAAATCGCAAGGTTTGGACTGCCGTATCTCGATTGCGGTAAAGCGCCCAATGTAAACCAGCCTTTAGTCACTGAAACTAGTTCCTGGTTAGCAGAAATGAGAAGGCGAGAGCAGGATTCAGAGTTTCGCCAGCAATAAGACAAAGCTAGTCTGTTAGTAAGGGTGGGCAGAAGGGTGCATCAGAAAGGATTAACTCTCCTTCATCGCCACCCAATGCACTGCACGCTGCTTTCCATCTTCCCGATACTGCTGGCTTAAAAAATGGTATATTTGATGTTGGTCGGGGGAGGGTAACCATATTTTTTCCTGGGGATCCCCTGTTAATAAGGCCAGGTTCACATTAAGGCAAAAAATACTCCAGGCCAGCAGGAAGGAAGCGCGTCTGTTAAGCATAGGATCTGTTTACACTTAGCATGTACAGCAGAGCGGGGGCTGAACGCACGTTCCCGACTGGCACAGGTTTTCCGGAGCCGGTGTATGCTGTGGATGCTCATGGAATCAGTGCAAGTGTATGGGAATGCACAGTGTCCGCTGTCACTAACCTGTTTCCACCTCCATTCAAGATCTACTCACCTGCCTTCTATGACATCGGCGACCCCAGCGCCGCTGACCGTGGGAATCCTCCATATAACCACGGAGGATTTTCATTGGTTCCCCCCTGTTGCTAGGTAGGTTTCCCATGGATCCATCCAATGGGTAGCCCTATGTTTTTGCCTGTAGAATAATGCTAGGTGTTGAGCTTACCGGCTCTTGTCCCCGAGCCCAGCAACACGAAGGACTCAAACTGCGGCGGTGAAAACGCCGGGCTGGGTGCACAACAGTGAGTGCGCGTGAATCGCTTGCCAGACACTGCAAACAGGATACGCTGTGAGCGCATCGCTGTGTATCTGAGTGTGAACCTAGCCTGAGTCAGAGCCGTTGTGTGATACTTGTTATTTGTGACACATGCAGGTTTCAGGCAGGTTATTGAATATCTCTTCTGTTCCCAGGAGAGGCAGCAGCAACAGGATGACAGCAGCTACCTGAACGCCCAGCCAGTGAAGGAGGAGGAGCGGCGCCGGATCCGGGAGGAAAAGGCACGACAGGCTCGCCGGGCAGCAATCCAGGTGTGCCCTAACCCCAGCCCGGAACCTCCTGAGGAGGAGGTGTGTGTGTGTGTGTGTGTGTGTGTGTGTGTGTGTGTGTGTGTGTGTTAAAGGGGGCCTCTGGCATGCTTTAAAGGAAACCTGTAATGATTAATTAAAAAAAAAAATGTTTCACTTACCTTGGACTTCTGCCAGCCGCCCCGTGCCTGCGCCGTCTCTGAACAATCCTCTGGTGTCCCCTACCTAGACCCACCCCCGGGGCTCAGTTTCACTTTCACCGACTTGTAAGTCGATGGCCACTGCCTTTGCCGGGAGCATCTTGCACAGTAGAGCTTTTCTCATACTGCACCTGCTCAGGACTCTCCCGCCCGGTTAAGGGAGCGCGAACGAGGCCAGGGCCGCAGAGGCGCAGTGGCCGGTGACTGAAGAAAGTGAAACTGAGCCACCACAGGGGACTAGAGGATCGTAGCTTTCCGGTGTGGGCACATGGCAGCTGCAGGGGGCTGGCAGGAGCCCCAGGAAAGTGAAACCTTACAGGTTTCCTTTAATGTGGAGCTGTGGTGAGAGGTGTATGGAGGCTCCCATCTTCATTCTCTAATAAACAATGCCAGTTGCCTGGCTTCTGTGCTGTAGCTCCGCCTCTCATTCTGTAAGTCTCTGGCCCAGACTGAGCATGCAGATCAGATGCTGTGACTCTGGTGCGACTCCGCTGGCTGCATGCTTGTTGCAGGTGTGTGACTTGACGAACCACTATTGCGAAAACAAATTGTAAAATTAAAAATGCATGAAAACACATAAATAGATTCCTCCAAGAGTAAAATGTGCTATAAATAACTTTTCTCTTGTGTTGCTGTCACTTACAGTAGGTAGTAGAAATCTGACATAACTGTCAGGTTTTGGACTAGCCCATCTTCTCATGGGGATTCTCAGGAGTTTCTTTATTTTGAAAAGCAATTAGTGTATGTCTTTTGCTCAGTCTAACTACCAGAATAGCGTGCAAACAAGTAGGGGGGCCGGTCTGCATCTTTGTATAGATCCCTTCCAGGGAGTGCTTCAGTAAAGAATAAATGAAATACTGAGAATCTCCCATGAAGAGATGGACTAGTTAAAAACCTGTGAGCTCTGCCAGAGTTCAACTAACTACTGTACTGTAAGTGACAGCAATATAAGAAGAAGTCATTAACCTTCCTGGCGGTAAGCCCGAGCTGAGCTCGGGCTATGCCGCCGGAAGGCACCGCTCAGGCCCGCTGGGCCGATTTGCATAATTTTTTTTTTTTTGCTGCACGCAGCTAGCACTTTGCTAGCTGCGTGCAGTGCCCGATCGCCGCCGCTACCCGCCAATCCGTCGCGCCGCAGCCGCCCCCCCAGACCCCGTGCGCTGCCTGGCCAATCTCCTGGAAGCCCTCCAGGAGATCCCGTTCTTTGAACGGGATCTCCTGATCGCCGATCGCGATCGGACGGGGCTGGGGGGATGCCGCTGAGCAGCGGCTATCATGTAGCGAGACTTTGTCTCGCTACATGAAACAAAAACAAAAAAAATTAAAAAAAAAAGATTTGCTGCCCCCTGGCGATTTTTTTTTTAGCAAACCGCCAGGAGGGTTAATAGCTAATTTTACTCTAGAAGAAAGATGTATTTTATATTTTACAATTCATTTGCAATAGTGATCCCTTAACCACAACTAGAGCCAAAACCTCAGCATGACTCATTCAGAGTGTAATTATTATTATTTGAGAACACCAACATATTCCATAGCGCTGTACAACATGCAAAACATAGAACAATGGGGAGCATAAATACACAAGCAGTTGAAGAGGAACTCTAACCCAGGATTGAACCTCATCCCAATCAGTAGCTGATACCCCCTTTCTTTACCTTTTCTTAAATAGATCCTCAGGGGGGTCTGTGTGGCTGATATTGTGGTGAAACCCCTCCCACAGTGTGATGTCATGACTATGGTCCTCACCATTTTCGGTCTGTGAGCCTTGTGGCATTGTGGGTAGTAAATGCTTTTTCCAACTGGCAAGCAATAACTCCCTCTGTGCGTAGAACTCTCAGTAACAAACATTCCGTACAGGTCACCTGGCAGCACTAAAGATGTCACCACCAGTGTTACATTTCAGAATGTTAATCGGGGAGAGGAAAGCTTTTACAATGGGCAAGCACTGACTAAATAATTTATAAATGAATAATGTAAACAATAAGGAATTATATTCATTGTTATTTACACTACAGTTCCTATTTCAACCTAAAGTACAATCAGAACAACCAGTGACAGGAGTACCAATACATACAGTTGATATGTAGTTTGAATAACATCACCAATACTGATAAATGTTCATTTGATAATTTGCACTGAAACAGGAAATAATAGTGGGAGGTGTCAGGAAGCGGTTCTACGGCAAGCCTGCAGAGACAGTTCCTGATGGGGTTTCGATCTAGCTCGAGAGGAGGAGCAGCCTTGTTTAAGCTGGAACAAGGCTGTCACCCTCATCCACACTCTGCATGACTCGGCCACCACTAGCAGTCGTCTGCGACGATACTTGCTAGAAACCATACATGCACAGACCCCTTTACCGAAGGAGATCTGCCCCTGTTTATTGCATCACAAAGCTGTGAGCTTTAAAGAGTAACTGTCAGGCTGCAGAAGCTAATTTAAACCTCTATTCTCCTGTGTTAAACAGTTTAGAAGGAAGCCAAAAAGCCATTAGTGAAGATAAAAATCTCATTTACCTTTGATGTGTGCTTATCAGAAAAGCTGTTAGACCTAAGAGGACGCAAGCCGCATACTATACTGCAAAGCATTCTGGGGCCCTCCCCTCGGCTGCTAATGAGACGTTACAGCAGCTTGTAATCAGTCCAGCGCGTAGCACTGATAAATCTCCATAAATCTCCGGGCCGAGTACACTGCAGGAGTCAGCTATTGTTCCTAGCCACATGGCTCATTAATATTCACTGCACACTGTGTTATTCAGTACGAGCTTTTCTGTGATCAGGAAGCAGGCAGGACATGACGACACATTTGACAGAAAAACATGGAACCTGCCATGAGCTGTCAGGAGCATCAATCTCTGCATATACTATATAAAAATTCTGTGAAGTACAAACGTGGACAGTGAAATGCATATGTAATGTAAGTACAGCCAATCTTTAGCTACTGATATATGTGTAGGGTTGCCAGGTGTCCGGTTTTACACCGGACAGTCCGTTTTTTGTGCGCTGTGTCCGGTGCAAAAAGGCATGCTAAACCGGACAATTAAGTTGTCCGGTTTAGAGCCCCCCCCCGCAGCGCAGGAGGAGAACAGCGCAGCAGAGAGAGAGAGCTGGGAGCAGCGGTGGAGAAGGGGGGGCAATCTCCCCCCCCCCCCCCTTCCCTCACCTTAGGGTGCTCTCTCTCCCCCGCTGTCTCCTCCAGGATGATGTGCAGGCTGGCGAGTGGCTGCAGGCGGAACTTACCTCTGTGTCGCTCCAGCGCCGGAAGTTCGGGTCCCGCAGCCGCTGAGATTCGACTCAAAAAAGATCCGGATCAAAGATCCGAATCATTCATGAGCCGGACAACACTAATCAGTCTGAATAGTGTTGTCCGGCTCATGAATGATTCGAATCTTTGATCCGGATCTTTTTTGAGTCGAATCTCAGCGGCTGCGGGACCCGAACTTCGGCGCCTGCAACACAGAGGTAAGTTCCACCCGCCAGCCTGCACATCATATTGGAGGAGACAGCGGGGGAGAGAGAGCACCCTAAGGTGAGGGAAGGGGGGAGATTGCCCCCTTCTCCACCGCTGCTCCCAGCTCTCTCTCTGCTGCACTGTTCTCCTCCTGCGGGGGGGGGGGGGGGGGGCGGGGGAACCTGGCTACCTAACCTATTCCGGGCACATATACCCCCTGGCTACCTATTCTGGGCACATATAGCCCCTGGCTACCTATTCTGGGCACATATACCCCCTGGCTACCTATTCCGGGCACATATAGCCCCTGGCTACCTATTCCGGGCACATATAGCCCCTGGCTACCTATTCTGGGCACATATAGCCCTGGCTACCTATTCTGGGCACATATAGCCCCTGGCTACCTATTCTGGGCACATATAGCCCCTGGCTACCTATTCTGGGCACATATAGCTCCTGGCTACCTATTCTGGGCACATATACCCCCTGGCTACCTATTCTGGGCACATATACCCCCTGGCTACCTATACTGGGACATATATACCCCCTGGCTACATATACTGGGACATTTACACCCCTGCCTACATATACTGGGACATATATACCCCCTGGCTACATATACTGGGCACATATATCCCTGGCTACATATACTGGGAACACTGGCTGTTTGTCATTATGTGCATTTAGTGGTGAAAAGCTGTCTCTTTTGTGCATTTACTGGTGAAAAGCTGTCTCTTATTATGTGCATTTACTGGTGAAAAGCTGTCTCTTATTATGTGCATTTACTGGCAAAAAGCTGTGTCTTATTATGTGCATTTACTGGCGAAAAGGTGTCTCTTATGTGCCGTTACTGGTGAAAAACTGTCTCTTATGTGCACTGGACCAGTACTACTGGTGAGGACAGTTAGTGACATGGCTATGTACTCTGTAATGTGCTGCAGAAGATGTCAGTGCGATATAAATACTATAAAAATTTTTTAAAAAAAGCCATTGCTT